>NC_089837.1:387112092-387414280 GCF_035609145.1 Eleutherodactylus coqui | reverse complement strand
TTTTTCTCACTTTCCGGTGTCATAGAAACGTGAAATTTGGCACGAGCATTGATTATGTCATAAATAGGAAAAGCTAATGGGTCCCAACTCGATTATTCAATTCTATGTGCAAAATAATGAGCGTCCAAATTTTACGTATGGAATGTAATTTTCTCACTTTCCGGTGTCATAGAAACGTGAAATTTGGCATGAGCATTGATTATGTCATAAATAGGAAAAGCTAATGGGTCCCAACTCCATTATTCAATTCTATGCACAAAAGAATTAGCGTCCAAATTTTACGTAGGGAATGCATTTTTCTCACTTTCCGGTGTCATTGAAACGTGAAATTTGGCACGAGCATTGATTATGTCATAAATAGGAAAAGCTAATGGGTCCCAACTCGATTATTCAATTCTATGTGCAAAATAATGAGCGTCCAAATTTTACGTATGGAATGTAATTTTCTCACTTTCCGGTGTCATAGAAACGTGAAATTTGGCACGAGCATTGATTATGTCATAAATAGGAAAAGCTAATGGGTCCCAACTCGATTATTCAACTCTATGCACAAAAGAATTAGCGTCCAAATTTTACGTAGGGAATGCATTTTTCTCACTTTCCGGTGTCATTGAAACGTGAAATTTGGCACGAGCATTGATTGTGTCATAAATAGGAAAAACTAATGGATCCCAACTCCATTATTCAATTCTATGCGCAAAAGGATTAGCGTCCAAATTTTACATACGGAATGTAATTTTCTCACTTTCCGGTGTCATAGAAACGGGAAATTTGGCACGAGCATTGATTATGTCTTAAATGGGAAAAGCTAATGGTCCCAACGCAATTATTTAATTCTATGCGCAAAGAATTAGTGTAGAAATTTTACGCACATAATCTAAATCTCTTACTTCCCAATGTCCTAGAAACATGAAATTTGCCATAAGCATTGAATATGTCATAAATAGGAAAAGTTAATGGGTCCCAACTCGATTATTCAATTCTAGCGCAAAAGAACCAGCGTACAAATTTTACGTACGGAATCTAATTCTCTCACTTCTTGGTGTCATAGAAACATGAAATTTGGAACGGGCATTGATTATGTCATAAATAAGAAAAGTTAGTGGATCCCAACTTGATCAATTCTAAGTGCAAAAGAATTAGCGTCCAAATTTTACGTATGGAATCTAATTCTGTCACTTCCTGATGTCATTTTATATAAAGGAAACGTCGCATGGTTACCTCCCCATGGTGTTTCCTGGGTAACGCAGAGAACTATGCAAAATGGTGAACATATGTTTTTCCGGTATCTCTAAAGTAACCAAGACTTCATAAGATTTTCCGTGTGAGCACCAGATAAACACCAGTATCAAATTAACTCGGGCGAAGCCGGGTATATCAGCTAGTATATATATAAAGACGAAAGCGCTCACTGACTCACTGACTGACTGACTGATTCACTGACTAACTCGCCACTAATTCTCTCACTTCCCGATATCATAAAAACTTGAAATTTTGCATGAGCATTGATTATGTCATAAATATGAAAAGTTAATGGGTCCCAACTTGATTATTCCATTCTAAGCGCAAAAAAATTAGCGTCCAAATTTTATGTACGGAATCTAATTCTCTCACTTGACGATGTCATAGAAATTTAAAATTTGGCATCAGCATTGATTATGTCATAAATAGGAAAAGTTAATGGGTCCCAATTCAATTATTCAATTCTAAGCGCAAAAGAATTAGTGTCAAAATTTTACATATGTAATCTAATTCTCTCACTTCCTGATGTCATTTTATATAAAGAAAATGTCGCATGGTTACCTCCACGTGGGGTTTCCTGGGTAACACAAAGAAAAATGCAAAATGGTGAACATATTTTTTTCCTCGGTATCTCTAAAGTAACAACGACTTCATAAGATTTTCCGTGTGAACACCAGATAAACACCAGGCTAGGCCAACATAAACACTTCTTTCAGCCATGACTCATCTCTGTACACTCTCCCCATCCTGCTGATACCTGCAATGTCCCGCTAAGTTCCCCCTAGTAATAATACCTCTTTTTGTGTCCCACAAAGTAATAGTGCCCCTACACAGTAAAAATGACCCCATAATGCCCACCATAAGCAATAATGCCTCTTTTATGCCCACAGTCATACTGTGCTCCTTTGGGCCCAATGCTGTAATAACATCTCTTTACACCCCACATAGTAATAATTTCCCTTTGTGCTCCCCACAAACTAATAATGCCCTTTGTGTCCATGGAAAGTAATAGTGATTACTGTGTGCCCTGATAAAGTAAAAGTGGTTCCTTTGTGCAATGACAAAGTAATAGTGGTTCGCCTGTGCCACCACAATGAAATATTGGTCTCTCTGTGCTTCAACAAAGTAAGAATGAAACCTGTGTGCCCCTCATAGTAATAGAGCCCTCCTCTGTGCTCCTCAAAGTAATAGTGATTCCTCTGTACTCCTTCAAAATAATACTGGTTCCATTATGCTCCTCATAGTATTAGTGGCCCCTCTGTGTCCTTACAAAGTAATTTTGGTCCTTGTGTGCCCTTTATAATAACAGTGGTCCCTTTGTGTCTCTTATGGTAATAGAGCCCTCCTCTATGCCCTTCATAGTAATTTTCCCTTTGTGTTCCAACAAAGTAACAGAGCCACATCTGTACCTCTTCCTGGTAATAAAGAATCCAGTGCTAAGCTTTGTCACTTAATTTCCATTCCTCCATGTTCCCCTTACAAATGTAAGTGTCTCTATTGCCCCTTCTCAGCACCTCCACATGCACAAATCTCCATCAAGTCACTTCACTAAAGTCTGCAGCAACCAGGAACCAGGCCTTCAGCCAAGGAGACAGCGGGGTACAAGATAGCAGCGGTTCACGGTGGCATATTACTTGTACTTACATATTCAGGCATATTACTTGTACTTTCCAACATGAAGATACAGGCTTCTGAACAGTTTTCTCAACTCTACATTTCTAAACATACTTGACAACAGAAAGTCCCTTTTCTCAAACCACACATTCCTCAGCTGCCGTTATCTGAAGAACACTTTCTTGGGTTACACGGTATTTCAAAACACCCTCACTTTAGCTGGTAGCAGTAACGGGCTTCTGTGCTTTCCCTCTAGATGAATTTCAGCGGGGGCGCGTGCGACACTTCCATTCCCATACCAACTCTCAAGCAGCCTCTCCTGTGCTTTCGTCCCTGGCGGGGTCAAGCCTTTTAGCAGCAGAGACATACCCGCAGCCTAGCCCTGGCAGGATCATTAGCATATCTCTTCTCTGACCACCAACAACACACTTCTCCTTCAACTCTCTCACTCACAACTCCTCCCCCTTCTCCCAATCTACCAATCACAACACACTCATAGGACAGGGAGACAAACAAACTTACTTAAAGACAACAGACTTACAAATGTTTTTTACATTCGTTTTATTTATTAATGATAAGCAGTCTGTGAGACACATAATAGAAAAGGTTTGTACAGTACATATAAACGTAAATAGGAATATATTCGTACTTTAAAGGTTAACATCAAACTTGTTACTGTGTCTCCCAAACTATCCGTCTGTAACTTTATTAACAATAAACATTTTCAAACTCATATAAACTGTAAGTTGAGTTTTGCTCTTCCTTATTTTGAGTCTTAGTGGTTACAGGTCTTCCAGGCGCTTGTCAGTGGGGGGGGGGGGGGGGGATGTTAGGGGGTGGGGGGGAGGTAGGGGATTAGCGTGCATTAGGTTTAAATTTCAGTTGATGGTCAAAGTAGAGTAAGAGTTTAGCCAGGCTCCCCATACTTTTTGGAATTTAGCCGGGCATCCTCTGTGTTGGTATATGATTTTTTCATACGAGGTTACAGTATTTACGTTTTGAATCCAATGTAGGGTCGAAGGGGGTTCTGTTGCCATCCATTTCATGGCTATTTCTTTGTGGGCCAGGAATAGTGTCTTCTGTAGGAAGACCCGAATATGGAATGGCCACACCTCCTCCTCCAATAAACCAAACAGCGCCACCTTAGGGTCTAGTTCAATGGATAATGGGGGTTGTAACAGCGAGTTTACAAGATTTATTACTTCTGACCAAAACTCCCTAACGTACTGACATTTCCAGATCAAGTGCCAGAAGTCCGCCCTTGGTTGAGACTTACAAATGTTGTGATTTCGTGCACAGCATAACCCGTCTCCTTCCTTTTTCTACTCAGTATGAGCTTTAAGCAATGGAGACAACAGATGGAGTTGTGCAATGCTGTACAAGAAGTTGCATAGCTCAACAGACAGCAAGACAGCATGAAAACTTTAGTGAAGTGCTTTTTGTTGCATGAACGTTCATGAATGTAGAGGCCAGGGACTACTGAAGTGATAGTTACTGTGGCAAGGGGACCTGCGAGCCCCCCTGGCTTAGGGGCACAGTCATAGTTTAAAGGGGACCTGTCATGTTACCCACAGCACTATTAACTAAGTTGTGGTGTTGTTAGGGGATGTGACAGGGAGCCAGGTGAGGTATTTTTTATATTCATCTGCTCCAGTGATCCAGCGGTATTCCCCTCTGAAGTCTGACTTTTTTCAAAGTCCTGTGCACACATTCTGCCATAGACTGGTATGAGGGAGCATAGGAATTCTGAAAAGACAAAGATTTTCATGCCGCTCGCCGTCCTAAGAGGAGGACACTGCTGGATCGTAGGAGCAGTCGAGTATAAAAAATACATCACCCAGCTCCCTGTCACACCTCCTAACAACAATGTTAATTGCAGACGGGCCATGGGTCAGACAGCTTACATTGACTTCAATGGAAGCTGTCCATGCGGACACCACAGGAAAGTAGCACATGCTGTGATTTTTCCTCCGCTTGCAGAAACCGCAATTGGATTCCACTAGTGTGCAGGAAAAATCGATTTCCCATAGCATGCTATGGATGGTATTTTCTACGGATCCGCGGTGCGGACACTGACTGCGCATTCCGCAATGCAAATCTGTTTGTGTGCGGGCGGCCTTAATGTCAGACGAATTACAGCAATTGCTGCTTAGCGCGAGTGCATCCTATATGCACAGCTTTGCATTTCGGCAGAAGGAGGACACATCAAGAATTTGTTGATAAATTCTCTACCTGAACCTAAATCATGCAGTTACAAATAAAAAAGTATTTAATGCTTGAATTAGTTTACACCCTGCTTTCCATACGTTTAGTTTCCTAGCATTACACATCAGCAATGTGGTGAAGCCTACCTCACTATTTGCTCTATGACAACATTAACTGGGACCTCACTGTATAGTGATTATATATCTTTAATCTACTAGTCAGGCATTTAATGGAAAACAATCATTATATCAGAACTTAAAGTTCATTTCAATGATCTTTCATATAAAAAAAAACACGAATGACGCAGGAATTACCACAAATCAAAGTGCTGGTGATTCACCTACTGGTTGTGAAATACAACCATGAAGATACTGTATAACTGAAGCAATAGGTTATCTGGAATCTCTAGAGATGAGCGAACGTACTCGTCCGAGCTTGATACTCGTTCGAGTATTAGCGTGTTCGGGATGCTCGTTACTCGTAACGAGTACCACGCGATGTTCGGGTTACTTTCACTTTCATCTCTGAGACGTTAGCGCGCTTTTCTGGCCAATTGAAAGACAGGGAAGGCATTACAACTTCCCCCTGCGACGTTCAAGCCCTATACCGCCCCCCTGCAGTGAGTGGCTGGGGAGATCAGGTGTCACCCAAGTATAAAAATCGGCCCCTCCCGCGGCTCGCCACAGATGCGTTGTGACATAGCTGAGGGAAAGTGCTATCGTGTTGGAGCTGCTGTAGGGAGAGTGTTAGGAGTTATTGTAGGCTTCAAGAACCCCAACGGTCCTTCTTAGGGCCACATCTAACCGTGTGCAGTAGTGTGGAGGCTGCTTTTTGCAGTGTTGCCCATTTTTTTTTTTTTTTGGTATATCGGCCGTTC
Organism: Eleutherodactylus coqui; assembly: GCF_035609145.1. Taxonomy (NCBI): domain Eukaryota; kingdom Metazoa; phylum Chordata; class Amphibia; order Anura; family Eleutherodactylidae; genus Eleutherodactylus; species Eleutherodactylus coqui. The sequence goes on along the minus strand of NC_089837.1, from coordinate 387,408,342 downwards.
AGAGCATTGCACCCTGCAGTAATACTCCAGGGACAGAAGTGTGGAGGCAGGGACAGAAGACATATATTATTGATTGAATATACGCAGTGGGCCTTTTCTAAAAAATATTGGGCAGTGTTCTGGGTCCGTGTGTGCTGGGTGTAGTAGTTCTACAAAATCATACGCAGCCAGCTAAGTGTTACAGCAGGCTTGCGCCAAAATATTTCCTGGCTCTGAAATCACCGCTCTATTGCAGTTAATAACAGTGCAACACTCTGCAGTTCTGTGACACACTCCAGGGACAGAATTGTGGAGGCAGGCACAGAAGACATATATTATTGATTGAATATACGCAGTGGGCCTTTTCTAAAAAATATTGGGCAAAAAATCTATTTGGCCTGCCTGTCACTGTGCTCAGTGTTCTGGGTCCGTGTGTGCTGGGTGTAGTAGTTCTACAAAATCATACGCAGCCAGCTAAGTGTTACAGCAGGCTTGCGCAAAATTATTTCCTGGCGTTCCGTAAGCGAACTCAGCCTCCAACCACAGGCCAATAAGCGGCACATTTAATTACAGCGTTCTGTTTCTGCATTACTGGTAATACAGCATGCTGAGGGGTAGGGGTAGGCCTAGAGGACGTGGGCGCGGCCGAGGACACGGAGGCCCTAGTCCGGGTGTGGGCACAGGCCGAGCTCCTGATCCAGGTGTATCGCAGCCGACTGCTGCGGGATTAGGAGAGAGGCACGTTTCTGGCGTCCCCACATTCATAGCACATTTAATGGGTCCACGCGGTAGACCTTTATTAGAAAATGAGCAGTGTGAGCAGGTCCTGTCGTGGATGGCAAAAAGTGCTTCCAGCAACCTATCGTCCACCCACAGTTCTGCGCCGTCCACTGCTGCAACTCAGAATCCTCTGGCTGCTGCTCCTCCTTCCTCCCAGCCTCCTCACTCCATGAAAATGAGACATTCTGAGGAGCGGGCAGACTCCCAGGAACTGTTCTCGGGCCCCTGCTCAGATTGGGCAGCAGTGGTTCCTCTCCCACCAGAGGAGTTTATCGTGACTGATGCCCAACCATTGCAAAGTTCCCGGGGTCCGGGGGATGAGGCTGGGGACTTCTGGCAACTGTCTCAAGAGCTTTCAGTGGGTGAGGAGGCCGATGACGATGAGACACAGTTGTCTATCAGTGAGGTAGTAGTAAGCGCATTAAGTCCGAGGGAGGAGCGCACCGAGGATTCTGAGGAAGAGCAGCAGGACAATGAGGTGACTGACCCCACCTGGTTTGCTACGCCTACTGAGGACAGGTCCTCAGAGGGGGAGGCAAGGGCAGCAGGGCAGGTTGCAAGAGGCAGTGTGGTGTCCAGGGGTAGAGGCAGGGCCAGACCGAATAATCCACCAACTGTTTCCCAAAGCGCCCCCTCGCGCCATGCCACCCTGCAGAGGCCGAGGTGCTCAAAGGTCTGGCAGTTTTTCACTGAGAGTGCAGACGACCGACGAACAGTGGTGTGCAACCTTTGTCACGCCAAGATCAGCCGGGGAGCCACCACCACCAGCCTCACCACCACCAGCATGCGCAGACATATGATGGCCAAGCACCCCACAAGGTGGGACGAAGGCCGTTCACCGCCTCCGGTTTGCACCGCTGCCTCTCCCCCTGTGCCCCAACCTGCCACTGAGATCCAACCCCGCTCTGAGGACACAGGCACTACCGTCTCCTGGCCTGAACCCACACCCTCACCTCCGCTGTCCTCGGCCCCATCCACCAATGTCTCTCAGCGCACCGTCCAGCCGTCGCTAGCGCAAGTGTTTGAGCGCAAGCGCAAGTACGCCGCCACGCACCCGCACGCTCAAGCGTTAAACGTGCACGTAGCCAAATTTATCAGCCTGGAGATGCTGCCGTATAGGGTTGTGGAAACGGAGCCCTTCAAAAGTATGATGGCGGCGGCGGCCCCGTGCTACTCAGTTCCCAGTCGCCACTATTTTTCCCGATGTGCCGTCCCAGCCCTGCACAACCACGTCTCCCGCAACATTGTACGCGCCCTCACCAACACGGTTACTGCCAAGGTCCACTTAACAACGGACACGTGGACAAGCACAGGCGGGCAGGGCCACTATATCTCCCTGACGGCACATTGGGTGAATTTAGTGGAGGCTGGGACAGAGTCAGAGCCTGGGACCACTCACGTCCTACCCACCCCCAGAATTGCGGGCCACAGCTCGGTGGTGGTATCTGCGGCGGTGTATGCTTCCTCCACTAAACCACCCTCCTCCTCCTCCTCCTCCAACGCAACCTCTGTCTCGCAATCAAGATGTGTCAGCAGCAGCACGTCGCCAGCAGTCGGTGTCGAACGACGTGGCAGCACAGCGGTGGGCAAGCGTCAGCAGGCCGTGCTGAAACTACTCAGCTTAGGAGATAAGAGGCACACGGCCCACGAACTGCTGCAGGGTCTGACAGAGCAGACCGACCGCTGGCTTGCGCCACTGAGCCTCCAACCGGGCATGGTCGTGTGTGACAACGGCCGTAACCTGGTGGCGACTCTGCAGCTACCCACGCTTGTCAGACCTGCTCGGAAAGGTGCGACGGCTCTGCGCACATTTCCGCAAGTCCCACACGGACGCTGCCACCCTGCGCACCCTGCAACATCGGTTTCATCTGCCAGTGCACCGACTGCTGTGCGACGTGCCCACACGGTGGAACTCTACGCTCCACATGTTGGCCAGGCTCTATGAGCAGCGTAGAGCTATAGTGGAATACCAACTCCAACATGGGCGGCGCAGTGGGAGTCAGCCTCCTCAATTATTTTCAGAAGAGTGGGCCTGGTTGGCAGACATCTGCCAGGTCCTTGGAAAGTTTGAGGAGTCTACCCAGGTGGTGAGCGGCGATACTGCAATCATTAGCGTCACCATTCCTCTGCTATGCCTCTTGAGAAGTTCCCTGCAAAGCATAAAGGCAGATGCTTTGCGCTCGGAAACAGAGCCGGGGGAAGACAGTATGTCGCTGGATAGTCAGAGCACCCTCCTGTCTATATCTCAGCGCTGTGAGGAGGAGGAGGAGGAGGAAGATGAGGAGGAGGGAGAAGAGACAGCTTGGCCCACTGGTGAGGGTACACATGCTGCTGGCCTGTCATCCTTTCAGCGTGTATGGCCTGAGGAGGAGGAGGAGGAGGAGGAGGAGGATCCTGAAAGTGATCTTCCTAGTGAGGACAGTCATGTGTTGCGTACAGGTACCCTGGCACACATGGCTGACTTCATGTTAGGATGCCTTTCTCGTGACCCTCACGTTACACGCATTCTGGCCACTACGGATTACTGGGTGTACACACTGCTCGACCCACGGTATAAGGAGAACCTTTCCCCTCTCATACCCGAAGAGGAAAGGGGTTCGAGAGTGTTGCTATACCACAGGACCCTGGCGGACAAACTGATGGTAAAATTCCCATACGACAGCGCTAGTGGCCGAAGGCGCAGTTCCGAGGGCCAGGTAGCAGGGGAGGCGCGGAGATCAGGCAGCATGTACAGCACAGGCAGGGCAACACTCTTTAAGGCCCTTGACTGCTTTATGGCTCCCCAGCAAGACTGTGTCACCGCTCCCCAGTCAAGGCTGAGTTGGCGGGAGCACTGTAAAAGGATGGTGAGGGAGTACGTAGCCGATCGCACGACCGTCCTCCGTGACGCCTCTGCCCCCTACAACTACTGGGTGTCGAAGCTGGACATGTGGCCTGAACTCGCGCTGTATGCCCTGGAGGTGCTTGCTTGTCCTGCGGCTAGCGTCTTGTCAGAGAGGGTGTTTAGTGCGGCTGGGGGAATCATCACAGATAAGCGTACCCGCCTGTCAACCAACAGTGCCGACAGGCTAACACTCATCAAGATGAACAAAGCCTGGATTTCCCCAGACTTCTCTTCTCCACCAGCGGACAGCAGCGATACCTAAGCAATACGTAGGCTGCACCCGCGGATGGAAGCATCGTTCTGTATCCCCATCAAAAACTGGGACCTTTTCGCTTCATCAGTCTGTGTATAATATTCCTCCTCCTCCTCCTGCTCCTCCTCCTGAAACCTCACATAATCACGCCGAACGGGCAATTTTTCTTAGGCCCACAAGGCTCAGTCATATAATTTTTCTAAACAATTTTTATATGTTTCAATGCTCATTAAAGCGTTGAAACTCTCACCTCAACCAATTTTTATTTTAACTGGGCTGCCTCCTGGCCTAGTTACCAATTAAGCCACATTAACCAAAGCGATTAATAGGTTTCACCTGCCCTCTTGGTTGGGCATGGGCAATTTTTCAGAGGTACATTAGTACTGTTGATACACCAATTTTTGGGGGCCCTCGCCTACAGTGTAATCAAATTAATTTTTAGCCCACCTGCATTAAAGCTGACGTTACATTAGCTGTGTTGGGCACTGCAATGGGATGTATTTATGTACCGCTGGTGGCTTCCTGGCACCCACCCATGCTGTGGGTCCACAGGGAGTTGTAAATGCATCTGTGTCCACTTCTAAAGAACCCCAGTCTGACTGGGGCATGCAGTGTGGGCCGAAGCCCATCTGCATTAAACATGACATTATTACCTCAGCTGTGATGGGCAATGCAATGGGATATTTTTATGTACCGCCGGTGGGTTCCAGGGAGCCACCCATGCTGTGGGTCCACACGGAGTTGTAACTACATGTGTCCACTTCTAAAGAACCCCAGTCTGACTGGGGCATGCAGTGTGGGCCGAAGCCCACCTGCATTTCATATGACGTTAGCTCTGCTGTCCAGGGCACTGCAATGGGATACATTTATGTACAGCAGGTGGGTTCCATCGAGCCACCCATGCTGTGGGTGCACACGGAATTCCCATTGCGGAGTTGGGGATTCCCAGTTGTACCTGCCTGTGACTATTTATAAAAAACCGCTGTCTGACTGGGGCATGCAGACACCTTGACAGAATGAATAGTGTGTGGCACATAGGTTCCCCATTGCTATGCCCACGTGTGCAGCTCCTGATGGAGGTGGCACAGGATTGGATTTCTCATTGCTTCTGTACAGCATTGTGGGCTATCACCCCGCCCCTTTTAAAGAGGGTCGCTGCCTAGCCGTGCCAACCCTCTGCAGTGTATGCCTGCGGTTCCTCCTCATGGCAGACGCACTTATAAATAGACATGAGGGTGGTGTGGCATGAGGGCAGCTGAAGGCTGGGCAGGGACAGTTTGGTGTGCGCTGTGGACACTGGGTCGTGGGGGGGGGGTGGTTGGTCAGCATGTAACCCAGGAGAAGTGGCAGCGGAGTGTCATGCAGGCAGTGATTGTGCTTTGTTGGAGGTAGTGTGGTGCTTAGCTAAGGTATCCATTGCTAATGAGGGCTTTTCAGAAGTAAAAGTTGTTGGGGGGGGGGGGCACTCTTGCCGCTATTGTGGCTTAATAGTAGGACCTGTGAACTTGAGATGCAGCCCAACATGTTGCCCCTCGCCTGCCCTATCCGTTGCTGTGTCGTTCCCATCACTTTCTTGAATTGCCCAGATTTTCACAAATGAAAACCTTAGTGAGCATCGGCGATATACAAAAATGCTCGAGTCGCCCATTGACTTCAATGGGGTTCGTTATTCGAAACGAACCCTCGAGCATCGCGAAAAGTTCGTCTCGAGTAACGAGCACCCGAGCATTTTGGTGCTCGCTCATCTCTAGGAATCTCCTTTTTTGTGCTACCAAGTAATTTTTTTGCTGCTTACATTGATTTTTATCTGTGGTTCCCCATGTAGCAATAACATGATTCTCTACAAGTGTTTCGTTTTCAAACGAGGGCGATTCAGTGACATGTTTTAAACAAAGTCCCTAGAAAGACATACAAAGCTTATATATCTATATATATATCTATATATGTCTATATATATATATATATGTATATATATATATATATATATATATATATATATAAATATAAACATATATATTTATCTATCTATATATATATAAAGACGAAAGCCCTCACTGACTCACTGACTGACTGACTGACTGACTCACTGACTGACTCGCCAAAAGTTCTCCAACTTCCCGATGTCGTAGAAACATAAAATTTGGCACAAGCATAGATTATCTCCAAAATAGGAAAAGTAATTAGGTCCCAACTCGATTATTCAATTCTAGCGCAAAAGAATTGGCGTTGAAATTTTACGTACATAATCTAAATCTCTCACTTCCCAATGTCATAGAAACGTGAAATTTGGCACGAGCATTGAATATGTCATAAATAGGAAAAGTTAGTAGGTCCCAACTCGATTATTCAATTCTCTGCGCAAAAGAATTAGCGTCCAAATTTACGTACGGAATTTTTTTTTCTCACTTTCCGGTGTCATAGAAACGTGAAATTTGGCACGAGCATTGATTATGTCATAAATAGGAAAAGCTAATGGGCCCCAACTCGATTATTCAATTCTATGCGCAAAAGAATTAGCATCCAAATTTTACGTACGGAATGTAATTTTCTCACTTTCCGGTGTCATTGAAACGTGAAATTTGGCACGAGCATTGATTATGTCATAAATAGGAAAAGCTAATGGGTCCCAACTCGATTATTCAATTCTAAGCGCAAAAGAATTAGCGTCCAAATTTTACGTAGGGAATGTAATTTTCTCACTTTCCGGTGTCATAGAAACATGAAATTTGTCACGAGCATTGATTATGTCATAAATAGGAAAAGCTAATGGGTCCCAACTCGATTATTCAATTCTATGCGCAAAAGAATGAGCGTCCAAATTTTACGTACGGATGTAATTTTCTCACTTTCCGGTGTCATAGAAACGGGAAATTTGGCACGAGCATGGATTATGTCATAAATAGGAAAAGCTAATGGGTCCCAACTTGATTATTCAATTCTATGCGCAAAAGAATGAGCGTCCAAATTTTACGTAGGGAATGCATTTTTCTCACTTTCCGGTGTCATAGAAACATGAAATTTGGCACGAGCATTGATTATGTCATAAATAGGAAAAGCTAATGGATCCCAACTCCATTATTCAATTCTATGTGCAAAAGAATTAGCGTCCAAATTTTACATACGGAATGTAATTTTCTTACTTTCCGGTGTCATAGAAACGTGAAATTTGTCACGAGCATTGATTATGTCATAAATAGGAAAAGCTAATGGGTCCCAACTAGATTATTCAATTCTATGCGCAAAAGAATGAGCGTCCAAATTTTACGTAGGGAATGCATTTTTCTCACTTTCCGGTGTCATAGAAACATGAAATTTGGCACGAGCATTGATTATGTCATAAATAGGAAAAGCTAATGGATCCCAACTCCATTATTCAATTCTATGTGCAAAAGAATTAGCGTCCAAATTTTACATACGGAATGTAATTTTCTCACTTTCCGGTGTCATAGAAACGTGAAATTTGTCACGAGCATTGATTATGTCATAAATAGGAAAAGCTAATGGGTCCCAACTAGATTATTCAATTCTATGCGCAAAAGAATTAGCGTCCAAATTTTACGTAGGGAATGCATTTTTCTCACTTTCCGGTGTCATTGAAACGTGAAATTTGGCACGAGCATTGATTATGTCATAAAAAGGAAAAGCTAATGGGTCCCAACTCCATTATTCAATTCTATGCGCAAAAGAATTAGCATCTAAATTTCACATACGGAATGTAATTTTCTCACTTTCCGGTGTCATAGAAACATGAAATTTGGCACGAGCATTGATTATGTCATAAATAGGAAAAGCTAATGGGTCCCAACTCCATTATTCAATTCTATGTGCAAAAGAATTAGCGTCCAAATTTTACATACGGAATGTAATTTTCTCACTTTCCGGTGTCATAGAAACGTGAAATTTGTCACGAGCATTGATTATGTCATAAATAGGAAAAGCTAATGGGTCCCAACTAGATTATTCAATTCTATGCGCAAAAGAATTAGCGTCCAAATTTTACATAGGGAATGCATTTTTCTCACTTTCCGGTGTCATTGAAACGTGAAATTTGGCACGAGCATTGATTATGTCATAAAAAGGAAAAGCTAATGGGTCCCAACTCCATTATTCAATTCTATGCGCAAAAGAATTAGCGTCTAAATTTCACATACGGAATGTAATTTTCTCACTTTCCGGTGTCATAGAAACGGGAAATTTGTCACGAGCATTGATTATGTCATAAATAGGAAAAGCTAATGGGTCCCAACTCCATTATTCAATTCTATGCACAAAAGAATTAGCGTCCAAATTTTACGTAGGGAATGCATTTTTCTCACTTTCCGGTGTCATTGAAACGTGAAATTTGGCACGAGCATTGATTATGTCATAATTAGGAAAAGCTAATGGATCCCAACTCCATTATTCAATTCTATGCGCAAAAGAATGAGCGTCCAAATTTTACATACGGAATGGAATTTTCTCACTTTCCGGTGTCATAGAAACGGGAAATTTGGCACGAGCATTGCTTATATCATAAATAGGAAAAGCTAATGGGTCCCAATTCCATTATTCAATTCTATGTGCAAAAGAATTAGCGTCCAAATTTTACATACGGAATGTAATTTTCTTACTTTCCGGTGTCATAGAAACGTGAAATTTGTCACGAGCATTGATTATGTCATAAATAGGAAAAGCTAATGGGTCCCAACTAGATTATTCAATTCTATGCGCAAAAGAATTAGCGTCCAAATTTTACGTAGGGAATGCATTTTTCTCACTTTCCGGTGTCATTGAAACGTGAAATTTGGCACGAGCATTGATTATGTCATAAAAAGGAAAAGCTAATGGGTCCCAACTCCATTATTCAATTCTATGCGCAAAAGAATTAGCGTCCAAATTTTACATACGGAATGTAATTTTCTCACTTTCCGGTGTCATAGAAAGGTGAAATTTGGCACGAGCATTGATTATGTCATAAATAGGAAAAGCTAATGGGTCCCAACTCGATTATTCAATTCTATGCACAAAAGAATTAGCGTCCAAATTTTACATAGGGAATGCATTTTTCTCACTTTCCGGTGTCATTGAAACGTGAAATTTGGCACGAGCATTGATTATGTCATAAATAGGAAAAACTAATGGATCCCAACTCCATTATTCAATTCTATGCGCAAAAGAATTAGCGTCCAAATTTTACATACGGAATGTAATTTTCTCACTTTCCGGTGTCATAGAAACGTGAAATTTGGCACGAGCATTGATTACGTCTTAAATGGGAAAAGCTAATGGTCCCAACTCGATTATTTAATTCTATGCGCAAAAGAATTAGTGTATAAATTTTAAGCACATAATCTAAATCTCTTACTTCCCAATGTCCTAGAAACATGAAATTTGCCATAAGCATTGAATATGTCATAAATAGGAAAAGTTAATGGGTCCCAACTCGATTATTCAATTCTAGCGCAAAAGAACCAGCGTCCAAATTTTACGTATGATATCTAATTCTGTCACTTCCTGATGTCATTTTATATAAAGGAAACGTCGCATGGTTACCTCCCCATGGTGTTTCCTGGGTAACGCAGAGAACTATTTAAAATGGTGAACATATGTTTTTCCGGTATCTCTAAAGTAACCACGACTTCATAAGATTTTCCGTGTGAGCACCAGATAAACACCAGTGCCAAATTAGCTCGGGCGAAGCCGGGTATATCAGCTAGTATATATATAAAGACGAAAGCGCTCACTGACTCACTGACTGACTGACTGATTCACTGACTGACTCGCCACTAATTCTCTCACTTCCCGATATCATTTTATATAAAGGAAATGTCGCATGGTTACCTCAACGTGGGGTTTCCTGGGTAACACAAAGAACAATGCAAAATGGTGAACATATTTTTTTCCTCGGTATCTCTAAAGTAACCACGACTTCATAAGATTTTCCGTGTGAACACCAGATAAACACCAGTACCAAATTAACCAGGGTATATCAGCTAGTACCGTATATACTCGAGTATTAGCCGACCCGAGAATAAGCCGAGTCAATAAGTTTTACCACAAAAAACTGGTAAATCTTATTGACTCAAGTATAAGCCTAGCTAAACTCGAGTATATACTAGGTAAAGAAAAAATGCAATACTCACCTCCCAGCCGGCGTCTGTGTCCCCGGCGCGATGGTCTCCCCGGCGGTGCGGCAAGCTGCTGGCGCTTGATCCAATCACAGCGGTTACCTACACAGCGCTGACGGCAGGGAAATTCAAAGCTGAGCAGGGAGATGACAGTGAGGAGAATTCTCAAGCAGCCTGCCGTACCGCCGTGGAGACCATTGCGCCGGGGACACATACGCAGGCTGGGAGGTGAGTATTGCGGGTTTTTTTTTTTTACCTCACTCGAGTATAAGCCGAGGGGGGCTTTTTCAGCATAAAAAAATGCGCTGAAAAACTAGGCTTATATTCGAGTATATATGATATATCATGTCTACAAACCCCTTTGTCATGTTAACAAATACAACAATGGTTTTTATTTCCACCTTCAATGTGACCCATTTGTACAGTTCATTGAAAAACAAAAACAAATCTTTTAGGGTGCAAAAATTAAAAATAAAGTAATATGGTTACATAAATCTGCACACCCTATAACTAATACTCTGCTGATGTTCCATTTGATTTTATGGCAGCATTTAATGTTTTTGGGTAGGTGTCTATCAGCATGGCGCATCTTGACTTTGCAATCTTTGCTAATTCTTCTTTACAAAACACTCCAAATATGTCAGATTGTGAGGGCATCTTGTGTGCAGCGTCCTCTACAGGTCAATCCACAGATCTTCACTGGAATTCAGGTCTAGGCTCTAGATGGGCCATTCCAAAAAGGTACATACAGAATGTATATAGAAAATTTATGCAAACATGTATACAATCATTACGGGGTGTTAGTAACAGTTAAACATATTTAAAGAACTGGTTTCTTTATAGAGTTTTGGTAAAGTCCATATCCAAATCTTGAGTGAAAGCATAACTAGCTATGCAACCTTGCATGGATTAGTCTTGGTTAGAACAAGAAATATATTTGCTTTAAAATTTTTAACTTCTTACATTTTAAGTCAATAGTAAACAGCAAGATAACTTTAAAGGAAAGAATACAGGGATAGGGAAGGAAGAGGAGGGTAAGGGAATGTCGGGGGTCAGCAATTGGGAATCAGTTCGAATATATTTGTATCCAAGGGTTCCATTTGCTTCGATATTTCTCGTAGCCTCCGTTTCTTAGGGCATACAATTTCTCATAAGTGTTGTGGTCAGATATTGTCTGTATTAGTTCTAGAATGGAAGGGGTATTGATAGACCTCCATTTCCTTGCGATCAATAATTTGGCAGAAAGGAGGATGTGGCCTATCAGATTTTTCATAGTGTGAGGGATGTATTTATTATTGTCTATTAATAAAATAGCTAGGTCTGGAGACTTGGGGACAGACTTTTTTGTAATTTTACTCAAGATAGAGAAGACCTCGTCCCAGAAAGGCAGAAGTTCTGGACAGCTCCAGAATATGTGGCAAATACTGCCTGTATGGCCACACTGTCTCTAGCATCCGTTGTCTGAGTCAGCGAAAGCTCTGGCCAGAGCTACTGGAGTGAAGTACCACCTGGTCAGGACCTTAATGTGTACCTCAAGAATGTTGGAAGTGATGGTTGCTTTATTGGCCCAAGTAAGGGCCGCAAGCCATTTATCAGGGGTGAATTTCCTCCCTAAGTCTTTCTCCCAGTTGAGAACGTGTGCACATTTTGTCTCCTTCATGTCACCCGAGAGCATGTCATAGCAGGTTCTCACGAGGGATCTAGACGTCGGGGAAGGATTGTTTAATACACTCAGAAGGTTGACCGGCATCTTCACCCTTTCGATTTTAGCGGAAAGGAGAAAAGAGCGAATTTGAAGATATCTAAAAACCTTCTCAGAGGGTAAGTCAAATTTCTCCTTTAGCGTTTGAAACGGGAGAATATTATCGTTCAGTAGCAGGCTATTTAAGGTAGTAATACCCTTTCTTATCCATCCATCTAAGTGGATGTTGGGGATAAAAAATTCCAGGGTGGAAATTGGTATGTGGTCAATTGTTTTAGTCATATGATGGTTGGTACTCTGGGCCAACTAGGACCATGAATCCAGAGCTGTTTGCATGAGGGGGGGAAATAGAATGGGGTTTGTGTATAGGAGGTGTTGTTGGGGAGAGGGAGGACAGTAGGGAAGCCAGAAGAAGAGAGCGGGTGGGTCTACCATCATTAAGCTGGGCCTCAATCTGGAGCCAACTTGGTCCAGGCCCAGACTTCAACCAGTGTCTAGATTGGTTGATGTTAGACGCCTGTAGATATGACCATACATTTGGTACTCCCAGGCCTCCCTGTTTTCTATTGAGGAAGAGTATAGAAGCTGCGACCTTTGGCCTCTTACCTCCCCATAGGAAGTTCGAGAGTTGCTTTTGAAATTTGGAGACTTCCAGTCTGGGGATTGGGAGGGAGATTGTGCGAAAAAAGTAGAGGATTTTGGGGAGGATCAACATTTTATAAAGGTTGACTCTGCCCAGCCACGATGGTTCTCTCTTTGTGAGGACCTCCAGCTCAGTCTGTAGGGTAGATAGTAAAGGGGACAGGTTTGACGATAGAGTGTTGGACAATGGAGAGCAAATTTTTACTCCTAAGTAGGGAATGTTGTTTTCCCCCCATTAGAATGGGAATTCCTTTTGAATGCTAAATTTTAGGGAGTTATCTATGTTTATGGTGAGGATTTGGGATTTGGCAATGTTTAATTTGTAGTAGGAGATTTTGCTGAATTCTTGAATTATGTTGTATACTTCTCTTAAGGATGAAGTGGGGTCCGTGAGGAGGAGCAGGACATCGTCCGCAAAGAGACTTATCTTATGTTGCCTGGATCCGGCTGGGATTCCCCTGACATTTGTATTGTCTGATCGCCTCCGCCAGAGGCTCCATGACGAGCGTAAATAGTAACGGGGATAGGGGACACCCCTGACCGGTGCCATTGGTGATTTGGAAGGCTCTAGAAAAGACTCCTTCGAATAGCACTCTGGCTGATGGGAAACCATATAGCGCCCGGATGGCCTCGAGGATGTTTCCCCAGAAGCCAAATCTCTCCAGGGTGGCGAAGGCGAACCCCCAGTGAAGCCTATCAAAGGCTTTTTCAGCATCTAAAGCCAGTAGAATGGCTGGGGTGTGGCTCGCCTCCGCCATAGCTACGAGATTCAATACTCTCCTGGTGTCATCCGATGCCTGCCTTTCTCTAGTAAATCCTGCCTGATCACTATGAACTATTTGTGGAAGGATTTTTAGCAGGCGCAGGCGAGTTCGGGGCCTTTCCCTGCTTGGGGATCGTGACTATAGTGGCACACAGCATTTCCCTCGGGAGAGCTCCCGTGGATGCCGCTTTATTAAATGTTTCAGCCAAACAAGGTGCCAGGTCTGGGGCGAAGTCTTTGTAGTATTCATTTGAAAAGCCATCCGGACCTGGGGCCTTGTGTGCCTTCAGTGTTTTAATTGTCTCCAGAACCTCCAGACAAGAGACAGGGGAATTTAGTGATTTCAACTGCTCCTCCGTAATCTTAGGGAGGCTAACCCTTTCCAGAAAATTGTTGATTTGTTGGGGATCTGGTTGAGGGGTGGAGTCGTCTCTGTTTAAATTATATAGGTTGGAGTAGAAGAGACTGAATTCGTCTGCTATGGCTTGGGGGTGAATTATTTTCTCTTTCGATCCGTCCTGTTTGATCAAGAATGGGATCTTAGAGGGCGCTTGGCGTTGTTTTATTATTCTAGCCATTAGTCTGGAGGGTTTGTTGTAAGCTGTGTAGTAGTTCATTTTTGAGAAGTTTAGAGTTTTGACATAGTCCTCAATTAATACCTGGCGAAGTTTATGACGAAGGGACATAAGTTCCCTGTGAAGCTCAATTGAAGAGGCGGCCTGCATATCCTGCTCCACTTTCGTGATTTGCGCAAGAATATTGCTAGTTTGAAGCAATTTCTTTTTCTTGTGGAGGGAGCTGATCTTGATCAGTATCCCTCTTATGTATGCCTTGTGCGTACACCATATGGAGAAGATATCCACGTCTGGATTCATATTGAGCAAAAAAAATTCAGCTAGGAATTCCTTAATCATTTTCTTATATTCTGGGATTCTCAAGAGAGAAATATTATTTCTCCAATTGCCCTGGTTTTGGGGAGATTTAGATGTGTCTAACGTGAGAAAGATAGGCGAGTGGTCCGACCACGTTGTTTTACCTATGTCTGCTTGCCTGACTCCCGGTAGGGTCCACTTATCAACCAAGAAGAGGTCGATCCTAGAAAAGCATCTGTGGAGAGGGGAGTAGTGGGTGTACTCTCTGGATGATGAGTTAAGGCACCTATATACATCAAATAAGGACTGCCCATGGAGCCATGGTGTGAGCATGGGGGATAGTCTGTTAACTGAGCTGGAGGAGTCAAGATTTCTGTTGGGGACAATGTTAAAGTGGCCACAAACTATAAGTTTGCCTTTTTGAATTCTACGTATCTTCTTTAAGATTCTATTTAGGAATTAAAGAAATTTGTAAAGAATTTGGAGCATAAAGGTTGACTAGTGTTAGTAAAGTGTTATTAAAGCTTCCCACCAAAATTATGAACCTGCCAGCAGGATCAATAATTTGGTCAATAATTGTTAAGTCAATGGTGTCTTTCATAGCAATTATAACCCCCGCTCTCTTCTTCTCGGCACAGGACAAGAAAATTTTGGGGAATTTTTTGTGAGAGAACAGCGGATGCGCTGCGCGAGCAAAGTGTGACTCCTGAAGGCATAGGATGTCAACCCTCTCATGGAGCGCATCTTTCCAAGTTGCTGACCTTTTGAAGGGGGAGTTTAGCCCTTTGGCATTAAGGGAACATATTCTCAACGACATTTTGCAGGAGGATAATATAGCATAAACTTATGAAACCCTAGGATTCTGCTGACTTTTAGTGAGGTGGAGGGGGAGAACGTTAACGTGAACATTCGAAACAGGATTGTCTGGCCTTGAACGCCAGACAAAAAAGCCAAAAATTGGGTTTTTCCTGGTATAAATGGTGTTGTGCCAGAAAGTCCTTGGGAACAGCTGTTCATGTAGAGCTGTTCTCGCAGGCATAGTATCCTGCGGAGGATTGGGGGGTACAAAGAGTTCACCTGACAGGTAAGAAAATTCAACCTCCAAATTTATGGAGAGTACTGTGGATCAGCGGGGTGTATTAGCTTGCCGATTTTCCCCGGACAACTCCCGGGAGCGAGGGGGAGGTGATTTGCTCTGAGGGTCGTCAGAGATCTGGAGGCCCCAGGCTAGAAGAGACTTCTCTCCCTCTTCTGGCTTGTTAAAAATATGCGTGGTGCCTTCCTTGTGCAGAATAAGCTTGGTGGGGAAGCCCCACCTATAGAGGATCTTCTCTCTTCTGAGGGTTGTGGTTATGCGGGAGAATGTTTTCCTCGCTTGTATAGTTGCGGCGGACAAGTCCACAAATAATTTGATGTTTGAAAATTGAGGAGGCAAGTCGATCATTTTTCGCGATGCGAACATAAGAGCCTCTTTGACATGAAAAAAGTGGATCCGTGCTGTAACATCGCGTGGGATATTTTCATGTAAAAATTTCAGTTTCTACAGACGATGGGCTCTATCAATAATAAGCTCTTGAGCTGGAGTGGAGGGGAGGAGCTTTTTCATTAATTGTGTTAGGAAGTCCTTTAAGTCTGCTGTACTGATCTTCTCTGAAATGCCTCTGAACTTCACATTGTTACGCCTATTGCGGTCCTCCAGATCCGCCATCTTGACTTTGATCTGATCCACCTCCTCCTCTAGGGCGTAATGTGCGTCAATAAGCGTATTGTGCGATTTGGTCAGTTCGCCCATTTTATTCTCTACATGTGAGGTTCTTTCCTCTATTTCAGATATGTTAGTGTTGAATGTGGATGAGAAAGCATGTAGGTCCTCTCTCATGGTACTTCTTAGGGCCATCATCATTTCTTTTATGAAAGCCTCTGACGCGGGCTGGTCTGAGGTTGGGACCATGTCTAACAGTTCTGCAGTGTTGGCAGGGGGTAAAGCGGTGTTTGTTGCCTCCTCCAGCCTAGGATGCCTCTTTTCAGGGCTTGCAGAAGGAGAACGATAGTCTCCAGGGACCAACACGTGGCTGGGCGCCATCTTAGCTAGGGGAGAGGTGCTGTGTGTGATGGCTGCTGAAGATTCACTCACCTCTCCTAGATCAAGAGGGCGGCATGCGTCTCTCCGGGCTGTGACAGGTCTCTCCGATGCTGTTTTCTGTCCCAGAGCAGGATCATCAGCGGCGCTGTCAGAGCCGTCTGTGGAGGAGAGGCAAGCTGCTGCTGGAGTTCTCCTGCCGCTCCGAGCCGAGAAGAAGTCAGCTACCGGCAACGGTGAGGCTTTTGCGGTCCTGCGCCTTGTCATATCGGGACGCCGGGATGTTAGAGAGTTCGGGTGAGTCACCGATGAGCAGAGGGGACTCGCCGATGCTTTGATCGTTGCTATGGAGGCTGAATATAGAGCGGAGCTCAGGGAATGGCGACCGTCTCTGTCTTCAGTCAGGCCACACCCCCTCGTGAAGCCATGCTTTTGATGATTTGGAGGTATGCTTTGGGTCATTGTCATGCTGAAAGGTGAAATTCCTCTTCATCTTCAGCTTTGTAGCAGAGGCCTGAAGGTTTTGTGCCAAAATGGACTGATATTTGGAGCTGTTCATTTTTCCCTCCACCTTGACTAAAGCCCAAGTTCCAACAGCAGAAAAACAGCCCCAAAGTATAATGCCGCCTCCACCATGCTTGACTGTGGGTATGGTGTTCTTTTATTGATGCGCAGTGTTGGCTTTGCAACAAACATATATTTTGGAATTACGGCCAAAAAGTTCTCCCTTGGTCTCATCAGACCATAACACATTCTCACACATACTTTTGGCAGACTTGATGTAGGTTTTGGCAAAACCTAACCGGTCTTGGATATTTTTCTTTGTTAGAAATGGCTTCCGTCTTGCCCCGCTACCCCACAGTCCAGACATATGAAAAATACGGAAGATGGTTGTCACATGCACTATACAACCAGTACTTGCCAGAAACTCCTGCAGCTCCTTTAATGTTGCTGTAGACCTCTTGGCTGCCTCCTGGACCAATTTTCTTCTGTTTTTTTTTATCAACGTCCAGTTCTTGGTAATGTCACTTTTGTGCCAAATTGATACCTTTTAACAATAAGGTCAAGGTGCAGGCAATCAGCTGCCAGGGTGCCTTAACAATGTCACTAAATGTGTCCTCATCTGGCATATGAGCAGCAGTTCACTGGACGCCTGCATCAGATGACTTAGCCATATATAACATTGATAGAGTGTAACCAGCAACCATTTTGCAAATGAGCACAGAATAAAGAAGCTGCATCATGTTTATATGTCTATGTAAAATGTGGTCTCTTTTTATGGAGAGATATTCTGCTGAGGAAATATTCCTACTACTGTCAATGTATATAGCAGCAAAGCAGACAAACAAACTGACTTTGGCAAGGAGAACATTGCAGTCCTCTGTTTGTGGCCTCTGATATTCAAAGTCATGAGTACAGCCACTATAAATTATTTGCAGGCCTTACACAGTTACCAGTGGGGTGAGGGGAATTAAAGTACGCTGTGCAAAACAGGGACAATTCACAAAAATGCAGGCTATAATCTAGCCTTCTGTAGCCCAGTTAGTAGTTGGTTGTTTTTGGTGAATATAAACCAAACAAATTCCAAACAGGGCAACAGCAAATACATATAGTGTATGTCAGTGGCCTCAGACATCATTCAAGGTCGCAAGTCCGGCCTCTACAAATTATTTGCAGGCTTCACGCAGCTACCTGTGGTTTTCTGAAAAGCTAAATAAACCTACACTATAAAGTAAACAAAAAAAGTCAATTAAAAAAAATAAAATAAGGAAACATGAAGAAAGCAGGGGGTAGGGAACGTGTAGGTCAGTGCGTGCAGTCAGACCTCCACAGGCAATGTGTTCTCATGGGGATTTAGAAACGTAGGTGCTAGCTCCCAGTGCTCACTGTAAAATAGTGTCCACTCAGGAGGGAGAGGAGGTGGAAGAGGATGAGGTACTAACATGGAAAGCCAGGGAAGAGTCATCATAGGTGCTTGCAGGGGAAAGAGGAAGAGGCAGACGTTATGGGCAGCACCCTGGCAAGACAGCGAGTGGGGTGTCGCAGAAAAACCAAAGGGCCATACTGCCACCATCAGGCCCACAGCTAGTTCTGTTCGCAAGACTTGTGCAGCCTGGGCACTCTTTGACCTCAAGTGTTGACAGAAGAGTGTTCATCTGTAAGATCGGCAGTAAGCATTTAAATGCAGTAGCCTCTGAGTACACATTGCTCAATGAGCGCTATGTACTAAAAAGTGAAAGCGGAAGTATAACTTCCACTATGCGAGCCGTCAGTCACGTGACCGCCGGGATCCCCTGGCACAGCAGTGCTACAGGGTTGCAGCAGACCCTTATACGCTCTGCCAGTGACTATTGTCACTACAGGAGGATGTTTTCCCCTGTAACTGGGGCTCCTATGGATACCATAGCTACAGTGGAAATGTGCCAAATAAGAAAAAAACATGTGACTGTCCCTCAGAGGTCTTATATGACATCATGGGGGGCATAGATAGTAAAAAAATAATTACATACATAAGAAAAAAATAAATAAAATAAAACAAGAATAAAACAACTATATATACATAGGAAAGAAAATAACCTAAAGCCACCGCCAACCAAAACTGTCACTGTATGCACCCTGTAATTCAAAACTATACATATTATATATCAAACGTCCGAAACAAAATGAAGAACCCATTCTCATACTTTATTTTAGCATAAATATACTTATTTAAAAAAAAAAAAAACAACTATAAATGTTAAAAAAATCATTTTTTTTAGCTTTTTACCCCCAATTAAACAAAAAAAAAACTGAAAAAAAAAAAGTCAGTGAAAAAGATATTAAAAAAATAGCCCTATATGTCACTGAAAAAATAAACGCAGCAAAAATAATTGTGGCAGCTGAAGGAAAAAAATAGGGCAGTAAAACTAGCACATGGGTAAAATCCCTAAAAAGCCAAAATGACAAATCTCTAGCAGTGAAGAAGGACCTCAAAATGCAGCAGTATCAGTACAGACTGTTAAGAAGCTTTAGCAGAGCAATTTGCCATGGCTGTGGGGATGCATCCGCAATTGATCTGAGCTCTGGGGCTCATGGCGAACGAGCAGGAAGCCACCACAGCAGCACCACTACTGGTTTCATGGGCAGTCTAATAGAAGTGTGGCATAGTTTTTTCAGCCCATCACAGTCTGCAACAACAGCACGGGGTAGGACTCACAGGCAGCACTTATCTATGATGGTCCAAGAGTATGTCAGCTCCAGTGTGTGGATGTACTCAGACATGGTGTTGGCCCCTTTGACTTCTAGGTGTCTAAGCTGGAAGAGTGGCCAGAGCTTGCTCAGCATGCTTTAGAGGTGCTTCCCTGTCCCACTGCTAGTGTGCTATCAGAAAGGGAGTTCAGCACAGTTGGGGGTGTGATAACTGACAGACACATCTGCCGGTCCACAGTCAATGTGGGGTTAAGAGAAGTAGGGGGGCCCCCAAGATAAATTTTTGTACCCAGGCCCATGAGCCTTTAGCTACACCCCTGATGTGGATCATATCTAACAGTTATAACCTGTGTTGGAGATGCCTCCACAGTAACAGTCTTAGGACCTTTCTACATGGGTGAAATGTTTCACATTTTGCGCCACAAGTCACAGTAAATGCAGCTTCAAAATCTACATGGCTTTGTGCGGATTTTAATGCAGTATTAAAATGGCTTAATTCGGCATTAAAATCCACCGTTAGCCCTGTGCATCTTGATGTGGAATTCTGCAGCGGCAAATTCATCTGCTTTCCCAGTGGAAATAATCCACCCATGTGGAAGGGCCCTTACAGGGGTATTTGCATACACCAAACTTCTAAGCTTTATGATATAATAGAAAGGACTGTTAAATGGTTCAGCACAATGACTGACCCATTGCTAAATTACGTAGGAGGCAAAAGTGAGTTCCCAAACGATGGTTACCTATTTTGAATATGTAAGCATCTTTTCACCTATATAGTAGTTACCAGTGAATTGGTTGTGGGGTGCTTAACATGGTTAAAGATTCTCTTTCAGATTTATTCTTTGTATAATCAGAAATGACATACATATTGACAATGTGCCCAGTCCGTGATGTATAGGGATTTGAGGGGGGTGGTCCGGTTTCAGCAAATAAATATTATTCTTTGCATAATGGAAAGTTATACAATTTCCAGGTATACTTTCTGTACCATGTTCTCGTGGTTTTCAGGATCTCTGTTTGCTGTAATTCAGTTGGAGTCTTAATTTTTTTTCTTACCAGACTATAAATTATTGCCTGCTCCTGTGATGGACACACATATGCTTGGATTGTCAGAAGACATAACTTTGATACACATACAATTACTGTAATCAGTCCCGCTCCTGTGTGATCATTACATTGTAAGGCCGAATGCACATGGCCGGGCTAGATTCCGCTTCGCCGGCCGGTGACCCCCCGTGTACCTATCTGGATTGGTCTTTTGTGTGCGGCGGATGTGCCGGCACATGTGCAGTGCAGAGAATGCCATGCTGCTGCGCCGGCGATGATGCGGATTTGCTGTGATTTCGAAATTGACATTTCGGAATAGCCGCGGATTGGAAAGCTTCCATTGACTGCAATGGAAGCCATCCGTGCGAGTACCGCTTGAAAATAGAACATACTGCGATTCTACCTCTGCAAGCAAAAATCGTAAGTGATTTCCACTCGTGTGCGTGGAAGAATCATTTTACATTGCATGCTATAGATGGACATTGCTGCGAAATCTATAACCAGACGCCCGCCATGGATTTAGCAGCAAAAATTCGCACAAGTGCATTGGGCCTAAGTAAAGGTGAAGGTTCCGATTAGGAAACTGTGAGAAATTAATAATGTCTCATACAAATTTCTTTGTGTTAGCAATTTCTCATCCTTCTTAAATATAATTAAGATTCAGAGTGTGAGAATAAAAATCTGAATTCACACACCTTGATTTTTAGAAAGACAAATTAAGGTCGGTTTCACATTGGCATTGGAACCTCAGTCAAGAAGCCCCATTACAGATCTGGCTCAAAAGCTGGGCAGCTGGGCGGAAAGTCGACGGACCCCATTATAGTCAATGTGGGCCATCCGGCATTATTTGGTTCTGTCCACAGACGGAGCATCTTGGCTGCGGGGATTCCCCTTTCCTGCTTTCCAAACAGAGCAGGAAAGGGGATTCCCCAGCATAGATGTGAATTCACCCTAAAATGGAAACTTTGACCACACATCTATTTTGATTCTATACTTAGTTTTCAAAATGTTGACCTAGTTTATGCACTGTGTCAGGAAACGGCGGTGGTCGCAGGAAACCAATGCAGAAACTCCACACAGAGCTCATTTGCGGGTCAGAACTCAGGACCCTAGTGCTGTGAAACAAGAGCGCTAGTGCTAGCCACTTTAATCTCTTCAGGGCTATTGTAGATGGGCACATGCACAAATACTCTCACTGCTATGGAGCGTATTTGGCTCAAAAGTCTTCTTTTTTAACATTCAAACTTCGCGCTACTGTGCACGGAAATAAAGAACATCTGAAAGATAGGTTTTACCCTATATTTTCTCGCATGTACAAAAAGTAGGCCTATTTTTTCTCACGCGTAGTAATATTACGCGAGAATCAAACTGCTGAAAATGAAACCATTGAAACCAATGGTTTAGCTTCATCACAATCCGAAAACACAGCCGTCTGTTTAAGCCCTCGGGATGGCACACAATATTTGGATTTTTAATGTCCCCTTTTTGCAACCAATAATTTTTTGTTATTTCAGCATCAATTCAGCAATATGGGGATTAATTTCTATTTGACATGTCGTAGTTTCAACATGTACCATTTTGGGTACATATTAGAGATGAGCAAGTATACTCGCTAAGGCACATTACTCGAGCGAGTAGTGCCTTAGCCAATTACCTCCCCACTCATCTCTAAAGATTCCGGGGCCGGCGGGGGGCGGGGAGTGGCGGGGGAGAGCCGGGAGGAACGGAGGGGAGATCTCTCTCTGCCTCTCTCCCCCCGCTCCCCGCTGCAACTCACCTGTCACCCGCGCCAGCCCCCAAATCTTTAGAGATGAGTGGGGAGATACTTGGCTAAGGCACTACTCGCTCGAGTAATGTGCCTTAGCGAGTATACTCGCTCATCTCTAGTACATATTTAACTTGTATATATTTAATTTTGGGGACAAGCAAAAAAAAATTCCATTCTTTTATAATTTCACTGACTTTCAATAGGTGTATCTTTTAATAGTACATTTATTGTGATGGCTATATAAGGATACTAAATTTTACAATACTTAAAGTGATCCTTCAGTCTCTAGACCAACAATGATGGTCGCACCGGCTCTCTGACTACCTGATGCCACTGTGCATTAGTATACATCAGTGGTCTAAAACACTACATGCTGCTCTGACTAGTCAGTGCTGGTCACATGGGCAACACTGGTCGATCAACGAAGTCTGCAGTGATTCAGACTAATGATACATACTAATGCAGAGTGTGCAGCAGGTAGTCAGAGATGTGGTGCGGCGAACTTTATTTGTTCAGGACTGAAGGGTCGCTTTCATTTTTTTAAAACTTAAAACTTTTTTTTATGACCTAAAATTTTCATTACACATATTTTTAAAATGACAATCGCCTGCTATAAGTATGTATGCAAGTAAATTGTTCCTGTGCCCATAAATAGGTAAAGGCACCTGTTAGGACTGATATGCCCAAGGACACTTTTACATTTCCCTGGTCCTAGGTTGTCTCCATAG
Organism: Eleutherodactylus coqui; assembly: GCF_035609145.1. Classification (NCBI taxonomy): domain Eukaryota; kingdom Metazoa; phylum Chordata; class Amphibia; order Anura; family Eleutherodactylidae; genus Eleutherodactylus; species Eleutherodactylus coqui. The sequence continues at coordinate 387,385,548 of NC_089837.1, read as the reverse complement.
TGACTCCAGCCCTGACAATGTCACTGGAGCAGGCAATCATGGCTACAAGTCTTGATCACAAAATTAACTGTCAAGATCTTAGATTTGTCTCATCCGCAGTTACAGTGGGAGTGCGGCTGTGTGATATAGCTGTCCTAGGGCACAGAGGCAGTGCCTGTGCAAGTGCTTCATCTAGTAGTATATCAAGGTGATTCAACCATCTGAGGCCCTCAACATATTATTATGTGGGGGTACAGGAGAGGATTTTTGTTGTTGTTGTTGGCCATTTAGTCGTTCACGACCCTCAGCCACCCTAAAGGCTCCCTCCCTCCATGTTTTTCGGTTTTGCACTGCTTCTTTCAGTTGTGTGATAACCATGCCAGCATCAGCTTTGACAGAATCAGCCATCGTGTCATTTGGCGGTTGGGTCTTCTTTTGCCACTGATCTGTCCAAGCATTATAGATTTTTTGTAGCAACTCTGCTTACATTACATGGCCAAAATCTGTGAGTCTGAGTCTGGTCATCTTGCTCTCCAGGGATATATCGGGTCTTATACGATTCAGGACTTCTCTGTTTCTTACTCTCACTGTAAAGGATTTTTATATTTCCCAATCACTAATACAATGATTAGTGTTTGGTAATAATCAACACCAAGTCCAGTGAATGCAGATTAAAGATGCTTCAATGCTTTTTTTTTAAATCTTGATCTCTTCACTGTTACAAATCTGAAACTTGTCATCTTTGTATAAAGCTGTTTTACAGTTCTTTCCTGTTGTCACTTCCTCAGACTCTTTCCTCATCATTAAAGGTTATTTTCCCAGTGATATTATGAGAGCTGTAGAATCTCCTCCGCCCCAGTTGAGACACTAACATTTTCATTTGCAGAGGATGATGTTGTTCGTTCTCTTGTGCCTTGCTCTGACTGAACTTGTACAGACTCAGCCAAAAAGATTTAAAAGTAGGTAAAGTATTATTGATTTTTGGGGGGAAATTTAGAATTTTTTAAATCTATGCTCTAGATATAATAGAAATTACTGAACATAATTAAAATTTAGTTGTAATTTTAAAAATGCTGTAATTGACCACTTGGGTTATTTGTATACCAGCTGTATTCTTTATGTTATTTAACTCTCTAGCTCATACACTGCTCTTGTAGGAAAGTGGTAGAATGTAATTGAAGGGGCACAGCAATCAGCCAAAGGATTTTGCTTCTTTTTTCTAGCAATCAGTAAAAGTCTCAGCAGCTGAACACCAATCAAAACTTCAGACATATCTCTAAAACAACTGGTGCACTTAAAATAGTTAGTTTTAAAGTCGCCTCCAAATACTCAAACATGTATTTTTCTCTAGAGCTAGTGATGGTACAGCTGTGACAACAATATATCTTGTTACAAGCAAGGGTACAGAGAGCTGAGGAAATGGGAAGTTTTCCAATAAGGTTTTAGCAACACAGGGGTTGTGGACAATGATGTTTTGCTTGAATAAAAAAATATTTTTAAAAAGTCACAACCAACTTCCAGTGTGAGGATCCTGCCAAGCAACTCCCTATCTCCATTTTCTGGACCACAATCTGTACTGAAAGACAGATGGGAGCTGTATAATATTTGCGCAAAAGGGGCGTCTCATCAAGACAACCTCCTCTTAAACAGTAGCACTCCCAATGTTCAAATGACCATTAGGGTCTTATACCCCTGAAAATCAATTGCTAGCACCAGGGGCAGTCATATCTGACCATTAATTTTCCTGCAGTGGTCAACCATGTAATGCATGAACCACATCTGCATCTTACAGAATGCTTTCCATTCTCTCTGACTTAATCATGTCCCCCACATGATGTCCATATCGCTATTAGAGCTTTATCACAGGTGTTTTCCTTGTGAGACATCATAGTGAAACCTCAGATCTCGGGACTTTGATAGCGATTACTTTATTATTTCCTTTGAAATTTTTTCACCAATTCATACAATGTAAAATTGGGTTTGAGGGCAGTTGGTCCAAGATTTTTTGTTCTTTTTATAATTTTGTCCAAGAAAAAAAAATCGTCCAGGTGGACATTTAGTTCAAGATTTTCTTGTCCTTTGATAAGTTTGTCCAAGGAAAAACCCGTCTGAGCAGACAATTAGTCCAATCTCAATTTGTCCTACATATCACTAGGTCAAACTTAGATTTGATCTACTTAGTATTGGAAATGCAAAAGTGATTCTGAGCCATCAGCGGTGGGGACATTGGGGAGGGATCTACTTATGTGTTTCAACTCCCCTCACTGTTCCGATTGGAGAGGGAAGATGAAACTTTTTTTACACTTTCCACAAGATCGCTATTATCAGTGATAATAGCGATCTTGTGCCTGGGGATTGCAAACCGCAGCCCCAGGTGTCTTCTCCCTGCTACTGTGCAGCAAAAAGCAGTTGGACGAAATCTGCATTGGATGACAAAATTTGGATGCAATGTCTTGCTGGACGAGGAAAGCAATTGGACGAAATGTGGATCAGGCGAAAGGAATTGGACGAAATGTCCTGAAACCTAAAACTGTAATTGTATGCTCATTTATGCAACAGATATTTTCATATGGTGATATTAAAATGATTCTATATATTTACCTAAGTAAAGTTTGACTAACAGAGCAAAGAGAGTTTTATTTAATCAATTGCTTGAAAACTAATTTGATCCAGAGTGTAGGTTTATTTACTTATTTCCTCGTACTTCTGTTATACTCTCACAGTTTGGAAGGATAAGTTAAGCTGTTTTCATATCTGTGCTGGAATCTCCATTTGGAGGTGCTGTCGTAGATCCGGCACAAAATACCGAAAGAAAAATTCCTGCATGCAGGACTTCTTCATCCAGTAAAATGCCAGACAGCTGAGTGGAAACTGAAAAGATCCTGTTATAGTCAATAGTGTGCGTTGGGTGCTGTTCGGTTTCATCATAAGACAGCTTCGTTCGCCCAGGGGATTCCCCTTTTCTGTTCCCATAACATAGCAGGAAAGCGGAACCCCAGATGCAGGAATGAAAGCAATCTTATGTGCATAGACAGCAATGTATTTTCCTCTCCTTACATGTTGTCTATAAGAAGCAAAATAAACCTACAAATCTTTTCTGGGTGCTGCAGTTCTGTTCTTTTGGGATTAGACTGGTGATGCAATATTTATAAGATTTCATTGGTTTGTTAGATAGGAGTATAAAGCTTAGGATTACTTTAATTGTACAGCATATACAGTAGCTTTTGACGGTAGTTACAACAGATTAACCCTTCCCGCAGCCGGTGAACGCACTACCTGTCTGGGTCATCTTTTTTTTGTACTGCGGATGTGTGAACCATGAAGTGTGGTGAAGGAATTTATCAGCTCTGGTGAAACTACGCAGTACTGGCATAGTTGAAGCCTTTTATATAGAGACTAGCAGATGCAGAGGAACGTTTCTGTCTCAGACTCGATTTGTCTATCACTTTGGATCTACTACTGCAGGGACAAATATGAAGCTGTACAAAATAGTGAGTTGATATCGGTCTGAGACATTAGTGACCTGGGGCAATAGTTCTTATTTAAAAAGTGGTATAAAGTGCAAGGAATTCTGTAATTTTTTTCTTGCCATGGTGAACTGGCCAGGTCCAGGTCTTGTTTGTCCCTAGGATATGCAATCAATTTTCTTTATTGCTCCCTGAAGTTGAGTGGTAATTTCATGTTTTTGTGTGTAAGAATAACACTTAGAAGAATAGAAGAGTACAATGGATTGTGAAGCTGGTACTTTCCTTCCTACTCACATACAACATAGGCTGAGCCAGAGGGCGAGGAAAGTAACCATCTGCTGCTATTATATGGTTAATATTCTCCCACTTAAGGTCCATTTACACTGAGGGATAATCGCTCAAAAATCGCTAAAAAGCGATCGTTTGAGCAACAATCGTTGCATCTAAACCCGCTGCCATCGTGCACTTTTCGTGCGCTGCTAGCTGATTCAGGCCAACCTTAAAATCGTCCTGTGGTCTTATCAGGAGTTCTCCAAGGGTAGTGCTGATAGCATTGTTACCCGTTCGGAGAACAAAAGAGTTGAGTGGAGATAATAGCCCTCTGGCTATTAACTGCATTCAGCTAAATTCTGCACTTGCATGCTAATAAGCTATTAAGTAGCTGAGTAACTTTGAGCATTCAGCGCTCTGTGAAAATGGGCCTTTATTTAGTTTTACAGATGGTACAAATTTTACCTTGATTGTGATAGCAATTAGATAGAAAGTTATCTTATCTTAACCCATTAAAAAGCTATTGTTCTCTTATTTTAACACAGCAAAACCCATTGTAAAGTAATCCAAAGTGTAAATAAACCACCCTGATAGCATGGCACACTGATGTCACAATGCTAAACAAAAAAATAAAAAGTTTGGTACCGTGTTAAGGTCCTTTTTGACCCAACGATTCTCGCTCAAAAATCGCTCAAAGTCATCTATTGAGCGAGAATCGTTGGGTCTAAATGCATAGACCTCGTGCAGTTTTCGTTAGCAAGTCATTCATCGTTCTCTTTCAGCAAGCTGAGGGCTCAGTCACACGTGCACATCGGCGCCCGTGTTACTGCATGTAGCAGACGGCCGTACCTGAAGACGGACGTCTCTCTGCAGCGCCGAAGGAAAGAACATGTGACCGGCTTCATTGCCGGTCATGTGTTCTTTCATCAGCGCTGCAGAGAGAAGCCGTTTTCAGGTACGGCTGTCTTCTAACTGTCAGTCACACCGGCGCATCGGCGCCGATGTACGGGTGCCGATGCGCCCGTGTGACTGAGCCCTGAAAGAAAACGATGAGACTTATCAGTGCCGCAGGCTGAGTTCTCAGCGGGATACCGCTGATACTGTTGTTTCAGCTGGTATCCCACTCGGAGAACACAGCCGGAGTATGAAAGAGACAGCGGTCCAGCTGTGTTCTGCATACCTCGCTCGAAGCGTTCAGCTGTATACCAGCTGTGCACTCCGTGAACACAGCAGGAGTATGCAAAAGACAGTTCTCCAGATGTCTTCTGTATACCCCGCTCAGAGCGCTCAGCTGATTCCAGCTGAGCGTTCCGAGAAGAAAGCAGCTGTACAGTGATACCTTTGCTTGCAACCCTGAGTAGGTTCAAAAGCTCACTATAACATCATGTCTTTTTGTTAGCCATTAAAAGGGGTCATATCTACAAGATTACTTGGTTTCTCTTCCTGAGAACAATCATATAATGCTAAAGAAAAACACATCTGTATCTATAGAAGAAAAGTATCTATAAAAAGCACAAAAAGGTTATCTTTTTACATGTGCCTCCTAGTGTATTTTCAGTAGGAGAGAGGAGACTGTAGCAATATTTTAAATGGATTGAACATGGTTAGAGAAACAAGGCTGCTTTTCCCCCCAAACATTGCCGCCACACCTGTTGCCAGGTTGTGTCCGGTGTAACAGCTCAGCCCCATTTACTTAAACAAAGCTGAACCACCCTACAGTCTGTGAAGTATTCATATATAAAGTGGAAAAGAATATAAATATACTAGCACTCATGGATAAGGTTAGACAGATCAAGGGTGAAGTGCAATAGTTCACCTACTTCACGGGGGTGGTGGTTAGAAATTACTACTTTCCCCCTTTTCCATGTTTGCTTATCACTCAAAGTTACCAGACCTCCAGTGACTTTGTAAATACACCCTGCTTTCCACGGAGAGCCTAGATATTTACACTATGTGCGACATGGTTTAGAGGGCAATAACCACATTTGCCTCCTTTGTCATTATTTCTTATATCTCACAGTATGATTATTCTGAAATACAAAAATTAATGTGAAATATCAGATCATCTGAATTTGTACAATCTGTGTGAATTTGTGATTCTGTATAGTGGCTCACCTGTACTCACTCCATACACAGCTATATTAAACTACTAACGATGACCTGTCCGTCTGTGCGTGAGTGGGTTTGTGAGAGACTTATATGCCCTGCCCCTGATAACATGACAATGATGTCATCAAAGGCCCTTCATCCCCAGTGAGGGAGTTACATCCGCTGCCCCTGATCACATGACAGTCACATCATCACAGGTCCTGGATGCACACGGCTGCTGTCCAGCTTGATCTTTGTTAGTATTCCATAGCAGCTGAGGGCACAGGGGTTTTTAGTCTGCCTGTAATCTGCACAAGGATGCAAGACCGTTGATGATGTCATCATTATGTGATCAGGTGCGGAGCATGTAAGCTATTCACTTGGGATGAGCATCACCATCATGTGATCATGGGCGGAGCATGACAGTGACATCATCACAGATCTTTCTGATCCCTGTTGAATGGGATGAACAATGTATGTAGTAGTGCTGTCTTTGTGATGTGCATGTTGCACAGCTGTGTGGTGCACACTGGTATACGGTATAATTTCCTAATAATTACTAGTATTGCCTTTATAAGACACTGGATTCTCCCACAGAAGCATAACATATCATATGACATATGATGGAGCATGCCATAATTAGGCCAAGCCTAACAGTGAGTTTCAATAACATATGTCATATGTGGAAGTCGGATTCCTTAGCTAAATTTGTACATTTTATTCTATAATCAGAAGCTGACATGTTAAAGGGAATTTCTCATTAAGACAACACTTCTATCAACACATATGAATAGCTCAACCCCACTCCCCCATTAGCCTGAGAGTTGAGCGTATTGTCACCAGCAAATCAGCCATAGTAACATCACTCACATGGCTTCTGCATTCAAATAACCTTTGGTGACATGTCATAATGTTGGAATAAGTTCGTATACTATAATTTATTTCAACATTTTTAGTCACTCAAACGTCATTTTATTGGGGTGAAAAACCCCTTTGACGTTTGCTTTATGTGATTTAAATACATGCTTGTATACCTGAAAATTGTTATTTTGCTTGAACTATTTTATTTTTTTCATAATTTTATTTATTTTTTTTTGTCTATATTTATATAATTCATACTTACAATACTTTGATATAGTGTTCCCATATTTTTTAAGGAGGTCCAGAAAACGCAACTTTGACATGGCAGAATGATACATTGATAATAATTCAAACTTTAGATATTCAGCATGAAATGAATTGGCAAAAAGACTGCTTTCTACTAGTTTTGCAATGGAAAAGCCAAGAAGAAATGGAATGGCAGGTCAGTAGTAATTTTCATATTCTTTATTGCAAAAAAAATGCTAAAAAGAAAGTATTGCACACACTTCTACAGTTATAAACTTGTTTTCTACGTTCAGCTTTGCAGTAGAGGCTACTTACTTGATAAAACAGCCTAGGCAATTGGACTGCTCACTATCCCAGTGGTAGAATAGATTTTTTTATGCATTGCCATTATTAAGAAGAAAAAATCACATTAATAAAAAGTTAACTTCTTTGTACCCCAAGATGGTGTCTAACAAATCTACAACTCTACAAAAGAAGGGCTTCATATAGCTACATAGATAAAATAAAAAATAATGACTGATGGAATGCAGTGAGGAAAAAACAAAATAATTTACGTAGTCTTTAAAGGAGCAACCTGATTAAATAACGTTATCGACTATCCACAGTATAGGGGATAACTATTTGATTGAGGGAGGTCCAACCACTGGGACCCTCATAGATCACAAAAATGGGGATCCAGAAGGTCCCTGAATGACTGGAGTGGCAGTCAAGCAAATGTACTGCCACATCATTCATTTCAATTGGCCTGGCAAAGAGAGCAAGTGCTTGAATTTAGCTATCTCCAGGAGTCTCACTGAAATAAATGGAGCAGTGGTGCACATTTGTGGACACTGCCCAATTTATTGTCGATCATTGGAACCCACGTTCTTGTGATTATTCTGAGTCCCAGCAGTCAGACCCCACTGATTAGATGGTTATTCCCTAACTTATGGATAGCGGATACCTTTATTTTGTGGGACAACTCCTTTAAAGTCAAAATTGGTTCCACCCTTAGGCTAATTTCATATGGGAGAGCGTGATATTGGGCCGTGAAACTCGGCCCGATATCTCACTCAGGAATGTACGATTTCCCCATGGATGCAAAGTGTTTTTGTATCAAAAACGCCTTGCATTACTTCAGGGAAGTAGCGATCGGCAACTGTTTCCCATCTTACTTGCGTGCATCTTGCAGACTGTGCAATGTTTTTCCTGGCCTCATTGGAAACAATGGGCAAGGCGTTCCGAGGGAACACCCAAAGATGGGACATGCCACAATTTTTTTCCCATCACCATGATGTGATTTGGGTAAAAATCACTCATAAATATGATCCCATTCAAAAGAATGGGGTATACGAGTGCGTCTCGCAACACACAAGTACCGCGTGATTTTCTTGGCCATGTGAAAGTGGCCTTAAGGGGTTAACACACATTCCTATTTATTTGTTAAATATTTCCTGTAGTAAATTTGCTTGTATTACTCCGCTGCACAGCCTGCGCTCCCTATTGAACTGAATATTGTATAATACTTCCTTAATAGAGATGAGCGAGCACCAAAATGCTCGGGTGCTCTTTACTCGGGACGAACTTTTCGCGATGCTCGAGGGTTCGTTTCGAATAACGAACCCCATTGAAGTCAATGGGCGACCCGAGCATTTTTGTATTTCGCCGATGCTCGCTAAGGTTTTCATGTGTGAAAATCTGGGCAATTCAAGAAAGTGATGGGAACGACACAGCAACGGATAGGGCAGGCGAGGGGCTACATGTTGGGCTGCATCTCAAGTTCACAGGTCCCACTATTAAGCCACAATACCGGCAAGAGTGGGGCCCCCCCCCTCCCAACAACTTTTACTTCTGAAAAGCCCTCATTAGCATGGCATACCTTAGCTAAGCACCACACTACCTCCAACAAAGCACAATCACTGCCTGCATGACACTCCGCTGCCACTTCTCCTGGGTTACATGCTGCCCAACTCCCCCCCCCGCACGACAGTGTCCACAGCGTACACCAAATTGTCCCTGCCCAGCCTTCAGCTGCCCTCATGCCACGCCACCCTCATGTCTATTTATAAGTGCGTCTGCCACAGGAAAAGCAGGCACACACTGCAGAGGGTTGGCATGGCTAGGCAGCGACCCCCCCCATAAAAGGGGCGGGCCGATAGTCCACAATGCTGTACAGAAGCAATCAGAAATCCAATCCTGTGCCACCTCCATCTGGAGCTGCACACGTGCGCATAGCAATGGGGAACCTATGTGCCACACACTATTCATTCTGTCAAGGTGTCTGCACGCCCCAGTCAGACCGCGTTTTTTTATAAATAGTCACAGGCAAGTACAACTCCGCAATGGGAATTCCGTGTGCACCCACAGCATGGGTGGCTCCCTGGAACCCACCGGCGGTACATAAAAATATCCCATTGCATTGCCCAACACAGCTGAGGTAGTAATGTCGTGCTTAATGCAGGTGGGCTTCGGCCCACACTGCATGCCCCAGTCAGACTGGGGTTCTTTAGAAGTGGACACAGATGCATTTACAACTCCCTGTGGACCGACAGCATGGGTGGGTGCCAGGAAGCCACCGGCGGTACATAAAAATATCCCATTGCAGTGCCCATCACAGTTGAGGTAGTAATGTCATGTTTAATGCAGGTGGGCTTCGGCCCACACTGCATGCCCCAGTCAGACTGGGGTTCTTTAGAAGTGGACTGGACACAGATGCATTTACAACTCCCTGTGGACCCACAGCATGGGTGGGTGCCAGGAAGCCACCGGCGGTACATAAATATATCCCATTGCATTGCCCAACACAGCTGAGGTAGTAATGTCGTGCTTAATGCAGGTGGGCTTCGGCCCACACTGCATGCCCCAGTCAGACTGGGGTTCTTTAGAAGTGGACAGATGTAGGTTAAACTCCGTGTACACCTACAGCATGGGTGGCTCCCTGGAACCCACCGGTGGTACATAAATATATCCCATTGCAGTGCCCTACTCAGCAGAGCTAACGTCAGATACAATACAGGTGGGCTTTGGCCCACACTGCATGCCCCAGTCAGACTGGTAATATGTACCTTAACAGTAACCTCGTTGGTGGTAATGTGGTGGTGACTGCGGACCTAGTAGCGCGGTTTTATGTAGTTGGTTTTCGGAATGTGGCCATGATTAAGTGGGCCGTGGCGGGGGTATGGTGGTGGTGCTCTCTTGTAGTGTCGTTAAAGGTGAAATTCTTGGACTGCCACCAGACGGACCAATGCAAAGGTATTTGCCAAGAATGTTTTCATTGTTGGAGGAGGAGGGGGATGTTTTGGAGGCACTATGTGTCCTCTCCACGTGCCCGTGGTTATATGCACCTTAACAGTAACAGCGTTGGTGGGAAATGGCCTCGCCGCCATCATGTCTTTGTAAAGCCTCTGTTTCCACACCCCAGTGACATACCATTAGCTGCGGTATAGGTAGAGCCCCGAATTATTAACATTTCAGCGGTAGTATTAGGGACAGGCCCCACTAACATATCACTAGCAGCAGTATAGGGGGAGCGCAGTCTTAGTTCCATTTCAGTAATAGTAGCACTCAAGACAGGCCCCAGTAACAATTCCGAAGCAGCAGTATAGGAGGAGCGCAGTCTTAGTTCCATTTCAGTAATAGTAGCACTCAAGACAAGCCCCAGTAACAATTCCCATTGCAGCAGTTTAGGGAGACAACAGTCTCTTTCACATTTCAGTAGCTGCAGTATAGACAATGCCCCAGTTACATTTATGTAGCAAAAGTGTAGGCCAACCCCACACACCTTTCTGTACCATGAGTGCAGGCGAAGAACATAGAAATTACAATGATTACACTGTAGGTGAGGGCCCAAAAAAATTGGTGTAGCAACAGTACTAATGTACCTCATAAAAAATTGGCCATGCCCAACCAAGATGGCAGGTGAAACCCATTAATCGCTTTGGTTAATGTGGCTTAAGTGGTAACTAGGCCTGGAGGCAGCCCAGTTTAACGAAAAATTGGTTCAAGTTAAAGTTTCATAGCTTGTAAGAGCATTGAAACGTATAAAAATTGTTTGGAAAAATTATATGAGTGAGCCTTGTGGCCCAAAGAAAAATTGCCCGTTCAGCGTGATTACGTGAGGTTTCAGGAGGAGGAGCAGGAGGAGGAGGAGGAATATTATACACAGATTGATGAAGCAGAAATGTCACCGTTTTGGATGGTGATACAGAACGATGCTTCCATCCGCGGGTGCAGCCTACGTATTGCTTAAGTATCGCTGCTGTCCGCTGGTGGAGAAGAGAAGTCTGGGGAAATCCAGGCTTTGTTCATCTTGATGAGGGTAAGCCTGTCGGCACTGTCGGTTGACAGGCGGGTACGCTTATCTGTGATGATTCCCCCAGCCGCACTAAACACCCTCTCTGACAAGACGCTAGCCGCAGGACAAGCAAGCACCTCCAGGGCATACAGCGCGAGTTCAGGCCACGTGTCCAGCTTCGACACCCAGTAGTTGTAGGGGGCAGAGGCGTCACGGAGGACGGTCGTGCGATCGGCTACGTACTCCCTCACCATCCTTTTACAGTGCTCCCGCCGACTCAGCCTTGACTGGGGAGCGGTGACACAGTCTTGGTGGGGTGCCATAAAGCTGTCCAGGGCCTTAAAGAGTGTTGCACTGCCTGTGCTGTACATGCTGCTCGATCTCCGCACCTCCCCTGCTACCTGGCCCTCGGAACTGCGCCTTCTGCCACTAGCGCTGTCGGAGGGGAATTTTACCATCAGCTTGTCCGCCAGGGTCCTGTGGTATAGCAACACTCTCGAACCCCTTTCCTCTTCGGGAATGAGAGTGGAAAGGTTCTCCTTATACCGTGGGTCGAGCAGTGTGTACACCCAGTAATCCGTAGTGGCCAGAATGCGTGCAACACAAGGGTCACGAGAAAGACATCCTAACATGAAGTCAGCCATGTGTGCCAGGGTACCTGTACGCAACACATGGCTGTCTTCACTAGGAAGATCACTTTCAGGATCCTCCTCCTCCTCCGGCTCCTCCTCCTCAGGCCATACACGCTGAAAGGATGACAGGCAAGCAGCATGGGTACCGTCAGCAGTGGGCCAAGCTGTCTCTTTCCCCTCCTCCTCATCCTCCTCATGCTCCTCCTCCTTCTCCTCAACGCGCTGAGATATAGACAGGAGGGTGCTCTGACTATCCAGCGACATACTGTCTTCCCCCGCCTCCGTTTCCGAGAGCAAAGCATTTGCCTTTATGCTTTGCAGGGAACTTCTCAAGAGGCATAGCAGAGGAATGGTGACGCTAATGATTGCAGCATCGCCGCTCACCACCTGGGTAGACTCCTCAAACTTTCCAAGGACCTGGCAGATGTCTGCCAACCAGGCCCACTCTTCTGAAAATAATTGAGGAGGCTGACTCTCACTGCGCCGCCCATGTTGGAGTTGGTATTCCACTATAGCTCTACGCTGCTCATAGAGCCTGGCCAACATGTGGAGCGTAGAGTTCCACCGTGTGGGCACGTCGCACAGCAGTCAGTGCACTGGCAGATTAAACCGATGTTGCAGTGTCCGCAGGGTGGCAGCGTCCGTGTGGGACTTGCGGAAATGTGCGCAGAGCCGGCGCACCTTTACGAGCAGGTCTGACAAGCGTGGGTAGCTTTTCAGAAAGCGCTGAACCACCAAATTAAAGACGTAGGCCAGGCATGGCACGTGCGTGAGGCTGCCGAGCTGCAGAGCCGCCACCAGGTTACGGCCGTTGTCACACACGACCATGCCCGGTTGGAGGCTCAGCGGCGCAAGCCAACGGTCGGTCTGCTCTGTTAGACCCCGCAGCAGTTCGTGGGCCGTGTGCCTCTTCTCTCCTAAGCTGAGTAGTTTCAGCACGGCCTGCTGACGCTTGCCCACCGCTGTGCTACCACACCGCGCGACACCGACTGCTGGCGACGTCCTGCTGCTGCTGACACATCTAGATTGCGAGACAGAGGTTGAGGAGGAGGAGGAGGAGGGTGCTTTAGTGGAGGAAGCATACACCGCCGAACATACCACCACCGAGCTGGGGCCCGCAATTCTGGGGGTGGGTAGGACGTGAGCGGTCCCAGGTTCTGACTCTGTCCCAGCCTCCACTAAATTCACCCAATGTGCCGTCAGGGAGATGTAGTGGCCCTGCCCGCCTGTGCTTGTCCACGTGTCCGTTGTTAAGTGGACCTTGCCACTAACCACATTGGTGAGGGCGCGTACAATGTTGCGGGAGACGTGGTCGTGCAGGGCTGGGATGGCACATCGGGAAAAGTAGTGGCGACTGGGAACTGAGTAGCGCGGGGCCGCCGCCGCCATCATACTTTTGAAGGACTCCGTTTCCACAACCCTATACGGCAGCATCTCAAGGCTGATAAATTTCGCTATGTGCACGGTTAACGCTTGAGCGTGCTGGTGCGTGGCGGCGTACTTGCGCTTCTGCTCAAAGACTTGCGCTAGCGACGGCTGGACGGTGCGGTGCGAGACATTGCTGGATGGGGCCGAGGACACCGGAGGTGAGGGTGTGGGTGCAGGCTAGGAGATGGTAGTGCCTGTGTCCTCAGAGGGGGGTTGGATCTCAGTGGCAGGTTGGGGCACAGGGGGAGAGGCAGCGGTGCAAACCGGAGGCGGTGAACGGCCTTCGTCCCACCTTGTGGGGTGCTTGGCCATCATATGTCTGTGCATGCTGGTGGTGGTGAGGCTGTTGGTGGTGGCTCCCCGGCTGATATTGGCGCGACAAAGGTTGCACACCACTGTTCGTTGGTCGTTAGGCGTCTCTGTGAAAAACTGCCAGACCTTAGAGCACCTTGGCCTCTGCAGTGTGGCATGGCGCGAGGGTGCGCTTTGGGAAACAGTTCGTGGATTATTCGGTCTGGCCCTGCCTCTACCCCTGGACACCGCACTGCCTCTTGCAACCTGCCCTGCTGCTGCCCTTGCCTCCCCCTCTGAAGACCTGTCCTGAGTAGGCGTTGCACACCAGGTGGGGTCAGTCACCTCATCGTCCTGCTGCTCTTCCTCCGAATCCTCTGTGCGCTCCTCCCTCGCACTTACTGCCCTTACTACTACCTCACTGCAAGACAACTGTGTCTCATCGTCATCGTCCTCCTCACCCACTGAAAGGTCTTGAGACAGTTGCCGGAAGTCCCCAGCCTCATCCCCCGGACCCCGGGAACTTTCCAATGGTTGGGCATCAGTGACGATAAACTCCTCTGGTGGGAGAGGAACCACTGCTGCCCAATCTGAGCAGGGGCCCGAGAACAGTTCCTGGGAGTCTTCCCGCTCCTGAGCATGTGTCATTGTAGTGGAGTGAGGAGGCTGGGAGGAAGGAGGAGCAGCAGCCAGAGGATTCGGATTTGCAGCACTGGACGGCGCAGAACTGTGGGTGGATGATAGCTTGCTCGAAGCACTTTCTGCCATCCACGACAGGACCTGCTCACACTGCTCATTTTCTAATAAAGGTCTCCCGCATGGACCCATTAATTGGGCGATGAATGTGGGGACGCCAGAAACGTGCCTCTCTCCTAATCGCGCAGCAGTCGGCTGCGATACACCTTGATCAGGAGCTCGGCCTGTGCCCACACCCTCACTTGGGCCTACGCGTCCTCGGCCACGTCCACGTCCTCTAGGCCTACCCCTACCCCTCAGCATGCTGTATTACCAGTGATTTCCCAGGCAGGAAATAAATTGGCGCAAGCCTGCAGGCCAAATAGAATGTTTCCCTTTTTTTTTAAAGGGAAGGCCCACTGACTATATTCAATCAGATAAGATTAGAACTGTGTTCCGCAGAACTGCAGTGTTATATGAAGTGCAGCAGAGCGGTGATTTTTCCCAGGCAGGAAATAAATTGGCGCAAGCCTGCAGGCCAAATAGAATGTTTCCCTTTTTTTTTTAAAGGGAAGGCCCACTGACTATATTCAATCAGATAAGATTAGAAATGTGTTCCACAGAACTGCAGTGTTATATGAAGTGCAGCAGAGTGGTGATTTTTCCCAGGCAGGAAATAAATTGGCGCAAGCCTGCTGTTAAACGTAGCTGGCTGCGTATGATTTCTTTACGTTCTCCACCCACCACACACGTACCCAGAACGCTGAGGACTGTCAGAGGCAGGCCAAATAGAATGTTTCCCTTTTTTTTTAAAGGGAAGGCCCACTGACTATATTCAATCAGATAAGAACTGTGTTCCACAGAACTGCAGTGTTATATGAAGTGCAGCAGAGCGGTGATTTTTCCCAGGCAGGAAATAAATTGGCACAAGCCTGCAGGCCAAATAGAATGTTTCCCTTTTTTTTTTAAAGGGAAGGCCCACTGACTATATTCAATCAGATAAGATTAGAACTGTGTTCCACAGAACTGCAGTGTTATATGAAGTGCAGCAGAGCGGTGATTTTTCCCAGGCAGGAAATAAATTGGCGCAAGCCTGCAGGCCAAATAGAATGTTTCCCTTTTTTTTTAAAGGGAAGGCCCACTGACTATATTCAATCAGATAAGAACTATGTTCCACAGAACTGCAGTGTTATATGAAGTGCAGCAGAGCGGTGATTTTTCCCAGGCAGGAAATAAATTGGCGCAAGCCTGCAGGCCAAATAGAATGTTTCCCTTTTTTTTTTAAAGGGAAGGCCCACTGACTATATTCAATCAGATAAGAACTGTGTTCCGCAGAACTGCAGTGTTATATGAAGTCCAGCAGAGCGGTGATTTTTCCCAGGCAGGAAATAAATTGGCGCAAGCCTGCTGTTAAGCGTAGCTGGCTGCGTATGATTTCTTTACGTTCTCCACCCACCACACACGTACCCAGAACGCTGAGGACTGTCAGAGGCAGGCCAAATAGAATGTTTCCCTTTTTTTTTTTAAAGGGAAGGCCCACTGACTATATTCAATCAGATAAGAACTGTGTTCCACAGAACTGCAGTGTTATATGAAGTGCAGCAGAGCGGTGATTTTTCCCAGGCAGGAAATAAATTGGCGCAAGCCTGCAGGCCAAATAGAATGTTTCCCTTTTTTTTTTAAAGGGAAGGCCCACTGACTATATTCAATCAGATAAGAACTGTGTTCCACAGAACTGCAGTGTTATATGAAGTGCAGCAGAGCGGTGATTTTTCCCAGGCAGGAAATAAATTGGCGCAAGCATGCTGTTAAACGTAGCTGGCTGCGTATGATTTCTTTACGTTCTCCACCCACCACACACGTACCCAGAACGCTGAGGACTGTCAGAGGCAGGCCAAATAGAATGTTTCCCTTTTTTTAAAGAAAAGGCCCACTGACTATATTCAATCAATAATATATGGCTTCTGGCCCTGCCTACACAATTCTGTCCCTGTAGTATTACTGCAGGGCGCAATGCTCTGCACAGCCGATTTTGAAAAAAAAAATATATGCAACACTGCTAACAGCAGCCTGCACAGTACTGCACACGGTTAAATGTGGCCCTAAGAAGGACCGTTGGGGTTCTTGAAGCCTACACTCACTCCTAACACTCTCCCTGCCTAACCACCACTTCTGTCCCTGTAGTATTACTGCAGGGCGCAATGCTCTGCACAGCCGATTTTGAAAAAAAATAAATTGTGCAACACTGCTAACAGCAGGCTCCACAGTACTGCACACGGATAGATGTGGCCCTAAGAAGGACCGTTGGGGTTCTTGAAGCCTACACTCACTCCTAACACTCTCCCTACAGCAGCTCCAACACAACAGCACTTTCCCTCAGCTAACTCACAAGGCATCTGAGGCGAGCCGCGGGAGAACTTTTATACTCGGGTGACATCTGATCTCCCCAGCCACTCACAGCAGGGGGGTGGTATAGGGCTTGAACGTCACAGGGGGAAGTTGTAATGCCTTCCCTGTCTTTCAATTGGCCAGAAAAGCGCGCTAACGTCTCAGAGAGGAAAGTGAAAGTAACCTGAACACCGCATGGTGCTCGTTAAGAGTAACGAGCATCCCGAACACCCTAATATTCGCCCTAGCATCAAGCTCGGACGAGTACGTTCGCTCATCTCTATTCCTTAAAGGGGTTGTCCCGCGGCAGCAAGTGGGTCTATACACTTCTGTATGGCCATATTAATGCACTTTGTAATGTACATTGTGCATTATTTATGAGCCATACAGAAGTTATAAGAAGTTTTTCACTTACCTGCTCCGTTGCTAGCGTCCTCGTTTCCATGGAGCCCGCCTAATTTTCAGCATCTAATGGCCAAATTAGACGCGCTTGCGCAGTCCGGGTCTTCTTCTTTTCTCAATGGGGCCGCTCGTGCAGGATGCCGGCTCCGTGTAGCTCCGCCCCGTCACGTGCCGATTCCAGCCAATCAGGAGGCTGGAATCGGCAATGGACCGCACAGAAGCCCTGCGGTCCACCGAGGGTGAAGATCCCGACGGCCATCTTCAGCAGGTAAGTAAGAAGTCTCCGGAGCACGGGGATTCAGGTAAGCGCTGTCCGGTGTTCTTTTTTAACCCCTGCATCGGGGTTGTCTCGCGCCGAACGGGGGGGGGGGGTTGAAAAAAAAAAAAACCTGTTTCGGCGTGGGACAACCCCTTTAACACATAGGGAAACATTTACTGAAATTAACTTTTTGCACGAAGGTCTTAGTGCAGTGCCCATCAGAGTAAGATGCTACAAGTTTCTAAAAGTGTGCAATCCTGTTTGCACTATGATTTACACCAGTTTCACCACCCCTTTTACTAATCCTTGTCTATTTTTCACAAAAATGGCAAGGGCAGCAAAAGTCAAACTTTTTAATGACTTTTTTACTCCAGAATTGTGGTGCAAGTACTTTTTCAAATACACCCATGGTCTTTTTCTCTGGCATTTTTCTAGCTTACAAAAACATTAGAAAATTCATACACCTTTTTACAATCATTTTGTGGCATTTTTTAGTGACATGTAAGTGTATCTCTGCCATTCTTTCATATAGAAAACCACCAGAAAAAAATGCCACACCCAGAGTATACTGAGTTTTAGAAAAAGTGTCAATGATTCCCTGTGGACCTACGGCTTACATGATGAAAAACAGCAAAATCGGAAACACAAAAAAACTACTTCATTGAAAAAACAAAACAAAACTGTGTGATATCAAGTTTATCTCCTTCCTTTGTTGGTGTTTCTTGTGTGCTTTCCCTTGTATGTCAGTTTAAGTAGGCACATATTCAACCAAATCATTAAAGGGGTTGTCCCGCGGCAGCAAGTGGGTCTATACACTTCTGTATGGCCATATTAATGCACTTTGTAATGTACATTGTGCATTAATTATGAGCCATACAGAAGTTATCAAAAGTTTTTCACTTACCTGCTCCGTTGCTGGCGTCCTCGTCTCCATGGTTGCCGTCTAATTTTCGCCGTCTAATGGCCAAATTAGACGCGCTTGCGCAGTCCGGGTCTTCTGCTCTTCTCAATGGGGCTCGGTGTAGCTCCCTGTAGCTCCGCCCCATCACGTGCCGATTCCAGCCAATCAGGAGGCTGGAATCGGCAATGGACCGCACAGAAGAGCTGCGGTCCACGGAGGTAGAAGATCCCGGCGGCCATCTTCACCGGGTAAGTAAGAAGTCACCGGAGCGCGGGGATTAAGGTAAGCGCTGTCCGGTGTTCTTTTTTAACCCCTGCATCGGGGGTTGTCTCGCGCCGAACGGGGGGGGGGGGGGGGGGGTTGAAAAAAAAAAAAACCCGTTTCGGCGCGGGACAACCCCTTTAAGAAGAATAAAACACACAAGATTTAAATAACTATTCGGGTGCAGAAAGTTTTCTGTGATGCAGATAAATAAAGCAGGATGCAGTGTATACAGTAGGAAGATGGGCTCTGGAAAACAGACTGCTGCTCTAACGTGGAATTATGATGCTGTAACACATGAAGAAGTTTGATTATTAGGGTGGAGAGGTATTGTAAGATCTTGCAGCCATACAAGGCTTACAATAAACATATTCATAGATATATTCTTAGTTCTGTATACAATGCATTTTCTTTTTCAAACTCTGTTACGTTTATTTTATCTTTTTATCTCAAAAGTGGCATCTCTGTGGTTTTCCTTATTGTCAGCATTTCCTTGGTAATCTGATTCTAGATCTTACATCAGCAACTGTTAACACTTTCCAGAAGCTGGCTGATCTTATTAAACATGGAAAGACCAGTGGTAACATCACCACTATTTCCTGTGCTCTGTGGCGTGGCACTGGGCACTGTACAATACATAATGGAAAAGGTTTATAAACAGTACTGATGCCCATAATGCTCAATTAGATGACAGCTATCATTTCAAGTCAACACTGTAGCAGCAACAGCAAACAAACATGAAGGAGAAATAAAATTCCCTGTTGTATCTCCTTATTTTTGAGAGAGCTAACATGAATGATTGTCACTAAAATATAGAAAAAAACCCACAGAAAACCCCTTGTCATATGCCTTTTTTGGTTATATTTTTGTGAACAAACTATGAATTTTTCTATAGTACCTAAAACCAAGAGCCACACTGGTGGATCACATGAATATTCATTGTGAAGAATTATATCATTTATCCTTATTACATAAAGATGCTTTACAAATGCCTTTTTAGGCAATATTTAGCCAAAAAATGTTGAGACAATATAGTGTATCACATGTGTTGTCATTGCAAGTGATTGGCATCCCTTTTTGCCACTCAGTTAATTCCATCCTATATGTTTTTTAGATCATGATTAGCTAGTACTTACTCCATTCAGGACCCCCTATATTAGCTAAGGCTATAAGCATCTTTCAATTTAGTGGACTGGTACTGAGGAGGCTCAGTGTGGACATCCCCTATTCTAGAATTTAAATAATAGAAAGGAGTCCCCTCCTTAGCATACCGGTTTTGCTTTGGACACTGATGGAAGCCAAGGTGCCCAATTTAAACTTTAGGTGATATAGATAACAGTCCCCTTTAGATTAGAAAATCAGTAAAATGCTCCATTAAAGCTTACCTTTTTGGTAAACTTTTACAATTGCTCTCACTTAGTGCCGCACAGTGTCAAATTGGGGCAGCAATGATATAACGTATCATATGGTGAGTGTTATAATAGACAGAGGAGATTGGTACCATGTAGAGATGAGCGAGCATACTCGCTAGAGCGAGCATTGCCCTTAGTGAGTATCTGCCCGCTCGAGAGAAAAGGTTTGGGTGCCGGCGCAGGGGAGCTGTGAGTTGCGGAAGTCAGCAGGAGGGAGCGGGGGGGGGGGGGGGGGGGGGGGGGAGAGGGAAAGAGAGATCTCCCCTCCGTTCCTACCCGCTCTCCCCCACAGCTCCCTGCTCGCCGCCGGCACCCGAACCCTTTCTCTCGAGAGGCCAGGTACTTGCTAAGGGCAATGCTCGCTCGAGCAATTGCCCTTAGAGAGTATGCTCGCTCATCACTAGTTCCATGTGAATGGAAGTCCCGTAACTAGTAAGAGCCAGTAAGAAACTTTTTTCAGAGGATTCATATCTTGGCATGTCAACTCTTTTGAGAATGCAGATAAGCAACTTGGGCTCATGGAGGTAGCTAAGTGTATCTGTCCTGTTCCATTCTTGGTATGAAGATGTATTTCAGGATTAGCCTGGACATCATCAATACACTTTACAATTAAACAATTCTCTAGAGATAATTCTCTCTACTCACTGCATAATATATATGACATGTTTAAGGATAATTAACTAATGTGCTTTAAGGGTTAAAGGTAAACTTCAACTTTAAGAACATAAACACATCAATGTGTATTTTACATATGGGATTCACAGTCATTATTGTGTCAAGTGACGAGCAGACCAGTTTTGCTCCTTTTGTACACATCAATCTTAATATGTTGTTGGTTCACTCCTTCTTAGAGAAATATAATTTCAAAAGAGCCCAAAGCTGACTCATCAAAATTGGACTGGTATTTTTTCAATCCAAACCTGGATTCGGAGAAGTGTTTCCATATTCGGTTGCAGTTTCGAGTAAGTGAAACATGTTACAGCCAAAAAAGTGAAAGTGAGTGGAGTAACAATATCTTCATGAAGAATTACAGTCTAGTAGGTATGAGTCTTGCCATTTCAGTCTATAGCACATTGTGTGTTGTTTTTCCCAGTATGTAGTCATACTTATTTGTTCTTTCTTCTTTATTAGATTCATGCGATGGGCAGAAACTCACAGAGTTTGCAGTGCAGACCTTCATCGTTCAATTTTCAGCAATTTCCATACTAATCATATTTTTTATAGTATTTCTCAGGTGTTATATGGAAAGGTATGTGAATTATTAAGCATTAGTAGTACAGAGATATATTAGTTTATAGCCAGCTTGCTAGTGTAGAATGCAGGTGGGATGGTGTGTAATAATCAGAATATTAATTACAGTTCTTCCCTCCATAGGAGGGTTTAGTACTTAAATGTTGCATAACATTCTATGATGCAGTCATAGAAGACATTTAAGGCTAATGTTAAAGAACATATGGGCCTAATGTCCAGTCTAGCACAGTCTTACACACTAGACTAATCGTCCAACAGGACATTTTTTGTCGATCCCCAATCTCAGCACCGCTTACTCCAGAATGTGAGGTTATGGTCTCTAGTTGGAATGGCCTCACTGCTCATGTGGGAACACCTCGCAGTCTCACTGATAACAATGCGGGCTTAGCATAGCTCTAAATTCACAAATAAGGAAGATGGAACAATAGTATTGTTCCATCTTCCTTATTTGTGAATTACAATACCTCTATTGCCATCTATTGGGTGGAAGCATTTCTTCAAATCAATGCATGACCCTTAAACAGGTCTGTAGAGCAATGATTGGGAATTGAAAACCAAGCCAGACTCCATACACAGACAGCTGTGTCGGGTTTTTTTGCTCCTCATCAGTGTGCAGTAGGATCCTGGCTTGGCTAGTGAGAGGCCTGTGACATGTGTCGGGAGGGGTAACATCACTCCTTAAGGAGAACACCAAGAAGGTGAGTGGGGAGACTTATAACGCAATTCATGCTCCTGGGTAATATGCAAATAAGGAAGATGTAACAATACCTCTGCAGCACCACCTATTGGATGGCAAAATTCTTTCAAATCAATGCTTGACCCTTTATACAGGTCTGTAGAGCCTCTCACAGGCCTCTCACAATGAATGGCTGTGATTGGTTCATCCAGCACTGGCTTTGTTTGGCTGAGCTATGGCATTTGAGAACTAATCACAGCCAGTGCTTCCAGGAGGCAGGGTTTTTCAAACTCCAGGCCAGGAAGTGCTGAGGAAAAAGCAAGTCGGCTGGGAACCTGAGGAGACGTTCGGCAGAGACGGAACGTGCCTCTTAGGTGATGTTTTTTTTCATGCAGCTAGGGCTTATTTTCGGGGTAGGGCTTATATTTCAAGTCCACCCGAAAATCCTGGCAAAAGAGCGCTACAAAGTCATGTGACTTTGTAGCAACACAAAATCGCGATATCGCCATGAGAAAACGCAGCGATATCGCACAGAACACAGATGCGATATTGCTGAGATTTTCTCACGGCGATATTGCTGTCGCTCATGTGAAAGAGGCTTAATCTTCCTAAATTTATTGCTCCCTGCTTTTATCTATGAAAGCAGTAGAACAGTTAAAACAAACCATTTCCCCCAAGTATATACTTACAAACAAAGCTCTGCTGTCAATGAATGAGCAGTGAACCTGCTGTATAAAGGGTGGAATGAATTCGCTTTGTAGAAACATACTATAAATGTAAAATGAAAATTGGGCAAAAAGGGTCTTGCATGAGGTCCCTAGATTTGCAATATACATACCGATATTTGATATTGTTATAGGGGTAAGTTTTCTTAAGCTCCTTAATGAGCGTATATATGCAGTCTTGATTAATTACCTTATATAGCACTGCATTGTGCACTCCGTGAGATCAGTCAAGTTGCACTTTTTCACAACACTGTAAAGACAGGAAGTCACAGTTTCATTAAAGATTGTACCCATGTCTGGGATAGATAAGGTATTTTTCACAATGTCTGATTTATCTTTATCTGTGGGTGTTCTCTTCACAGAATGAAGAAGTGTATATTTCCAATAGTACCGGATCCAAAGAATTCATTTAATAACTTGTATGACAGTCACAATGGATACTTTCAGGTATGGATACTTTCAGTAACATTTATTGAATATATTAATAACAAGTTCTGCACGTATGTCTCCTTTTTAAAGGGAATTTATAATCATACTAGCTGATATACCCGTCTTCGCCCGAGTTAATTTGGTACTGGTGTTTATCTGGTGTTCACAAGGAAAATCTTATGAAGTCGTGGTTACTTTAGAGATACTGAGGAAAAAAATATGTTCACCATTTTGCATGGTTCTTTGCGTTACCCAGGAAACACCACGTGGAGGTAACCATACGACGTTTCCTTTATATAAAATGACATCAGGAAGTGAGAGAATTAGATTACGTACGTAAAATTTGGACGCTAATTCTTTTGCGTTTATAATTGAATAATCGAGTTGGGACCCATTAGCTTTTCCTATTTATGACATAATCAATGCTCGTGCCAAATTTTATGTTTCTATGACATAGGGAAGTGAGAGAATTAGATTACGTATGTAAAATTTGGACGCTAGTTCTTTTGCGCTACAATTGAATAATTGAGTTGGGACCCATTAACTTTTCCTATTTTCGTCATACTCTATGCTTTTGCCAAATTTCATGTTTCTACGACATCGGGAAGTTGGAGAATTAGTGGCGAGTCAGTCAGCGAGTCAGTCAGTGAGTCAGTGAGTCAGTGAATCAGTGAGGGCTTTCATCTTTATATATATAGATATCTACTGTACTAGTGACATGATATTTATAAGTATTAGCTGAACATTAGTCACTTTATAGTGACACGTGTGATGGCCTATTACCAGACAAACCATTAAACAAGGGCATCATTTTAGACCTTGCTGTTCCACACTAAGTTTAATTATTTGTTGAATAAAGGTCCTTTTACACGGGATAACTATAGGGTGCTTAAGCACCTGACATCTGTACCAGTTATAATTGCTCCTGGGCTTTCACATAGTAGCGATGATCGCTCAGTGAGTGAAGACAGAGAGGTCTGGAGATCGCTTCCTCCCGCCTCCATTCACATTAATCAGGCTGCTGTTCATAGATGATTGCTCAGTGAAAGGAGGCGGCGCATGCAGAAGATCGCTTTGCCGCCCACTCTCATTAACAGTAAACAGACAGTTGTTTACCCGGGCCGATCATCATTTGGTTTCTTTGCCTGTAGAAACAGAAAACCGCATTATCCTTCATCGTTCTGTCACTTTAAACTGAACGATTATCATTGAGATTCCCGTAATCCTAAGGGCTCTTTTACACTGAACGATTATTAGTCTGATTCTAGCTGGATCACGGGAATCCAGTGTAAATGCTGCCAGCGACTGAACAATAAACTGTAATTCATTTGTCCTTCAATTTCCTCAGGCATAAAAATCTAATAATAATCGGCCTGTATAGCAGGCAGTCATTTATCTATGAATGATGGCCTGTTTACTGTGAATGAGGATGATCCCCAGCCCGCTCCTCCTCCATTCACTGAGCAATCACCACTCCTGTGTGAATAGACAAGAGCGATCATTGCTTCGATGACTGTTGGGCGCATGAGCACCCCAACCGCTTCATGAACCCTGTTGATGCCTTTTCGTAAATGAGCATTCCTTTTCCAGTACAACACAGTAGGTGTAGTGGCCCAGAGTTAGGGGTTCCTCCAGCACTTGGTGCAGTGTTATCTGTATTAACGCAAACAGGGCATGAAAAAGTTAATGTCTAGTGCTTGGAAATTGTTTCAATGTAGTCTAGTTATGTGTATTGTCTGTCCTAACTTATGTATGCATGTCTTGTAAGATGTCAAGTGTTAGTTGAGGAGTTAGAGAGAGAGTGTGAGGGAATTGAAGACAGGAGTTAATAGAGGAAAAGTGAAGTAGAGAGAATGGACATGCAGGAGAGAAAGGCCGCTCTTGCCGGGGCTGAGCCTGGATGATGT
The DNA here is from genome assembly GCF_035609145.1 of Eleutherodactylus coqui. Lineage (NCBI taxonomy): Eukaryota > Metazoa > Chordata > Amphibia > Anura > Eleutherodactylidae > Eleutherodactylus > Eleutherodactylus coqui. Next base: position 387,360,727 of record NC_089837.1, on the reverse strand, counting down.
CTCTCCTCATGGGAAGTTCGTCCACTCCAGGAATAGGAATGTAAGAAACACAGAGAAGGAGTTAGTGTGAGAATGCAGTGCCGCCCCGCTTCCCTGCTGAACTGCAGCTTAAAGGGGTTGTCCCGCGCCGAAACGGGTTTTTTTTTTTTCAACCCCCCCCCCGTTCGGCGCGAGACAACCCCGATGCAGGGACGTACAGAAAGCTTACCGGAGCGCTTACCTTAATCCCCGCGCTCCGGTGACTTCTATACTTACCTGTGAAGATGGCCGCCGGAATCCTCTTCCTCCGTGGACCGCAGCTCTTCTGTGCGGTCCATTGCCGATTCCAGCCTCCTGATTGGCTGGAATCGGCACGTGACGGGGCGGAGCTACACGGAGCCGGCATCCTGCACGAAAGGCTCCATAGAAGAAAGCAGAAGACCCGGACTGCGCAAGCGCGGCTAATTTGGCCATCGGAGGGCGAAAATTAGTCGGCACCATGGAGACGAGGACGCCAGCAACGGAGCAGGTAAGTAAAAAACTTTTTATAACTTCTGTATGGCTCATAATTAATGCACAATGTATATTACAAAGTGCATTAATATGGCCATACAGAAGTGTATAGACCCACTTGCTGCCGCGGGACAACCCCTTTAAGGAAACCAGTAAGAAAGCTGATCGTCATTAGCAACAGGAAGGAATCTGTATGAAAGAAATGTGATGTTTAGGAGAGTTTGCCTCGAGAGAAGCGTCCATCAGATAACTGCGATTGAGGATGTGTGTACCTTGGGAGAAGAACTGTACTTCAATCTGAATGAATCAAGAAATGTGAATTCTAGAAGGTTTATTCTGAAGCATTGAATGCCGTACTTTGCCAAGCTCAAGTGAACTGTTTGTAATTGCAAATAACTATGTTAACCGTGAGTAAAAAGAAATCGGGTGCCCACGGTTTTGAAAAGCATTTTGTTGTGGACTGATCTTTATTGGGTGGGTGATTCGTTACATATTCAGGGGCACTGTCGTCACGATGACAAATAAGGAATTAAGTTAGATCCCCTTAGTCTCCCCTGGCACATGGCTGGGCTAGGCTATCCTTTGGCAATCTTGGAAAGAGTGAGACGGTAGAGCCACCGTAAACTGTCTGCCAAAATATATCCCGACATCCCCTCGGCTGAAGGCCTGGTTCCCGGTCGCTGTATAGGACATATCATTAATAATAAAATAAAAATATATATTATTAATAGTAACATTAATATTTATCTATAGAAAACCTAAATATTCCTCCAAGTTAGCAGAGGGCACTTCTTGTTGCAGATCACAGTCTAGATAAGTTCAAAATGAACTATAGTGAACAAGTTAAGAGGGCCAGTCTAAGATTGGTTGATGGCTTGTGCTTTACTGTCAATGCCCTCTTTCCCCTCATATTTTACCATATAAATAAAATTGATGTAAGGCACCCAAATAACACAACGAGTAGATATTTAAATACCTATTAAGCCAGTCATATAACTAGGGAATGCAATTATATCCTGTACATCTGCTTTTTTGTATCTTTAGATACAATGTGTGGTATCTTAGGTGCCAGCTCCAGGAGTCCATGCCATGGAGCACTCTTCTGCAGTGACAGGTGATGTTTCCTGCTCAACCATATTGGTTGTGTGCCACTAAGGTCTGCCCTAATAGAAAATCCATGTGCATGCATCCTGTACAACAGCACATGGATTCCTTAGAAGTTCAAATTATGTACCTATAGGCCCTGTGTGCCACCATATCAGTCATAGAAACTTTGATGAAATCTATTCTGAAGAATTGCAGTTTGGTTTCATGGTGAGTTGCAGTATTATTTATCCATGCAGCACAAATTCTAAATATGGCAGTGTGCTTGATGTCTTACTGTAGTTTTAAACATGTATGTGCAAATTGTCTTTCATACTTACCCAGTCTCCCCCCTCCTGCAGTGTCCCCAGTGAAGTCAGCACGCACACGCTGACTCGATGGTAGACACTACAGGTATGGGGTACCGGGTATGAAAAGAGACTCCCTGAACTCCACATCGCCTAAACGCTTAACAGTTTATGGTGCTTATAGTTCATGACAGGGTCCCTTTAAAATAATTTTGCATTAACCACTCTCCAGCTATTATGCAAGCACAGACATATCACAGATAAAGGGATGTGAGGTTATAGTTGTACTAGGAAACAAGATACAGTTCGCTTAAAAAATCTATCTTTAGGGCAAGCTTAGATGAGACAAGTCTGTGCTGACACAAAAAATGGCGTCTGTATTCTGTTGATGTTGCTTGCAGGGCAACATTAGTTCATCTAAATCCCTGCAGCTCTGTGGGGTTATAATCCACTATCACATGTAAGAAGACCAAAAACATAATTGTAATACAATGCAACAGATAATTAATGATTGTAGAATATTATATTTACAGTGCCTTATTTCATATAACTATAATAGTATTGTGAATTTCTTTTAAAAAGTCGAATGAAACAAAGCAGAAAGAAAGTTGCGTTATACTGGGTTCACACGGAGCGGAAATCCCACGGAAATCTTGTGAAATGTCCCCAGTGGGACCGCACAGAAATTCTGCGAGATTTTCGCAGCTTGAAGTCCCGTGGGTTTTCAAGTGGCATATTCTGCTGTGGCCAGCTCTTCTCCATAGAGAGGAGAGAGGGTTGTAGCGGAAACTGCGATAAAATTGACATGCCACAGCTTTGAATTCCACACGGCAAGTCAATTTCAGTGCGGCTTGGCTGCAAGTCAATTGTAGGTGCGCTGCAGATTGGACAGCTTCCATTGACTTCAATGGAAGCCGGTTGAGTGGGATCCGCACTGAAATGGAGCATGTTGCAATTTTTTTTCTGGACCAAAAGGTCCGCAAATCAAATCCGCATGCTTATTTCATTTGCGGACGCCCATGTATCCCTATGGGCGGCTTGATTTGCGGATTCTGCAAATCAGATCCGCCTGTGGACATTGAGCCTTACAATGAGAACCTTTTATAGCAGAGTTTCCTTTTAGTAACCAAAATTACTTTTTAATTCAGTGAAATGGCGATGCTGATCTTCTTTGGTGTTTTTATCATACAGGATTAGTTACTAATTTGCAGTGACGCAAGTATAGCTGGATCTAACAGACTTCTCCTGCCCCATTATTTTGGTGGCTCAGTCACACGACTATGAGTGCAGATAGCAAGGGAGGAAATGTGAGACTTAGGCTTTGCTGACATTGGCATTTTAACTTCTGTTGTTTTGCTCTATTGTAGGAGCAAAACAATGAAAGTAATGATGGTATCCTATGCCTCATGTGTCAGATACCAATGACCAACACACCCTACTGACTATTTTAGTGTTCGGCATAGTACTGGAAAAAAGGTGCTGCATGTTGCAGTACATTTTCTGGTAAATTTAGTGGCATTTGCAATGGAGACTCCAGATGAGACCTTGGACATAAATGTGAGTAATACCTTAGAGGTTGAAGGGGAAATGAGATGAATATCAATAAAATTTGCTTATGCTTATAATAATATTCAGTTTCACATATGCAAAAGATGGATGCTTATCTATGTAAGTTTCTGTTTAGCCATATTTAGGACAAAAATTAGGTGCTAACATTTCTATGAACTCTCATTTTGCTTTATCTGCCCCCTTACTGTGGTTTCATTAAAGTTCTTTTTGACTTTGGTAAATTGAAGATATATGTAGACATTTGCAGAAGAGATCCCTTATCTCAATACCTTAAATTCAGCATGATAGCTGTCATATGGGCAATTATTCTTTTATTTGTTCCTTCTTGCTTTGTTTTCCACAAATTCCTTGTGTCCATATTTCTCAAGAGAAAAACCTTAAAGGCAATACATATTTTTCTCCATAAATAACATACCTTTCCTTCAATGATGCTCTAGGAGACTGCTTACTTCACCTATCCTTTGTCTTGCTCTTCTGTATGCATGTCCTAAATTTTTACAAAGAGTATATGTAGACATGTAGGCACTGCCTACTGTTAGCACATTCTGTGATTCTATGTACCTCAAATATGTGTGTACTAATATCTGTAAAATAAATCAGAACGGTAGTGTTGGAAGGGACCTCCAGGGTCATCGGGTCCAACCCCCTGCTCAGTGCAGAATTCACTAAATCACCCCAGATAGATATTTGTCCAGCCTTTGCTGAACACTTCCACTGAAGTATGAAATTTAAGTCTAAGGCCTCATAGCAACAGGTGGATTGGATTCCGCATGAGGGAACCCACAGTGGAGTCTGACACTGCCCACGGCTGAGGACACTGCGGGTCTTCTACTTATCTGTCTTGGTTTTCATTTTCTTGATTGTGGATGTGTGCGGAAGCACCAGCCGACGTGCCGCTGCACATGCGCAGTGGAGTTTTTCCTTTTTAAACTACTTTCCTGAGAAATCTGTACCCCGTCCGCAATTCAATTGCGGACGGGCCGTGGATCAGATGGCTTCCATTAACTTCAATGGAGGCCGTCCATGCGGGCTCCGCACTGAATTGGAGCATGCTGTGATTTTTTTCCAAACCAAATCGTCCTCAAATCAAATTCACATGCTTTATTTCACTTGTTGATGCCCATGTTTCCCTATGGGCAGCTTGATTTGCAGATCTTCCACACGGGTGCCCCTTCGCGGATTCTGCAAACCAAACCCGGCTGTAGACATTGGGCCTAAATGTAAAGTCTCTATTCTAAATGGGATCTAGAATGGAATCAAGATGTATGTGGAAAATATTAAAGTTCTATAAAAAAAAACATCCATAAACAAGAGCAGTTTCTAAAGTTGGCCATAGACATAAAATAATTATCCGCCTAAAGATTTTTTAATGACGCTTAAAATTTCCAAATTTCCAAATTTCCAATGCTACATCCACTTTAACTTTAACAAATTGTACATGTTAGTCCTATGGAACAAAGGAAGGCTTCCAGATACCTCTCTAATCTAAAGAAACACAACAGGGCCAAATAGGATAACCCAAGCTGTCCAAGATGTCTAGCTTATACAAGTACAAAAAGAGAAGACAAATGAGAATGACAGTTATACAGATAACAATTACAAGATATTGCTTGAATTATGTTATATAATTAACCATTACATTTACCCAATCAAGGTTGCTTGAAATGCAGACCATAGCTAGACAGTAGAAGTAATACACAGTAGATGCTTATACAAGAAAAGCTTAGGATACCATAAAGTACCTGGATAAACATAATGCCCAACTGGGCCATAAGAATGTTAACATAATTACAAAGAATAGATGAAATTACAGGAAAGGGCAAAAAGAAGAAAAAAACGGAAAGGTTGAGGGGGGAGGGGGGAATTGGGACCCTCTCAACCAGAGCCTCAGGATATATGGGAGGTAGCGTAATGTTAAAGGGGTTGTCCAAGTTAAGGGAAAGCCCTAATACTGGGTCCCCCATTTATTCTTCACCCTCAGCTCTGGTCTCTGCTGTCTGTTTACAGACAGATGAGATGTCCTGTAAGCCCATTGTAGCAGCCAATAACGGCGCTCAGTTATGATTGCTGAGCACTGTCATTGGCTGTTGCAGCTTGTTTGCTCAGCATGTAGTGTGATGTCAAAAGGTGACTGTAGCTGGCAACAGAGGATGAATGGGGAATGGGGATAGGCGAGTAACTGCTCATTTGTTATTTTATACCATTGGGGACCTAGTGTCGGGGGTGTCCTTAGCTATGACAACCCCTTTAAGTGGGGGTCATAAACTTACAAAAAAATGGGTAAGTGTGGGTGAGCATAAAGAATCCACGGGAGCCAAATCTTCTTAAACTTTGCATTGGAATCAAGAAAGATTCTAGTGAGCCTCTTGCTAACACAAAAATGACCAAGAAACTTAATTGCGTGAAAAAAACCCAAGCCTTCTTTCCATTTGTCTGTTTAGCAGCTAAATAGTCAAATGTTACTATTTCAAATTGCAGTTGGGTAAGGGAAGGGGATTTAATATGAAGTAGAACCACTTTACGATTCTTACATATAATTAGTGTAGCTCCTCTTGATCAGCTGGCCAAAAAATTGACCCGATCAGATGGAGAAGTCCAACCTGATTTTTGGCGAAAATTGCATAAAAATCAAATTTCCCAAAATGCCTGCTACAGAGTTCTGCCAGTCCAGGATGCCTTGGTGATGTCACCAAATGTATCCTCAATCTTTATATGGTCAGCAGTTTCATTGAACGCCTGCATAACATGACCTTGCCGTATATAACATTGGCTCAGTGTAACCAGCAGCCATCTAACAGCTGAGCACAAGACAGAAAAGCTGCATCATGTTTATATGCCTGTATAAACCATGGTCTATTTTTAGGGACAGATATTGTACAGAGGGTATATTGTTGCTTCTTTGAAAGCTTGTATACTTCGGTTATATTTGAGGAAACAGGTAAAAATGCTGCATCATGTTTCTATGCTTATTTAAGATGTGTTCTGCGTTTAGGAATAGATATTCTATAGAGAATATATTGCTGCTGGGTGTCAAAGCTTGTATACCAGCAGAGAACTTAAACAGGGTTCTATTAAAGCTGCATCACATTTATATGTCTATTTAAAACATGGTCTGTAAATTGGGAGAGGGTATATTTCTGCTGCTGTCACCGTATATTGCAGCAAAGCTGATAGACAAAATAGGCGTTGCTGTGGTGAATACTGCAGTTCTCTCTTTGTGGCTTAAGACATCGTTCAAAGTCGCCACTTCAGCCACAACAAATTATTTGCAGACCTTACGCAGTTTGCAGTGGGGTCTGTAGAATTCAATCCGCCAAACAGGGAGAATTGACAAATTTAAAAGCTATACTGTGTGGCCTTCTGTTCTCACATATGGTGCCACCCAGGGATTGTGTCTTATTTAGCTGGTGATATTTTTTTCAGGCTAGACTATTAACCCCTTAGTGACCAAGCCTGTTTGCGCCTTTTGGAAATCTGACATGTGTCACTTTAACATAGAATAACTCCGTAAAGGTTTTGCATATCCAAGTGTTTCTGACAGTGTTTTTTCACCACATGTTGTTCTTCATTTAGGTGGTAAAAATAGATGGATAGAATTTAGGTATATTTATTAAAGCGCCAAAATTGGAAAAATGTTGAAAATTTTTTTCCACGTTATCAATTGCAATATCTCAAATATGTGCAAACATACTGTACAAATTTTTGATAAAATATATATTTCCATCTGTTTACTTTATTGTGAACACACACTTAAAAAAGCGTTAGATTTTTTTAACCATTTAGGAGACGTACAAATTTAACATTACTTTTCCGCATTTTGAGGAACACTTTGTTTTCCTTCACCAAGCCAAGATTGCAAAGGCTCATAGGTGTCAGAATGATAGATACCCCCACAAATGACCCCATTTTAAAAATAACACATATTAATGTATTCACTGAGGGTTTCGCGAGTATTTTGACCCCACAGTTTCTTTTCAGGAGTTAATGCAATTTAGAGGACAAAAAATTAAAATGTCATATTTTTGCAAACATGTCATTTTAAAGCAGTTTTTTTTCCTATAATGCACATGAAAATGAGAATTTGCACCCCAACATGGATATACTTGTTTGTCCTGTGTTTAGAAATATAGCTGTTGTGGCCCTAATATTATGTCCGTATGCACAACGGGGACCAAAACAAAGAAAGCAGCCGGTGGCATTCAGAACAGACATTTTGCTTGAAGGACTTTCAGGCCCCATTGCCCACTTGTGGAGCCCTTGAGTGGCTAAAACGATTGAGACCCCCGACAAGTGACCCAATTTTGAAAACTAGACCCCTTAACGTATTAATCTAGGGGTGAATTGTATATTTTGACCCCACAGTTTTTGAATGAATCTAAGCAAAGCAGAAGGAAAAAATTACAATTTCCGTTTTTTGTAACAATTGTGTCATTTTAAAAACAGGTTTTTTTGTACAACACACAAATGAATGAAGACTTTCACCCCAAATTGGATCCCCCTGTTTGTCCTGTGTTCAGAAACATACCCATTGTGGCCCTAATCTTATGTCCATAGGCACAATGGGGCCCAAACCGAAAGGAGCATTAAACTTCAACTTTTTAAAACGTTTACGTGATCGCCATTTTCTATCTCACATGACCGGAGACCGCTCCCCGCAACCCTTGGTCACTGCTCCAAGCTCTCAGCCACTATTAGTAGCCAGGAAAAAGGAGATTTTAAATTTCTTGGGCTTCCCCAGCTTCTGCACTAACGTCCGCCATTTTGCTGACGGGCACATGCGTCGAAGTTGGGGAAATGTCCGCGGATAAAGATCTCGTTAGAGAATATTGCTGGAGGTTTTAGGCAAGTAATTTCACCTCCCCTGATGGATTGCATCAGTGACAGGAGGTGAAATGTTAACTTTTTCTTACTTTTACATGATCGCCATTATCCATTGGATAGCAGCAATCATGTGACCAGGGACCACGTACCACAACCCTCCGTGAAATCTCCAGGCCCTCGGCTTTATTGGTAGCCAGGAGCAGGGAAATTTTGAATAACCCTGGCGATCTGCGGCTTTTGCGCATGTGTCTGCCATTTTGGCAACGGGTGTGTGCGCCCAGGGTAAGGTTCATGAATAAATCCGGGGGCCTTAGGTACATAATTTCATCTCCTCTCATGAATATGATCCTTTTTACCTTTTTTTTTACACTTTTTTTTAACTTTATCCAATGGATAACGGCAATTATGTGACCGGGAACCACATACACCGCTTCCCCTGTGATATCTCTCTGCTCTCGGCTACATATGCAAGCTGGGAGCAATGGGATTTTAAATTTCCTGGGCCACAAGCCCTTCTGTGCACATCACAGAGGATGGAGGTGAGTACTTTCAACCCCCCTCATGGATACGATCCATGAGGGGAGCTGAATCTTAACTTTATTTAATTTTTTTTACCCTTTTATGCGATCGGCATTATCCATGGGATAACGGTGATCGCATGACCAATGGTTGCTCACTGCAGCCCCCCATGACAGCTCTAGGTTGCCAGCTACCTCCAGCAGCTGACAGCATGGAGCTGTCATGTCCACAGCCCCCACGGCTTTAATCCTTTGAGCGAGCGTGTTTTTACGGCCCTGAGGATTAAAGTCTAGCGAGGATGTAAAAATCCAATAGGGTGGTCACTAAGGGGTTAAGCAGTTTCAGCAGAGCATATCCCCATGGCTGCGGGTATGCATCTGCAATGGATAGCAGCTCTGCAGCTCATAGCAGATAAGCAGTAAGCTATTGCAGTAGTGCCACCACAGGCAGAAGGAAAAAGTCTAACAGACGTGAGGCAGACTTTTTCTCCCCTTCGCAGCCTGCAGCAACAGCACAGGGTAGGAGCCACAGTCAAAGGCAGCACTTATTAATGATGGTCCAAAAGTGTATCAACTCCTGCGTGGATATACGTTGGCCCCTTTGACTTCTAGGTGTCTAGGCTGGATGAGTGGCTGGAGCTTGCACAACATGCTTTAGAGGTGCTTTCCTGCTCTGATGCCAGTGTGCTATCAGAAAGGGTGTTCAGCACAGCAGGGGGTATGATAACTGACAAATGCATCAGCCTGTCCACAGACAATATTTATAAAAATAAACCAGGCATAGAATTTACCTAACGTCTGCGCCCCATGGCAAATTTCACTGATTAGGTAGGACGCTGGCAATTTTTGATCACATAGATTTACTAGCTGATATACCCGTCTTCGCCCGAGTTAATTTGGTACTGGTGTTTATCTGGTGTTCACACGGAAAATCTTATGAAGTCGTGGTTACTTTAGAGATACTGAGGAAAAACATATGTTTACCATTTTGCATAGTTCTCTGCGTTACCCAGGAAACACCACGTGGAGGTAACCATGCGACGTTTCCTTCATATAAAATGACATCAGGAAGTGAGAGAATCAGATTACGTACATAAAATTTGGACACTAATTCTTTTGCGCTTAGAATTGAATAATCGAGTTGGGACCTATTAACTTTTCATATTTATGACACAATCAATGCTTGTGCTAAATTTCATGTTTCTATGACATTGGGAAGTGAGAGATTTGGATTATGTACGTAAAATTTGGACGCTAATTCTTTTGCGCATATAATTGAATAATGGAGTTGGGACCCATTAGCTTTCACTATTTATGACATAATCAATGCTCGTGCCAAATTTCCCGTTTCTATGACACCGGAAAGTGAGAAAATTACATTCCGTACGTAAAATTTGGACGCTAATTCTTTTGCGCATAGAATTGAATAATCGTGTTGGGACCCATTAGCTTTTACTATTTATGACATAATCAATGCTCGTGCCAAATTTCCCGTTTCTATGACACCGGAAAGTGAAAAAAATTACATTCCGCACGTACAATTTGGACGCTAATTCTTTTGTGCATAGAATTGAATAATCGAGTTGGGACCCATTCGCTTTTCCTATTTATGACATAATCAATGCTCGTGCCAAATTTACCGTTTCTATGACACCGGAAAGTGGGAAAATTACATTCCGCACGTAAAATGTGGATGCTAAATCTTTTGCGCATAGAATTGAATAATGGAGTTGGGACCCATTAGCTTTTACTATTTATGACATAATCAATGCTCGTGCCAAATTTCCTGTTTCTATGACACTGGAAAGTGAAGAAATTACATTCCGCACGTAAAATTTCGACGCCAATTCTTTTGTGCTAGAATTGAATAATCAAGTTCGGACCTATTAACTTTTCCTATTTATGACATAATCAATGCTCGTGCCAAATTTCATGTTTCTATGACACCAGAAAGTGAGAAAATTAGATTCCGTACGTAAAATTTGGACGCTTATTCTTTTGCGCATAGAATTGAATAATCGAGTTGGGACCCATTAGCTTTTCCTATTTATGACATAATCAATGCTCGTGCCAAATTTCCCGTTTCTATGACACCGGAAAGTGAGAAAATTACATTCCGCACGTACAATTTGGACGCTAATTCTTTTGTGCATAGAATTGAATAATCGAGTTGGGACCCATTAGCTTTTCCTATTTATGACATAATCAATGCTCGTGCCAAATTTCATGTTTCTATGACACCAGAAAGTGAGAAAATTAGATTCCGTACGTAAAATTTGGACGCTTATTCTTTTGCGCATAGAATTGAATAATCGAGTTGGGACCCATTAGCTTTTCGTATTTATGACATAATCAATGCTCGTGCCAAATTTCCCGTTTCTATGACACCGGAAAGTGAGAAAATTACATTCCGCACGTAAAATTTCGACGCCAATTCTTTTGCGCTAGAATTGAATAATCGAGTTGGGACCCATTCGCTTTTCCTATTTATGACATAATCAATGCTCGTGCCAAATTTCACGTTTCTATGACACCGGAAAGTGAGAAAATTACATTCCGCACATAAAATTTGGACGCTAATTCTTTTGTGCATAGAATTGAATAATCGAGTTGGGACCCATTAGCTTTTCCTTTTTATGACATAATCAATGCTCCTGCCAAATTTCACATTTCTATGACATTGGGAAGTGAGAGATTTAGATTATGTACGTAAAATTTGGACGCCAATTCTTTTGCGCATAGAATTGAATAATCGAGTTGGGACCCATTAACTTTTCCTATTTATGACATAATCAATGCTCGTGCCAAATTTCACGTTTCTTTGACATTGGGAAGTGAGTGATTTAGATTATGTACATTAAATTTCGACGCCAATTCTTTTGCGCTAGAATTGAATAATCGAGTTGGGACCCAATTTCTTTTCCTATTTTGGAGATAATCTATGCTTGCGCCAAATTTCATGTTTCTACGACATCAGGAAGTTGAAGAACATTTGGCGAGTCAGTCAGTGAGTCAGTTAGTGAGTCAGTGAGTCAGTGAGGGCTTTCAGCTTTATATATATATAGATATCAAAGACCAGACTATTCTCTGAAGGTGCTTATGGTGATGGAACTGCTGCTGCTCTCCTACTCGTGCTTCTGCATTGTTTCTTCCTCAAACAAAAATTTACTAAAGCACAAGAAACAGCTGTAGATCTACAGCTTTTCTATGGAGAAGGCCTGTGCTTGAGTGTTCTGTTCACTTAGTAGTATTTATTAGAGATGAGCGAACGTACTCGTCCGAGCTTGATACTCGTTCGAGTATTAGCATGTTCGAGATGCTCGTTACTCGTAACGAGTACCACGCGATGTTCGGGTTACTTTCACTTTCATCTCTGAGACGTTAGCGCGCTTTTCTGGCCAATTGAAAGACAGGGAAGGCATTACAACTTCCCCCTGCGACGTTCAAGCCCTATACCACCCCCCTGCAGTGAGTGGCTGGCGAGATCAGGTGTCACCGGAGTATAAAAATCGGACCCTCCCGCGGCTCGCCACAGATGCGTTCTCACTTAGCTGAGGGAAAGTGCTGCTGCTGGTGCTGCTGCTATAGGGAGAGTGTTAGGAGTTATTACAGGCTTCAAGAACCCCAACGGTCCTTCTTAGGGCCACATCTAACCGTGTGCAGTACTGTGGAGGCTGCTTTTTGCAGTGTTGCACATTTTTTTTTTTTTTGGTATATCGGCCGTGCAGAGCATTGCGCCCTGCAGTAATACTCCAGGGACAGAAGTGGTGGTTAGGCAGGGACAGAAGACATATTAATTATTGATTGAATATAGGCAGTGGGCCTTTTCTAAAAAATATTTGGCAAAAAATCTATTTGGCCTGCCTGTCACTGTGCTCAGTGTTCTGGGTCTGTGTGTGCTGGGTGTAGTAGTTCTACAACAAAATCATACGCAGCCAGCTAAGTGTTACAGCAGGCTTGCGCCAAATTATTTCCTGGCTCTGTCTGGGCTCTGAAATCACCGCTGTGTAGCAGTTAACAGTGCAACACTCTGCAGTTCTGTCACATACCCTAGGGACAGAAGTGTGGAGGCAGGGACAGAAGACATATTATTGATTGAATATAGGCAGTGGGCCTTTTCTAAAAAATATTGGGTAAAAAATCTATTTGGCCTGCCTGTCACTGTGCTCAGTGTTCTGGGTCTCTGCTGGGTTTAGTAGTTCTACAACAAAATCATACGCAGCCAGCTAAGTGTTACAGCAGGCTTGCGCCAAATTATTTCCTGGCTCTGTCTGGGCTCTGAAATCACCGCTGTGTAGCAGTTAACAGTGCAACACTCTGCAGTTCTGTGACATACCCTAGGGACAGAAGTGGTGGTTAGGCAGGGACAGAAGACATATTAATTATTGATTGAATATAGGCAGTGGGCCTTTTCTAAAAAATATTGGGCAAAAAATCTATTTGGCCTGCCTGTCACTGTGCTCAGTGTTCTGAATCTGTGTGTGCTGGGTGTAGTAGTTCTACAAAATCATACGCAGCCAGCTAAGTGTTACAGCAGGCTTGCGCCAAATTATTTCCTGGCGATCCGTAAGCGAAGTCAGCCTCCAATCGCAGGCCAATAAGTGGCACATTTAATTACAGCGTACTGTTTCTGCATTACTGGTAATACAGCATGCGGAGGGGTAGGGGTAGGCCTAGAGGACGTGGACGCGGGCGAGGACGCGGAGGCCCAAGTCAGGGTGTGGGCACAGGCCGAGCTCCTGATCCAGGTGTATCGCAGCTGACGGCTGCGGGATTAGGAGAGAGGCACGTTTCTGGCGTCCCCACATTCATCGCACAATTAATGGGTCCACGCGGTAGACCTTTATTAGAAAATGAGCAGTGTGAGCAGGTCCTGTCGTGGATGGCAGAAAGGGCTTCCAGTAATCTATCGTCCACCCACAGTTCTGCGCCGTCCACTGCTGCAACTCAGAATCCTCTGGCTGCTGCTCCTCCTTCCTCCCAGCCTCCTCACTCCATGAAAATGAGACATTCTGAGGAGCGGGCAGACTCCCAGGAACTGTTCTCGGGCCCCTGCTCAGATTGGGCAGCAGTGGTTCCTCTCCCACCAGAGGAGTTTATCGTGACTGATGCCCAACCATTGGAAAGTTCCCGGGGTCCGGGGGATGAGGCTGGGGACTTCCGGCAACTGTCTCAAGACCTTTCAGTGGGTGAGGAGGACGATGACGATGAGACACAGTTGTCTATCAGTGAGGTAGTAGTAAGGGCAGTAAGTCCGAGGGAGGAGCGCACAGAGGATTCGGAGGAAGAGCAGCAGGACAATGAGGTGACTGACCCCACCTGGTTTGCTACGCCTACTGAGGACAGGTCTTCAGAGGGGGAGGCAAGGGCAGCAGCAGGGCAGGTTGCAAGAGGCAGTGCAGTGGCCAGGGGTAGAGGCAGGGCCAGACCGAATAATCCACCAACTGTTTCCCAAAGCGCCCCCTCGCGCCATGCCACCCTGCAGAGGCCGAGGTGCTCAAAGGTCTGGCAGTTTTTCACTAAGAGTGCAGACGACCGACGAACAGTAGTGTGCAACCTTTGTCGCGCCAAGATCAGCCGGGGAGCCACCACCACCAGCCTCACCACCACCAGCATGCGCAGGCATATGATGGCCAAGCACCCCACGAGGTGGGACAAAGGCCGTTCACCGCCTCTGGTTTGCACCGCTGCCTCTTCCCCTGTGCCCCAACCTGCCACTGAGATCCAACCCCGCTCTGAGGACACAGGCACTACCGTCTCCTGGCCTGCACCCACACCCTCACCTCCGCTGTCCTCGGCCCCATCCAGCAATGTCTGTTAGCGTAGCGTCCAGCCGTCGCTAGCGCAAGTGTTTGAGCGCAAGCGCAAGTACGCTGCCACGCACCCGCACGCTCAAGCGTTAAACGTGCACGTAGCCAAATTTATCAGCCTGGAGATGCTGCCGTATAGGGTTGTGGAAACGGAGTCCTTCAAAAGTATGATGGCGGCGGCGGCCCCGCGCTACTCAGTTCCCAGTCGCCACTATTCTTCCCGATGTGCCGTCCCAGCCCTGCACGACCACGTCTCCCGCAACATTGTACGCGCCCTCACCAATGCGGTTACTGCCAAGGTCCACTTAACAACAGACACGTGGACAAGCACAGGCGGGCAGGGCCACTATATCTCCCTGACGGCACATTGGGTGAATTTAGTGGAGGCTGGGACAGAGTCAGAGCCTGGGACTGCTCACGTCCTACCCACCCCCAGAATTGCGGGCCCCAGCTCGGTGCTGGTATCTGCGGCGGTGTATGCTTCCTCCACTAAACCACCCTCCTCCTCCTCCTCCAACGCAACCTCTGTCTCGCAATCAAGATGTGTCAGCAGCAGCACGTCGGCAGCAGTCGGTGTCGCGCGGCGTGGCAGCACAGTGGTGGGCAAGCGTCAGCAGGCTGTGCTGAAACTACTCAGCTTAGGAGATAAGAGGCACACGGGCCACGAACTGCTGCAGGGTCTGACAGAGCAGACCGACCGCTGGCTTGCGCCGCTGAGCCTCTAACCGGGCATGGTCGTGTGTGACAACGGCCGTAACCTGGTGGCGGCTCTGCAGCTCGGCAGCCTCACGCACGTGCCATGCCTGGCCCACGTCTTTAATTTGGTGGTTCAGCGCTTTCTGAAAAGCTACCCACGCTTGTCAGACCTGCTCGGAAAGGTGCGCCGGCTCTGCGCACATTTCCGCAAGTCCCACACGGACGCTGCCACCCTGCGCACCCTGCAACATCGGTTTAATCTGCCAGTGCACAGACTGCTGTGCGACGTGCCCACACGGTGGAACTCTACGCTCCACATGTTGGCCAGGCTCTATGAGCAGCGTAGAGCTATAGTGGAATACCAACTCCAACATGGGCGGCGCAGTGGGAGTCAGCCTTCTCAATTCTTTTCAGAAGAGTGGGCCTGGTTGGCAGACATCTGCCAGGTCCTTGGAAAGTTTGAGGAGTCTACCCAGGTGGTGAGCGGCGATGCTGCAATCATTAGCGTCACCATTCCTCTGCTATGCCTCTTGAGAAGTTCCCTGCAAAGCATAAAGGCAAACGCTTTGCGCTCGGAAACAGAGCCAGGGGAAGACAGTATGTCGCTGGATAGTCAGAGCACCCTCCTGTCTATATCTCAGCGCGGTGAGGAGGAGGAGGAGGAGGAAGATGAGGAGGGGGAAGAGACAGCTTGGCCCACTGCTGAGGGTACACATGCTGCTTGCCTGTCATCCTTTCAGCGTGTATGGCCTGAGGAGGAGGAGGAGGAGGAGGAGGATCCTGAAAGTGATCTTCCTAGTGAGGACAGCCATGTGTTGCGTACAGGTACCCTGGCACACATGGCTGACTTCATGTTAGGATGCCTTTCTCGTGACCCTCGAGTTACACGCATTCTGGCCACTACGGATTACTGGATGTACACACTGCTTGACCCACGGTATAAGGAGAACCTTTCCACTCTCATACCCGAAGAGGAAAGGGGTTCGAGAGTGTTGCTATACCACAGGACCCTGGCGGACAAACTGATGGTGAAATTCCCATACGACAGCGCTAGTGGCCGAAGGCACAGTTCCGAGGGCCAGGTAGCAGGGGAGGCGCGGAGATCAGGCAGCATGTACAGCACAGGCAGGGCAACACTCTTTAAGGCCCTTGACAGCTTTATGGCTTCCCAGCAAGACTGTGTCACCGCTCCCCAGTCACGGCTGAGTCGGCGGGAGCACTGTAAAAGGATGGTCAGGGAGTACGTAGCCGATCGCACGACCGTCCTCTGTGACGCCTCTGCCCCCTACAACTACTGGGTGTCGAAGCTGGACACGTGGCCTGAACTCGCGCTGTATGCCCTGGAGGTGCTTGCTTGTCCTGCGGCTAGGGTCTTGTCAGAGAGGGTGTTTAGTGCGGCTGGGGGAATCATCACAGATAAGCGTACCCGGCTGTCAACCGACAGTGCCGACAGGCTAACACTCATCAAGATGAACAAAGCCTGGATTTCCCCAGACTTCTCTTCTCCACCAGCGGACAGCAGCGAAACCTAAGCAATATGTAGGCTGCACCCGTGGATGGAAGCATCGTTCTCTATCCCCATCCAAAACGGGGACCTTTTTGCTTCATCTATCTGTGCATAATATTCCTCCTCCTCCGCCTGCTCCTCCTCCTGAAACCTCACATAATCACGCCGAACGGGCAATTTTTCTTAGGCCCACAAGGCTCAGTCATATAATTTTTCTAAACAACGCAATTTGAAGGGGGGCTTTGATTGGGGACCTTCTGGAGGGCAAATGTATAGTGTAAGGTGGTTAGGGGAATCACTTCACTGTTTGCTCACATTATTTGTTATACTTTTATTACACTATTATTTGCAAGAATTTACTTGAATATTTTTGTATTTTTGATTTCTAAGGAATGGGAAAAGACATCAGCCAATGACGCTCATCACGAAGTAATAGAGTGTGTCATGGAGGAGCAGAATTATGAGCTTGAATCAACATATGTGAAGGAAAGTGAGGTTGTGATGCCAGTAAGCCAACCTCTCATTGAGGAACAAAAAGATTGTGTGACACCTGGATCTTTACAGAAGGAAGCTTCTAATGTTTGGTTTGGGAATATGAACATTACAGCAAATGAAAGCATGTATGTAATGTTGTAAGAATCTGAACATTTGGTATAGATACCATATACCACTTACTTTTGAAGCAGTGTTAAAGGAGTTACCCGCTCTAAACAGCAATTTGCTATATAGGCTACTAGGGGATGTTGAGCCAAAAGGATGTGGATACATGACTCAACTTTTGAGGTCCACAAATATCTAGTAATTTCAATTGGCACACTGTAGTTCTCAGAAAAATAGTGTCAACATTGATACCCCAGCCATGAGCTGTTCGAAAGTGTATGAAATCAGAACTACAAGTCAACCTACTTTGAACATTTCACAATCATCAGCACTACATCAAAGAGCTTCAGAAGTAGGAATGTTATAGTACATTAATTGAATAATATATTTTTAAGGGGGTTCCCCAGCTCTTAAAAATTGATGAGCTATCCACCGGATAGATAATCAAGAGCTGATCTGTGGTGGCCTACTGCCTTTGAGCCATGTCATTTAGCTGTTTGCCAGACCAAATACATTGTGCAGTGACCCTGCTTGGTATTGTAGGCATAGCTCATTGAAGTGAATGGGAGCTGTGCCTGCAATATCAAGCCACTGCTTCCTGCTTACCCATCTGCTTCCTGCTTGAGATAGGGTGACAACTGGTCTGGCAAACAGCTGATTGACTGGTTTCTCAGTCAGCACGAATGCAACCCAAACAGTAAGCTGGACGGAAACGAAAGGGAAGTAGGCACATGCATACACGACTGGGCACTAACAACAAGCAAACTGGAGGCGTATGCATTCACCACAAAGACAACAGATGTCAAAATTCCTACCAAAGTACTACGACACTCAGACAGATGAAAATATCTAAAAAGTTAGTACGTATAAGGTATTGGTTTGTATTTTAGCCAGAATGCGTAAGCTCACAAGCCCACGTCAAGGGTCCTCATTGTCTTGTGAGTCCCTACACTAACAAGACAACTAAAACCACAAAAGGGAGCCCTTCCTACAAGAGGGGTGATCGTCCCAATAGGGACGGCCCCACACTGGAATCTAAGGGCCTGCCTTGTCCTAAATGGTAATCGGCAGGAACACTAGATAAGAAAAACAATGACAACAGGCGTCTGCTCACCCACATACACGGGGGAATACAATATAGAACATAAAACTAACCAGGTGTCTGCATACCTATGCATACAGCCACAGAACAAGACACTGTTCATGCCTAACGTCTAAACATCTACAGACACTGAACATCTCACTATTGAAAAGAACAAACAGACACAAGGGAAGTACCCACTAGTAAGAGGAGCTGGTATTTATGTGCACAAGACCAATGGTGTTTAGCTGGCTGGAGAACCCCACACCATCAGCCAGCCAAATCAACCACACCTGTAGCAGTGTGTTCCTGGAAACCCACAGAACCACAAGTCCCAGCAGCAGAACATGACAAGTGTCCATACAAGTGATGACAAGTGTCCAACATGTGACATGTCCATAGTCGCACAATTACTATGGTCGCCATGTGGCCGTCAGGAGAGTCAAAATTGTGGAGGCATGCTTGACTTTCGAAAACCAATGTTGTTTGTGCAGTAGTTTGCCAAAATCAGAAGTGCCTGGATGTTAATGGTGACCATTTTGAGCACCTTATGTGATTTCAGAAATCAAACAGGACTTACAGCAATCCTTTGATGCCTATTTAAAGGGGTTGTCTCGTGGCAAGCATCAAAATTTTACCTTACCCCATTCCCCCTGTCACCCCCCTGGCATAAAATAGCAAATTAAAGCGGTTTTTAAACCGCTTGCTACTCACCGATCCGACGAAATAAGGAGTTTAAAAAATCTTCTCCCTAAGATGGCCGCCGGTCCTTTCCCAGGGATGCACTGCGGTTTTCTCCCATGGTGCACAGCGGGTCTTCTCCCATGGTGCACCATGGGCTCTGTGCGTTCCATTGCCGATTCCAGCCTCCTGATTGGCTGGAATCGGCACACGTGACGGGGCGGAGCTACGATGACGACGCGGTGACCAGCTCTCCGGCACGAGCGGCCCCATTCACCAGGCAGAAGACCGCACAGCGCAAGCGCGTCTAAAAAAGCAAGAAGCCAGCGAAATTAGACGGAGCCATGGAGACGTGGACGCTAGCAACGGAGCAGGTAAGTGAATAACTTCTGTATGGCTGATATTTAATGCACGATGTACATTACAAAGTGCATTAATATGGCCATACAGAAGTGTATAACCCCACTTGCTTTTGCGAGACAACCCCTTTAAGTCTGCTAATTAAGCTTTTCTGCAAATATTCTTGAACATGAAGCATGCATAAATTGTTTTGGGACATTCTGTGTGTCTTCGTGTATATGTATATATATATATATATATATATATATATATATATATATATTGTAGCAAGGGAGGTACTCTCGGGATCGCTGAGCTCTCGTACCAGAAATGGCGCACCACACGGGTAAACACGGCTCAGGAACAGTGTATCTCTTTATCTGGCTCGTGCCAGCATTTATTTTACAGCACAGCAAATCATATCACATCACATCATGTCCATAAGCACCCCAACTTGGGTGAGAGTCCAGGGGCGTCCCCTGTTGGACTCTTGCTTTTTCAGGCCACCAGCCTGCAACACCTTCCTATGCTGCGCTGGTCCTCTCTCAGGTGTTGAGGTTAGTGGCGTCACCCTGTCAACCTCTGGCCTTCTTGATCTGCACCAGACCCTGGGCTAGCAGCCCTCCCAGCTCCACTGAACTGTCTCTCTCCCCCTTGTCTTTGGCAGGAATCGGCTTTTATCTGGTTCCTGCTCCACCCCTTGGTTAACCTTCGCACCAGGAGTCCTGTCTCTGGCCCTCTACAGGCCCCCCTGTGCACTGAACCGCTACACCCCCCTCCCCCTTTGATATAGGCCGTAGGCCGTATCACCTTTTCTTCTTGGCCCTCCGGGGTCAAAGCTCCAGGCTCGGGGATCTCTTTCTAGTTTTCCTTGTCTGACAAGTTTTCTCTTCTTGTCTTTACTCGGCTCATCCCAACCTTGCCAATCTCTGTCAGACCGTGCTCTCACAGCTTGCAAGTTGACTTCCAAGTGCAACTTCGTATCTTCTGTGGCTTGTAACTTATCGTCAGGTTTCTCTACCTGAGCCTTCAATTCTTCTACTTGCTGTTCCAAGGCTTTAGTAGACTTTTCTAGTTCATATATCGTCTTTTCACCATCATCCTTGGAGCTAACCAAGTCCTTCATTTCCATGTGGAACGGCTTGGGGTCTCTTGCCCTAACTGGCACTTTCTGAAGCTCAACTTCCATGTGGAATATTTCACATTGTACATCACTCATCTGTTCAACTGTTGCAGGTGCCATTTCTTCAGTCTGCCCTTCAGTAGCGGCATGTGCACTTATTTCCATCTGTGGGCCTTCTACCCCAGAGACACTTCCATTCATTTGCACAACTTCCTTATCCAGGACAGGAGTAATTTCTGAGGCCTTTTCCCCAGTCTCTGCTACCTTCGTGGCCTTCTCTGCTTCAGCAGTTTCACCTTCTGCCTTCTCTTTGGTGACTTGAACTTCAGAGGATTGCTCACCTCCCATCTGTAGCTCAGCTCTCACTTTCTCAATACCTTTCACAATTTTTATCTCTTTTTTTAGAATTCAACAGGGTCTTCTTTTTTTCCACTTGTCTGAACTGGGCCCTAGACCTCTCTAGTCTCTGAACCTTCTTTTCAGCAATATGACCCTTTGACTCCCAGAGCTTCACCTTTGCACTTAACTTCTTAGCGGACCTTTGCAATACCACTTTTTCTTCTGACACCACCTTCAGGGTGCGCGTCAAGGTTAGCGCTTCAGTCCCTTTCATATAGACCTTTTCTTTAGCACGTTCACATTCAGTGACATATCTTGCAGACCTTATTTTCTCCTCTGTAAA
This sequence comes from Eleutherodactylus coqui, assembly GCF_035609145.1. NCBI lineage: Eukaryota > Metazoa > Chordata > Amphibia > Anura > Eleutherodactylidae > Eleutherodactylus > Eleutherodactylus coqui. Next base: position 387,339,417 of record NC_089837.1, on the reverse strand, counting down.
CTGCTGTTCACATATTTGCTGCTTCTTTCTTAGTTCGGACACAAGCTGCTTTTGGAGACCAAGCTTCACAGAAGCACCTTCTATCTCTTGCTGAAGATGTACTTTAACCTTCTAAAGATTATCACAGGCAGCTATCTTCTCTTCATACTGCTGCCTTGTAGCTTTTAACTCCTCTTGTATCTCTCTTTTCTGCTCTTCCGCAGAATCCAAGCACACAGCACTCTTCTCCAGTCTATATTTTAGGTCAGACACCTCAGCCTGAAGTGTTGCAATCTGCTTTGACAGGTTTCTCTTAGCTTCTGCATCTTCCTCTAACTGCTTGAGGAACACATCTCTCTTATCTTGCATTATCTTCAGGTGTGCACTAAGAACAAGCCTCTGCTGCATCTCTTCTTGCACCAGCCTCTGAGGCTCTTCACTCTGAGCTTCCAGCTTCACCTGCAGCCTGCTCACCTGCTCAGACAACGCTGTCTGCACACTGTCACTTTCAGCGACTTTTACTTGTAGCTCTTGGAGCTGCATTTCCACTGTATTTTTCTTGCACTCATATGCACACTTGTCTTCCAACAACCCCTTCACCTTTTGGGTCAGCTCAAGACACTCACTTTTCCATGTTTCTTTCACTTTTTCAATTTGCTTCAACTGCTTGGACAGTTTCCCCACAACTAGAGCATGACTCTATTCCAGCTCCTGGGTTTCGGTTCCATGTACTTCAGCTTTCTCATCCAAGCTCATCTGTAGCTGGGACACCAGTCTCACATGCAGCGCTTCCTGGTTTTCCTTGTCACCCAGTAAGTCTTTGAAGATCTCTGCTTGCTTCTCTGCCTGACTGCAAGCAGCTTTCTCTACTTTCAGCTCTTCCTTCAGCTGACTTATTTGGCACTCCAAGTCACTATTTGTCTTTGCCAACTGCATTTTCAACTCTGCAATCTGATTCTACAAACCTGTAGTTTGATTACGTGCATCTGTAGAAGGTCTTTCTAACTCGCAACAAGTCATCTCCAACTCTTGGGTTTTCATTTGCAGTTTCTTACAGTCCTATTCATACTGCACAGATTGTGCCTCCAGACATACTCTGCGATCAGCCTCATCTCTGGTTACATCTCTGAGGTCTTGTATCTCTTCATGGGCTGTTGAAAGATATCCCTCAAACTTTACTTTCTCACTTCTCATTTCTTCTAAGTTCTGTTCACACTGAACATTCTTCTGTTCCAGCAACACCCGGTGATCAGCTTCATTCTTAGCCAATCTCTCAAGACGCTCATTCTCCTTTAAGAGAGCTGCATACTCTGCTTTTTGCTGCTCCTCTTGGCCTCTTGGCCTCTTCTCCAAGCAGACACAAGATAATCCTTTCTTTCTGTAGCTAAACTTCATACTGTCTATTAGCAGTTTGCGCGGCTTCCACAAGAAACTTTGTATAAGCTTGCATTAGTGCAAATCCCTCCTGGATTTTACCCAAGCGTTCTCTGTTGCCCTGCAAGGCAACTGCAGCTTCAGCCTCCTGGCCCTTTGAACACTGCACACCGCACAAACGGCCTCCTGGCCCTTTAAACGTAGCTTCGGCCTCCTGGCCCTTTGAATACTGCACACCGCACAGCTGCACACTTGGCCTCCTGACCCTTTAAATGCTGCATACAGCAGGTATCGCACCCTCGGCCTCCTGGCCCTTTGTGCGCCACTCTGGATCTTGCCAGCGCATCCTCCACCATATGTAGCAAGGGGGGTACTCTTGCCTCGGGATCGCTGACCTCTCATACCAGAAATGGCGCACCACATGGGTAAACACGGCTCAGGAACAGCATATCTCTTTGTCTGGCTCCTGCCAGCGTTTATTTTACAGCACAGCAAATCATATCACATCACATCATTTCCATAAGCACCCCAACTTGGGTGGGAGTCCAGGGGCATCCCCTATTGGACTCTTGCCTTTTCAGGCCACCAGCCTGCAACACCTACCTGTGCTGCGCTAGTCCTCTCTCAGGTGTTGAGGTTAGTGGCGTCACCCTGTCAACCTCTGGCCTTCTTGGTCTGCACCAGACCCTGTTTTAGCAGCTCTCCCAGCTCCACTGAGCTGTCTCTCTCCCTCTTGTTTTTGGCAGGAACCGGCTTTTATCTGGTTCCTGCTCCACCCCTTGGTTAACCCTTGCACCAGGAGTCCTGTCTCTGGCCTTCTACAGGCCCCCCTGTGCACTGCACCGCTACAATATATATATATATATATATATATATATATATATATATATATATATATATATATATATATACGTATATACCGTGTTTCCCCCCAAAAGTTTTGCCTCAAAAGAGGCACAGTGTCTTATTTTCAGGGGGTGTCTTATACTCACCCAGCCACCGGCATCTGTATCCCTCGCGCTGGTCCCCACGCTGCTGCAGGCTGCAGTCCTCACCACTGACAGGATTCTCTTCTCCTGGTAATGCGGCTTTGAATACCCTGCCTCCAGTAAGCGCTGAGATTGGTTCATCGAGCGCCATCTCTGATTGGCTTGCGCGCGGGGACAAGAGCGAGGGACACAGACGCCGGCGGCTAGGTGAGTATAAGCAATAAGTTAAAAAAAGAAATACTCACCTAGCCAGCGGCATCTGTGTCCCTCGCGTTAGTCTATGGTGCTGTGGCAGGCTGCAGTCCTCAGTGCTGACAGGATTCTCTTCTGGTGACCGAGCTTTGAATACCCCAGTAATGCCTCATGTAAGCGCTGTGATTGGATTGAGCGGCAGCCAATCAAAGCTGGTGCTCGATGAACCAATAACAGCCATTCGGTCATGTCATTCACTGAGTGGCTGTGAATGATCGAGCACCAGCTTTGATTGGCTGGAGCTCTATCTAACCACAGCGCTCTCTTACTGGAGGCGGGTATTCAAAGCCTCATCCCCAGAAGAGAATCCCTTTCAGCGCTGAAGACTGCAGCCTGCCACAGCGCCGGAGACTAACGCGAGGGACACAGACGGCAGTGGCTAGATGAGTATTGCTTTCTTTTTTTTAACCTAGTGTAGCTAGGGCTTATTTTCGTGGGATGGCTTAAATTTCAAGCCGCCCCCGAAAATAGGGGTAGGGCTTATTATTGGGGTAGCACTTATTTTCCAGGAAACATGGCATTTACATTTTACCTTCATACTGTAACTCCAACTGAAACTACAATGCAAGGCAAATGAATATAGCAGTCTAATAATGGGAACTTCTTAGCAATAAGCAGTAGGACATTTTGCAAGATGTCTGAACATATTCATAATTACTACATACATCCTACATATACTGTTATCTTACTATAGTTACCAGGTTACTAAGTCTGTTATGCCTTAAATTCATATACCAAATATATATTCTTGAAATGATTGGTTTGCAATCTTATTGACCAAGGCATGGGTGGACACCCCATGGTGAACATTAAATAAAGCAAGCTCCAGGGACCACTCTCAGGAGAGAGCTATTGTGACATACCTGCCTGTGTGTGTTTCTCATCTCTTTGGTGGCTGGCCATACCGTGTTCCCTGGTGGGATCTCCAGTTTGGGAGGTCAACCTAAATTTGCGGCTGCACAAGTGAAGTAAAGAGGTTTTCTGCAGAAATTAATGGAAAATCATATCTTCTCTCCCATGCTAATATACTTCTTCAATTTTAGTTCTGCCTTTTCCGTTCTGAGCAAGGCCATATCTCCTCTTTTGGTAGTGATGTAAAATCTTGTGCTGTTTATTCAACATGTGATTTGCTTGCCAGCTGTCTCCTCCAATATACATGTTGTTGAAGCTGATTTTTCTTTTATTTCTCTTTTTATAAAAAAGACAAACAGGAGAGTAGAATGAATATGATAAGAAAAGTGCTTAAGGGACCTTTCACACAGGACGGAATAGGCTCAACGGGTAGGGTAAGATGGTGATACCCCAGTGGGGCGCTACCTGCGGAGTCAGGTAGGGAAAGATGTTGTTATGTCATGATGCCAGTCCGTATACGGGTAGGGACCCATTCTGAACAAGATAATAAATATAAAAAGTGGAGAAATAAATATAATGGGGTAAGAGTCCTTGCCTCTGGAGCGTGTAGTGTGGTACCTCAGTGCAGATGTTGTAGATGATGTAGATGATGGGAAGGTACTCCAGGAAGCAGGATTTAGCTGGTAAAACACATTAACACACTTTATTGGCAGGGAGGGAGAGATTTCTTTATTTGGCAGCAGTTACAAAACTTGAATTACATTTACTTGAGGTGAAGCGTTCGAGAAGCGGGCCCTCAGCCAGGGAGACAGCGGGGTAGATTGAGGCGTTGTCATGGGACTCTACCATCTCCTTACCTGGGGGTAACACGGGACCCAACCATGTTACTGCTGGGGAGTTTCACAGGGAAAATGTAATCAACAGTTTACCTTAAAGTCCGTTTTGTGACTTCTGATGCCACTGTTCTGTCCTCTGCGGTGAATCCAGAAGTTGGAACAAATAGACCACACACAAGGTCGGTAGAGGTCTTTTACTTGAATAAACTTGAATACAGTCCAAACCTTACAACATCAGGCTAACACAGCTGCAACAGAATATAACAGTGTGACAGGGAGGATACTCAGGATGTCAGAAGAATCCACAGTCCCAGTTATCGGTTGGGTTCTTCTCCCAGCGACTCACTTCTCTTTCTCATTCTCTCTCTCTCTTGCTCTCTACTGATCCATACTCACGATTAGCGTTGCACTCTGCACTGCACGGTGGTTCCTTTCACTCTCTCATTACTCCATACTAGCACTGAGGAGGCCTGGGTGAATTCAGCCCAGGGCAGACATCAGGCCATCCCTCAGCCTCTTCCATCTTGGGGTTCCTCATAAAACAAAGCACACTTTTTCCTTTGGCCGCCTGCACACGAGCGGAAATTCCACGGTGGGATTTCCCACGGAATTTCCGCCGCTGGAGCCCCGCACAGAAATGTCACTCACCCGCCGCCGGCTCCGGTCTGCGCATGTGCCAGCTGCCCAGCAAGCCGGCACATCAAACACCTGGAGCTGGCGGGCGCGGGTGAGTACGCGCTGGTCCCTGCAGACGCTCGGGTCAGGTCCTGCGGCGAGAATCCTCGCCGCCGGATCCGGCCCGCCCGTCTGCAGGCGGCCTTAGGCTTACTCCACTCCAAACTCTATTTAGCAAGAAGACCAGACTAGGCTAGCTCCATAGACCACACTGCATAGCATCCTTGTAAACAGATATATATATATATATATATATATATATATATATATATATATATAACATGGTCACATGACATACAACAAGATACATTTTCCAGACATAACCCAGATGTTAACTCATTCAGTGCTGCAGAGGTGCAATACACATCACAAATGCATACACATAGAAGACACTAACAATACAATTGCACAAGATAAACGCATTCATACTTACAGAGGGGCCCCGTTAACTTTGGGCCACTACAGAGGTAGATGAAGACAACTTGACATTAGAAAAACACTTTGATTAGACTTGAGAGGTGAGGGTTGAATTTACCCTTCTTGTCCTCCTGACTTTACACTCCAGCTTTACTTCTCTGGCTGGGATTTCAAAGAGCTGACTAGTTTCTGGCTTGCTTGTTTGTACTAGCTTCTTGCTGCAATTGTCTCCTGGCCAAACACCTTTCCTCCTCTCTCTCTCTATCTCTCTCCACTGCTAACTCTCCAGAACAACTTGTCCTTTGTTACTCACACTTTTGATGTTCTCTTTCCCACTGCACTGGCTTTCTGCTTGTTCCTCCCCGAACTCTCTCAAGCTTAGGCCTAGCTGTGGACATGGAAGACTGATTTAGCTCTACCCCCTCTGTCCTTTTGTACTGTCACTAACCCAGCCTATCTAAGGGCTTTACCAATCACAGACTCTCCATACCTGGCTAAACACTCCCCTGACTGTTGCTAGGTGACCTGTACTCACCAGGGATGGAGAATATCACCAGAATATGTAATTGTTACCATGCAGGGCGGCGCAGGGTCCCGCGGTCAGTGCGTGCCGCTCTGGCTTCGGCGTCCCGGACATGTTACGTCAGGGCTCTCCCGGCGACGTGGGGCGGTCGGTGTGCGGTGACATGGGCGGATCCGCCCGCACCCCTTCCTCTCTCTTGTATTGTGAGTGGGGGAGTTGGCTCCTCCCACTCTCTGCCCATGGGCGAAGTTTTGCAGTTATAAGGCTGACAGTGACCTGAGCTCACTGCCAGTTATTGGTTCTGTCAGCCACTAGTCAGTCCTGTCTGTAGTTCTGCTCAGTCAGTTCCCTAGCTTGCTTGTCAGTTTCCTTCCCCAGCTTTACCTTTCTCAGTATTTCCTGTTTGGTCATTCAATCTGACTTTTCTGTCGGCACTCTGTCCACCTGGTAGGTAGTTCCTCTTGTAGTTGCCAGGTCCCTAGCCAGGGTAGGGACCGCCGTCCTGTTGTCCGCCTGGGGTTAGTCAGGGCCGAGGCAAGGCAGGGACAGCAGGGGGCGGTAAGCTTAGGGCCCCCCAGTTGGCGCCCGGGGGTCAGAGTGCCGTAACATAATAACTGGCCCTTTAAACTGTTTTTTCCATGGAGACGATCAGCTCCCTCACAAACCAGCTGCAAGCCCTGGTGCTGGTGATCCAGAATTTATCAGCTCGCATGGTGGCCCAGGAGCAGTGGGCGTTGTCGCAGGGGCCGGTCGCCTCAACCAGTCCCGAACCCAAGTGCCCTCTTCCCGAGGTGTTCTCCGAGGAGAGGAACAAGTTTTTTGTTTTGCAAGAGGCGTGTCGCCTGTTTTTTCGGATGCATCCCCGTTCTTCCGGCTCGGAGGCCCAGAGGGTCAGGCTTATAATGTCCCTGCTGTGGGGCTCTGCCCAGACCTGGGCTTTTTCCATTCCCGAGGGTTCCCCCTCCCTGCAGTCGGTGGACTCCTTTTTTCAGGAACTCAGGGGTATCTTCGATGAACCGGACCGAGTGGAGTTGGCGGTTTTGCGGCTGCTGGCGCTGCATCAGGGGTCGCTTTGTGTGGATGATTATTGCTCCAATTTCAGACGCTATGCGGGCGATACTGCATGGAATGATAGCTCCCTGAAAGATGTTTTTCTGCAGGGCCTCTCGGACGCAGTTAAAGAACTGTTAATTTCCCATCCCGTTCCCGGGTCCTTAAAGGAGGCTATGGAGCTAGCGGTGAAAGCAGATAGGAGGCTCAGGGCAGGTAAGTAAGATAGACAGGCCCGTAGAGTCAGGGAGGTCGTTTGTCCTGTTCCCTCCTCTTCCGTACCAGTCTCTGTTCCCGAGCCAATGGAGGTGGACCCGCTGGACCCCAAAGAGCGACGCCGGATTCGTTTATTGCATCATCTTTGCCTCTACTGCGGGAAAGCTGGACATCGGGTGATAACCTGCCCCCTGAAGCCTCAGCGCCCACAGTCTGAACCGGCGGAAGAACTCCAAGTCCTAGGCGATTGCAGGGAGGATCGCCTAGGACTACAGGTACCTCCTAAACTTCTGGTACCTTGTCAGGTTAGATTCCGGAACTTTTCCCGCCCCGGGCAGGCGTTTATTGATGCCGGGGGAGCAGCCGCTAACCTGATAAGCATGCGTTTCGTTAGACTCCTGATGGCTGAATTTGTGGTGCTGAAGACGCCAATTCGTTTTACTAGCCTTGATGCTACCCCTCTTGCTACGGGCTTGGAACGATGGAGGACCCCGGTCTTACAGTTCACAGTGGGGAGTTCCTACTCGGAAGAACTATCATTCCTGGGGATGGAGAAAATGTCGGTAGACATGGTACTAGGAATACATTGGTTGGCGTTGCACAACCCCCAATTCAATTGGACCACCTGGGAACTGACTCATTGGGGACCATCCTGCCAAAGCCATCTTGCCCCCCTTTCTCTCTGCTCAGTAGATACCGCGCTTGTTCCGGAATACTTGTCTGACTTCCGGGATCTGTTTTCCCAAAGCCTGTCAGAGACCCTGCCTCCGCACAGAGAGTGGGATTGTGAGATAGACCTTATTCCAAAGAAGTCCATCCCTAAGGGGAATGTCAAGTGGGATGCCCTCTCGTGGAGTTTTGGGGTGCCAGAATGTGAGTCACTGCCTCCCGAAAATACCCTGGAACCTGGGGTTGTGGTTGCGGCTGTGGACTCTGGTCTCATTCCCCGCCTTCAGAGGGCTCAGCAGGACGCTCCACCAGGGGTTCCCGAGGGCAGATGGTTTGTGCCAGAATCATTAAGCCTCTCAGTTTCTGAACCCTACAAGGTGGGTCAGAAGGTGCATCTGTCTTCCAGGAACCTAAGACTGAAGGTCCCGTCCTTAAGGCGTGCACGGCGCTTTGTAGGGCCTTTTACTATTACGCGTGTAATTAACCCGCTCGCTTACGAACTTGAGTTGCCAGCCACGTGGAAAGTGCATAGGGTTTTCCACAAGTCCTTGTTGAAACCCTTTGTCCCTTCGGTGAGGCCCACCTCCGGTCCCCCTCCTCCCTCCCTGATTCGGGGCGAGGTCGAGTACGAGGTTCAGGAGATTCTGGATTCTCGCTTGCGACGGGGGACCTTGCAATACCTGGTGGCGTGGCAGGGTTTTGGTCCTGAAGACCATTCCTGGGTGGCTGCACGGGAGGTCCACGCTCCTGCGTTGGTACGGCGCTTTCACTGTCCTTTTCTGGATAAGCCTGGTAGGGTTTCCGAGGGTAATGTTACCATGTAGCGCGGCACAGGGTCCTGCGGTCAGCGCGCGCCGCTCCGGCTTCGGTGTCCCAGAGCTGTGACGTCAGGGCTCTCCTGGCGACCTGGGGCGGTTGGTGTGCGGCACCGTGGCTGGGTCCGCCCGTAGGGCGCCGCCCGCACCCCTTCCTCTCTCTTGTATTGTGAGTGGGGGAGTTGGCTCCTCCCACTCTCTGCCCATGGGCAAAGTTTTGCAGTTATAAGGCTGGCAGTGACCTGAGCTCACTGCCAGTTATTGGTTCTGTCAGCCACTAGTCAGTCCTGTCTGTAGTTCTGCTCAGTCAGTTCCCTAGCTTGCTTGTCAGTTTCCTTCCCCAGCTTTGCCTTTCTCAGTATTTCCTGTTTGGTCATTCAATCTGACTTTTCTGTCGGCACTCTGTCCCCCTGGTAGGTAGTTCCCTCTTGTAGTCGCCAGGTCCCTAGCCAGGGTAGGGACCGCCGTCCAGTTGTCCGCCTGGGGTTAGCCAGGGCCGAGGCAAGTAGGCAGGGACAGCGGGGGGCGGTATGCTCAGGGCCCCCCACTTGGCGCCCGGGGGTCAGAGTGCCATAACATAATAACTTGCCCTTTAAACTGTTTTTTCCATGGAGACGATCAGCTCCCTTGCAAACCAGCTGCAAGCCCTGGTGCTGGTGATCAGTAATTCAGTGAGAAATATGAACACATAACATCATAACTTTTTCCACTTTTCATGTATCACATTAAACCTGATTTAACACTGTAATCATCACAGACAGCACTGGAGTACCCAAGTGAAAGGGGTAATTGGGGGATGATGGCGGTTGAAACTTGGGACGCCAATCCACAGAAGTTCGGAGTTAGGGGCAGCTGGATAGTTGTACTCCCACCTGGTTGTGCTACGGACGAAGTTTTGGTTGTTGGGGGTTGTAGTCCCTGCTCCCAGAGGCCAGTGTAGCATGTGGCATAGTTCAGGTGTTCCCTAGTGAGAAGGAGCTTCAAGAGTTGGGGTAAAGATGATATAGGTAAAACTCACTATTATTTGCAGCTCCACAGAAAGTACTGTTACATCCAAAATAATTACCATCCATAAGTATCCAGAGTTTAGTAACTGGAGATACCTCCCTCAGAACAATGCGTTGTACCTAATACTGAAGATACTACTCTCATTATACTGTGTTGTATCTGGCACCTTCTCTCAGATAAGCAGAATGAATCTGTATTTGTCTCTTCTGTTTCCAGTTTATTGCAGTCTTCTTTCTTTCTATCGTTCTCTTGCTTCCCTTATTCTAATCTTTCTTAAGCTTTTCTACGCCTTTCCTTTTTACTTCACTAATAACTGAACTCTGTTTGTCTTTGTCGTCCTTCTGCTTCCTTTCTAGTAAACCACAACTAACTTAAATTTCTCGAAACTGGTTGGGGTTATTTATGGCCTCTAGATCCTCCCCTGAACTTAGAGCTCAGGGGCTAGATAGAAGTCTAGCCTGCACACTAATTGGAACTTGTTGGTTCTCCAGTAATCAAATTCAATATAAAACAAGTACAATTTAAAGAAAAATAACACATTAAAGAAGCTATGTACCTTTGTTATGTAGTGATAACTCCGAGACACTGCAGCTAGGTTAAAGTTGGTGAAGATAACTGGGGAAAAAAGTCTGGTGGGGGTCCACCATTAATGTCAACAGTTGGACTGGGTGTTTTGTTATCAAATTATTGTTTGGTGGTTTCATTATCAAAACCCCTAAATGAATTTAAACTTATTCATGAGACCCTAAAATGAATGTAGATATAGACCTCTAATAGTTTTCACAAGAGAACCCCCCCCCCCCAAAAAAAATCAGACAAGACTCCAAAATGAATTCAGATCCCAGACTCCTAAGTAAATTCAAAAACTGTCTAAAATATAGACTCCAGACGCCTAAAGAAATTCATACTGCTGATCAAACCCTTAAATTAACTATACTGGGGACCAGACTCTGCAATTAATTTAGATACCAGATAAAACAACAAAATATATACAGACCCCAGACAAGGATGCTAAATTAATCCAGACCTCAGGTTAAACCTCCAAATTAATCCAGATCCCACATCAGACACTAAAATGATTTCAAAAACCAGACCTGACCAAAAATCAAGTCAGAGTCCAGATCAGACTGCTCCACTTATTTAGTGCTCATTACTCTTGAGTCCTCTTCACCTTCAAGTGCTGCTGCATTATGTCCTGACTGTGCCTAGGATCTGGACATTGTGTGTGGCGGAGTGAAGAAGAGTGAGGGAAGGTAAGTGCTGGCAGCAGTGGTGGATTAAGTAGACCATGAACCCTGGACTGTTTCCAATATTCTGTCCCCCTCTCACTATTGCTTTGCCATGCTGTGTGTACAGGAAGCATCCCTTTATGTGTTAGCACTTAAAGGTTTTTTTTTCCACAGTATGAAAAAAGTGGTTGAGCAGGGCACAAAATAAACTCACTGGTCAGATATTCCTTGCATTTGTAATGGCTCAGAGTAAGGGGCCCCCACAGCACTTTAATAGCTACCACCTGTGGTGTGTGTATGTGTTTGTCTTTTTGTACTGGTAAGTGTTGTAGACCATATGATGTTATGTGTATTGGCCCAGACAGGTCACAGAAGGATCAATGTCTGATGTCTGCTGTTATTTCAGTCTAGACTGGTTATGTGTCTTGTCTTCCCTAACCTGCTTTAGGTGTGACATGTGTGGAATGAGTCAGGTGCTAGTGGGAGGAGTTAAGAGCGAGTGGTAGTTGGGTTTAGGGAGAGAGAAGAGGTGCGTGCGTGTGAGCTGTTGGAAAGGAGCTGAGCAGTGAAATGCTCCAGTATGTGAGAGGAGATGTGATGGAGAAAGGAAGCCATGTGAGGAGATCTAGAGCTTACCTGTGCCGAGTTCCGGGCTTATTCCTGCAGTAATGGAGTGCATTTTTCCTAGAGAGTGTGGGGAGCAGGCGGTGGCGAGTACAGGGTTCCACCGTTCATCTATCCCAGTAACAAATACACGGGAGAGAGATTGAGTAACTAGATCTGTGGAGTGTGAATTGAGCGGAGAGGAGAAGCATTTGTGGAATGTGCTTAGCAAGTAACGGGAACACCCCAGAAAATGTCCGACAGATAACTTTGACTGTGGATTCACAAAAAGGGGAGTGACTTTTGGATACAAACTTGTAGAAAGGAGAATCAGAAGTACGAGTGTTTGAATACTAATGCCTAAGACTGTGAAATGCCGTGTAATGGAACCTTACAATTGAATTTACAAGTAAAGAGAAAACCATGTGCCTGCGGTTTGGAAATCTATTTCTTTGACTGTGGACTCTATTATTTACTTTGACCACTTGGAAGAGGCACTGGCATCACGAAGACAAACAGGTGCTAAAAGGCTCTCTTTACAGCTGTTATTTACAGGTCCTGTGTGCGCCTGGGCCAACTATACTTCGGGTGTCGCAGGAGAGGCTGTTAGAGCCACCCGTGAGAGAGTAAGCCTTCTACCCCGCAATCTTCCCTAGCCCAAAGTCGATACCAGGCCAACACACATTCAGCACAGTTACTCCAGACCCCACCACAGTTGAGTAAGTTGCAGGAGAGGTCACATGCTATTCAAGCAGACATGACCGCTAATTCCAGCACACCCCCTAAATTAATTCAAACCCAGGACACACTAAATACAGACCCAGAAGGGACCCCCTAAATTAATTCAGATCTGATATTTAAAAATATTGACACATTGCATTTTACATGAATTCTGATCACATGCATGTACCTATATGCAGATACTTTGTTAATTTGTACATTTTGAATAGTCACTAACTTTTCAACAAACTTGTGTTTATGTGATGACTAGCAAACATGCACATCACCTTATTTACCTAATTGCTGTGTTTTGTGTGAAAAATCCCTCTAAAGTGCCAGCCACTAGTGAAATTGTTTACTTCCACCTTGCTCTCTGCTGTCATGTGAAGTCTGTCTCCCGTAACAAAGACACCAAGACAGAACACAAAATTGGGGTAGGAAGGTCTTTGCTTGCTGCTGTTTTAGGCTGCCCATAGAAGTCTATGGAGAAGAGAGGGGGAGCAGGAGGGAGCTGCAGGAAGGAGACATAGAAACTCACAGATGTGCACAGCTAACAGTATATGATTTATTCTGTCACAGCTACTGGAATCGTATCTACACTGCTCAGCACTGCCCGATATAGTTCTCTATAAATCTGCCATTACTCTGTGTGTGCTACAGAGAGTTAAAGAGCAGAATCTTCTGTTTTCCTCATGTTGTTACGTTGTGCTGCTGAGACAGTGTCTGCCTAGTGTCCAGAGTGAGCAGTCATGTATCCATTTCCGTTGCAGCTTGCTGTGTTTGGTGTCTTGCTGGTTCATGTCCGTTTGTACGTTTATTTTCTGTCACTGTCAGTTTGTATTCCTGTCTCAGTGTCCATTTTGTGGCGAGGTGTGCCCTGTGGACATAATTTGCTGTACACCTATGTTGTATGTACCTGTGTTTTTGGCCTTCTGCTGTACGCCCGGTAATAGACCCGTAAGGATAAGTCCTATGGGTTGTTGTGTCAGTAGGAGGGTTGCCATGTTTTCCCCTCTGGATTAGTGCACTTTTCCTTGCAGGCTACTGTGACTGAGGCCGGTTGTGTAAGGCGCAGTGGTTGTGTTTTTAGGTGCACTATTTCTTTCTCTCTCCCTTTTTGCCATCTTTGCCTTGGTGTCAGGTCCTTTTTAGATAATTTCTGTACACGTGCACGGTTTGGAGTAGTTGCATAATTTTTGTTATGCTTAAAGTGTCCAGAGGCCCCTTTTTTAAAGGGGAGGTACTGTTACGTTGTGCTGCTGAGACCTGTAGTACTATGGTTTCTAGCAGCACAGCTACTCAGGTGGTGGAGATTGAGCAGGCTGGGTGTGGTGATCTCCTGCTAGCCAATCTCCTGGGTCTTTGCTCACATATAAACCCTGCTCCTGTCAGTGTCTGCTAGTGTCCAGAGTGAGCAGTCATGTATCCATGTCCGTTGCAGCTTGCTGTGTGTTTGGTTTCTTGCTGGTTTTTGTCCGTTTATACGTTTATTTTCTGTCAGTTTTGTGTCAGTTTGTTCTGCTGAGTTTGTTTGCTATTTCTGCACTAAGGTGGTCCCTAGGGTCCTCTAGTAGATGTGTCTCGCTAGTGTATGGACTGCAAGACACGAGGGGCCTTGCCGGGGCTTGCAGGTTAAGTTCATTGGCCAATGTACGAACCAACACCTTGCTTTTATATTCAGCTTTACCATCTGCTGTGGAGTGCGAGGTTGTGTGGTAAGTTTGTGCATTGTGTCAGTTCTGCCTGGTTGTGAGTATTCCCCTTTCAGGGAGAGCAGGGTCGAGGTTCCAGCATGGGGCCGCCTTTATAGAGGCGATCGCCCTGCATAGTAGGTAGGGCCTTATCATCTTCCCTGTAGCTCAGGGTCAGTTGCTTGAAACCCGTGTTCACCCATGTGCGTACATCTCACTCTTTGGTCGTGACCGCGTGGGCCCCATGCTTAGTTTTCCCATGCGATCGTAACATATGTACAGTATATGAAAGACATCATAGTAGCCTCCACCCACTAACTCCATAAATCTCCTTGTATGTCTATTCTTCGTTATGTTCTGCACGTGCTAAAGCACAGTAAACAACGAAATATATATCTATAGAATAAGCAAATGTGAATTATCGAGGTCAAACATAGTATTTCCTTTTTTTTAATTCAGCTTATTGTACAAAAATAACAAGAAAAATCCTATGAACATGTAAGATCATATCTACCACATCTTCTGCTGGTTAATGTATGTAACTGTTCTCTGATCTATCTATAATTTGATCTACCATACATAACCATCCCACATAGTTTCCCTTTAAAAATTAATTTAATACCCACATACTTGTAATGTAATCTGATGAGGACATAGACAGCCACACTTCTGTTCTCACGCATACTCTTCAAACGTCTACATCAGCAAAGCGATACTTCCTTTCAAAAAATGAATAAGTAAACTGATTTGTTTAATTTATGCATATATATAATACCTGTACTGGAATATAAATTCTGGTTTTCTCATTCCATAAAGTGATGGCATATTACTATTGTATGCCATCCCTTTATAATTGGTGGTGGTCTGATGTCTCAGACCCCAGCTGATCTGAGGATAAAGTGAAGTGCTGCATCCCTTTTTTTTTTTGCCTGCACAGCAGCCAACATGTCACCGATGACAGATATTGTAGGCAGGGGCCCAATATAAGTGCCAATGGGCGCCATCTTTCTGAATCTGGTGCAAACACAGCTGCAGTGGCAGAGGCTGCAGCTACAGTGTCGAGAGCATGGTACAGGCCACACACCCACGTTGGGGAATGGCCAGGGGGGTCAAGAGAAAGAAAAGGGTCAGGTGAAAGTCCTGCTATGGCTATGACCGCAGCAGGTGAAACATAGAGGTAAGAAGATTTAGAGGACCAATAGAGAGGGTCATCAGAGTGGGCCCCGTAAAAGTCTGCTGTAGCTGAACAGAGTGTGGCCTCAGTGTCCATCGGAGCCAAAGAAGACTAAAGAGGACACAGAATGTAAAGCCTGATGCAGCAGGTACTATACTAGTCTAGTGGGCTCTTGGCTGACTGGAGACCGCCAGTGGAAGAATGGCTGCATGGCCCATCAAAGCACCAGAGTGTGGGAGGAGGTGGAATCACGCTTCCCACCATTCCAGTGATGACCAGACAATGACTGTGGTGACGAGAAGGCTGCAGACCAGGCTGAGGTCCAACGGTGAAGAGAATGGTCAAGCAAAAAGTCCAAGTCAGGTCTAGGAAATTGGAGTGAAGGCACAAAAAGAGAATATTGTCCTCCCCAGGACTGAGTAGTAAACACTGTATCTTTTCGGGCAGAACGCACACATGTAAGAGGCTATGTGTTGGTGGACACTGGGCCCATGTGTTGACATCCATGGTGTTAGGACTGTTTTAAAACATGTTAAGTATTATGCTTGTTATGGAGTGGAAGACTGTAAACATTGTGTTCCAAGTAAAGTTTAACTTTACTGCACACAGTATATCTGCCTCCATCTGTTCATTGCTGCGCCATTTATTCACCCTGCATTCCTCCACTTACAGTTGAGTGATCTCGGGATCAACCATAGAAGGGGGGCTATAATTGACAGTTGAAAACCCCTCCCCTGCAGTAACAACATGGATTGAGGAAAGCTCCCAGCTGATTAACCCCTATAATGTATCAATCAATTGTAATAGTGGCTGGGACTCCATTATCTTTCCACCCTTAGGGCGCCTACCCACTGGCGTTTTTTTTCCTGCGATGCTAAATTGCTTTTTGCGATTTTTCTGAAGAGCAATTAGTATAGAATGTGTTCTTGTCCATTGGGGTTTTTTTTCCCTGTCCGTTGCAATTTTTAACATAGGAACTGTCAGTTGCATATGTCTCCTTATTTTTCTCTTAATGCACCTATGATTGTCAATGAAAATTAACGAAAAAGCCGCGGAAAACGTGCGGAAAATGTGCGGAAAACACTGCATTTTTCACGCACGAAAATCGGCAACGCCAGTGGGTAGGCGCCCTTAGGCTGCATTCACACAAACGTATATCAGCTCGGCTTTCACACCGAGCCGATATACGTCGTTCTCATCTGCAGGGGGGGAAAGGATGGAAGAGCCAGGAGCAGGAACTGAGCTCCCGCCCCCTCTCTGCCTCCTCTCCGCCCCTCTGCCCTATTTGCAATGCTGAGGGGCGGGACAGGGTGGGGCTAATTCTCAACACTTAGCCCCACCCCCACCCCGCCTCTCCCCATTGCAAATAGTGCAGAGGGGCAGAGAGGAGGCAGAGAGAGGGTAGGAGCTCAGTTCCTGCTCCTGGCTCTTCCATCCTCCCCCCCTGCAGATGAGGACGACGTATACCGGCTCGGCGTGAAAACCGAGCCGATATACGCTCGTGTGAATGCAGCCTTAGACCCAGTATTGCAGTACCTGGGGCTGACAGTTTAATAATGACAGTACCTAGGGCTTAAAAAGAATGAGAGAGTAAAAGAAAAATAAAGCTCAAAAATCATGTGATATAAAATATATATGAGGTATCCTCAAAATTGTAAGAGCCTGCACAATAAATTTAATGTTATGTAAAGAATATGCATTCCATCATAATCAATCATATATATTGTATATTTATGGGGTTTTCTAGGGGAAAATACTATTGATGACCTATCCGCAGGATAGGTCATCAATAATTGATCGGTCGGGGGCCGTCAATTAAGATCCCTGACCAATCAGCTGATTGTGTACCTGCTGACAGTGCTGCAAATACACAGAGGTCGGAAGACAAGCAGTTTTCAAAATCTGTTAACTCTTTAGTTGTTTCACATTAAATAAAGTGAAGAGTAAATTTGAAAATTTCATTTTTGTTGCAGGTTTGATAATTTTTTTATTGTATGTTTTGAGAGCTGAGGTGTATAAAAAAAACAACTCTGACATTGCTTTTTTTTTTTTTGTTTGCACTCTGTTAACTGGTATTCTTATTTTGTGGGTCTTTATGAGGGCTTCATTTCTCCTGTGCCTTGGTCGCTGTACCCCCTAAAAATAAAATAAATACGTGCCATTTTTCTAATAAAATGGTATTATTGTAAAAATGCAACTTAAAAAAAAACACACAAATTTGAAAGTGACACTACTGAGGAGATGGCGGGGTAGCTGTTAGGGATGTCACGGTGACACTACCAATTCCTCCCCTGAGGGATGCATGTGACCCTTTGCCAAAGCCCTCTCTGTCTCTTTCCTTTTTTTTCTTTCTCTCTCTCTCTTCCAAAACATATATATCAAGCATCATCATGTGACAAGACAAACTGTTACATTTCCAGACAGAACCCAAACATTGCTCAGACATTAACCTCTTATGCGCTGCAGCTCTGCAACACACATACATAGTAGCAGGACAATTTGCACAGTGCATCCACAGTGAAGACATGACATGTGAGACAAATACAAGACAGTTATAGAGGGGCCAGATGCCTATACTTCGGGCAACTACGGGGGGGGGGGGGGGGGTGAGGTAGAGTTTGCGTGTAAAACGTTTTTTATTAAATATTTTTTTTTACCACATTTGTTTGCACCAAAAAGGGGCTTAAAGATGCGATGCTTTGATCACTTAGATAATACACTGTAATACATATGTAGTGCAGGGCATTCTGTGACATTGTCAGTTCATCACTGACAGTACAGCCTGTTACTGTCAGTAATGAACTAGCACTCGCAGGCCACTGTACATGGCGTATCTAATGTGGAAGTAATGATGAAGGAAGGAGCCCTCTTCAAATTTTCTAGAAGAGGCTGAGTGCATAGATAGCGACATCTAAACAGTTAAATCACTGGAACCAAGGCTAAGCTCCATCCCGGTGATTGCAGCAGGACCACGGCTGTGAGTTACACTTACAATCCCACTCTGTTTACTGGGATCTTAGCTTCTGAGCCCCCTATTAATCTGCGCCATACATGTGCAGTATAATGTGGGAACTACTGGCCCGCTGCACCATACATGTAAGGTGCATGTTGGGAAGGGGTTAAAGCTTATAAATAGTCTTGAAGAAATCAAAGCAGTTAAACCCTGGGCGATTTGTCTTAGCCGAACCCACTAAGATGGCATCTGCCATTATTTAACCCATTCCCGCTGCAGGGCGTAAGTTTACGTCCTGGGAGCGGGGTACTTCCCGCAACAGGGCGTAAACTTACGTCCTGGAGATAGCGCTGGATCATATGTGATCCAGCGCTATCCCGCAGCGGGAGCCGGCTGTCAGTCACAGCCGGCGTCTCGCTGCAGCAGCGGGGGGACATCAGAGATGCGCCCGCCACTGTTAACCCCTTCCCTGCCGCGATCTAAGTAGATCGCGGCAGGGAAAGAGTTCACAGCGGGAGCGCGGCTCCCTCTGTGTCTCCGGCCGGAACTCGCGATGTCATCGCGAGAGCCCGGCCTGTCACCATGGCAACAGGACGCCAGACACTGGCGTCCTGTATTGCCTATGCCTGAGATCGCTGTATGAGCGATAAGGCATGGGAGAGCAGTAGCTCTGCCATGCCTTATGACAGCGATCATCAGGGCAGTGATTAAAGTCCCTCAGAGGGACACAAACAGTGTAAAAAAAAGAAAGATTTAAAAAATGAATTAAAAAAATGTAAAAAAAAAGAGTAAAAAAACCATTTTTTATGCTTCTTCTCTGATTAGCATAAAAAAAGGTAAAAAAAAAATAAAACCCCACATATTTGGTATTGTCGCATCCGTAACGATGCGTACAATAAGTTGCACATGCTTTTGACTGCACCGAAAAAAACGCTAAAAATAAAGCTAAAAAACTGAGGCAAAATGCTCATTTTTAGCATTTTGCCTCACTAAAAACGCAATAAAAGTGATCAAAAAAGTCGTATGTACGCCAAAATGGTACCAATAAAATCTACAGATCGTCTCGCAAAAAATAAGCCCTCATAGAGCTATGTACATCAAAAAATAAAAAAGTTACGTGACTTTGAATGCAGCAATTTAGAATAGAAAAAAGATTTCCAAAAAAAAGGGTTTTTATTGCAGAAAAGTGGGAAAACCTAAAAAAAATGTTAGAATTTTGGTATCGTTGTAACCGTACCGGTCTGCAGAAAAAATTGAAAGTCTCATTTATGCTGCATGATTAACGGTGTAAAAAAATTTAAAAAAAATCTATGGCAGAATTGATGCGTTTTCTCTCTCTGCTATCATTAAAAAAAAATAAAAAATTTTACAATATAGTCTATGTACCCAAAATTGGCATCGATAAAAACTACAGTTCGCCACGCAAAAAACAAGCCCTTATACGGCCGCGTCCACGGAAAAATGAAAAAGTTATGGCTTTTGAAAAATGAAGATGGAAAAATACCAAAAAAATCGCTTGGTCCTCAACGACAAAATAGGCCATGTCATGAAGGGGTTAAAGTGATTGTGATTGGCCCCATATAAAGTTCAGCTGTTCTTCTAGGATTTTCCTGGCATTTTTTTAGTTGCATTTTTTAGCAAAAGCCATGATCTGTAAAGAGCTTACAACAAATCAAAAGGATCTGATAGTTGAAAGGCATCAGTCAGAAGGGTACCATAACTTTACATATTTGGCATTACATATACCATGGAACACAGTGAAGACGTAATCAAGAAGGATTAAATTTGGCACAAAAGTGACATTACCAAATACTGGACGTTCCTCAAAAAGTGATGTAAACACCAGAAGAAAATTGGTCTGGAAGGCTGCCAAAAGGCCTATAGCAACATTAAAGGAACTGCAGGAGTCTCTGGCAAGTACTGGTTGTATAGTGCATGTGACAACTATCTCCTATCTTCTTCAAATGTCTAGACTGTGGGGTAGCGTAGCAAGATGGAAGCTTTTTCTAACAAAGAAAAGCATCCAAGCCTGGCTATGTTTTGCCAAAACGTACATGAAATCTGCCAAAAGTATGTGGGAGAACGTTGAGACCAATGTTGAATGTTTTGGGCATAATTCCAAAAGGTACTTTCACTGAGGCAGAAAGAAGTCTATATATCAATATTGAAAGCCCTTCACAATATAGACGTATTAAAATTTAGTTTATTAGAGATAATTTTGGAAAAATATGGCTGAAGGCATACGAGCCACTGCGTTACTCTCACCCGTTTGTTGTATGGCGAGTATAGAAACGCAAGTGACTAAACATCAAACATAAAAGACTCAGACATACATAAAAGGTCAGGAATCACAAGCAAAGGTTCCTCAGCAGTCCCCTAGGTCCATAAATATTAGATACAGGGGAATGCTGATTTAATTCTAGAACTGTAGTAAGCAGTATATGATGGTTTTTGATTACTGCATCACTATATTCAGGACCACTGTGACTTTCTTTGATAATAGGGACCATAAAATATAGTTCCTATGGTTTTGTTTTATTAGGTAGATGATTTCCAGTTTATTCTTTATTCGATCCTCTTATTCCTAAGGTGGCTTGATTCATTGATCTTTTCAGGTAGTAGATTTATAAGGTAAGTTGGTTCACGGCTAGAGATGAGCGAGCACCGCGATGCTCGAGGGTTCGTTTTGAGTAACGAACCCCATTGAAGTCAATGGGCGACCTGAGCATTTTTGTATTTCACCGATGCTCGCTAAGGTTTTCATGTGTGAAAATCTGGGGAATTCAAGAAAGTGATGGGAACGACACAGCAACGGATAGGGCAGGCGAGGGGCTACATGTTGGGCTGCATCTCAAGTTCACAGGTCCCACTATTAAGCCACAATAGCGGCAAGAGTGGGCCCCCCCCCTCCCAAAAACTTTTACTTCTGAAAAGCCCTCATTAGCATGGCATGCCTTTGCTAAGCACCACACTACCTCCAACAAAGCACAATCACTGCCTGCATGACACTCCGCTGCCACTTCTCCTGGGTTACATGCTGCCCAACCACCCCCCCTCCCCCCCACAGCGCACACCAAAGTGTCCCTGCGCAGCCTTCAGCTGCCCTCATGCCACACACCCTCATGTCTATTTAGAAGTGCGTCTGCCATGACGAGGAACTGCAGGCACACACTGCAGAGGGTTGGCACGGCTAGGCAGCGACCCTCTTTAAAAGGGGCGGGGCGATAGCCCACAATGCTGTACAGAAGCAATGAGAAATAGAATCCTGTGCCACCGCCATCAGGAGCTGCACACGTGGGCATAGCAATGGGGAACCTATGTGCCACACACTATTCATTCTGTTAAGGTGTCTGCACGCCCCAGTCAGACCGCGTTTTTTTAATTCATAGACACAGGCAGGTACAACTCCCTATTGTGAAGTCCCTGTCGACCGACAGCATGGGTGGCTCCCTGGAACCCACCGGCGATACACAAAAATATCCCATTGCATTGCCCAACACAGCTGAGGTAGTAATGTCGTGCTTAATGCAGGTGGGCTTCGGCCCACACTGCATGCCCCAGTCTGACTGGGGTTCTTTACAAGTGGACAGATGTAGGTTAAACTCTGTGTGCACCTACAGCATCGGTGGCTCCCTGGAACCCACCGGCGGTACATAAAAATATCCCATTGCATTGCCCAACACAGCTGAGGTAGTAATGTCGTGCTTAATGCAGGTGGGCTTCGGCCCACACTGCATGCCCCAGTCTGACTGGGGTTCTTTACAAGTGGAATCAGATGCATTTATAATTCCCTGTGGACCCACAGCATGGGTGGGTGCCAGGAAGCCACCGGCGGTACACAGAAATATCACATTGCATTGCCCAACACAGCGGATGTAACGTCAGCTGTAATGCAGGTGGGCTAAAAATTCATTTGATTACACTGTAGGCGAGGGCCCACAAAAATTGCTGTATCAACAGTACTAATGTACATCAAAAAAATTGGCCATGGCCAACCAAGAGGGCAGGTGAAACCCATTAATCGCTTTGGTTAATGTGGCTTTTAAGTGGTAACTAGGCCTGGAGGCAGCCCAGTTTAACTAAAAATTGGTTCAAGTTAAAGTTTCAACGCTTTTAAGAGCATTGAAACATATAAAAATTGTTTAGAAAAATTATGAGTGAGCCTTGTGGCCCTAAGAAAAATTGCCCGTTCAGCGTGATTACGTGAGGTTTCAGGAGGAGGAGCAGGAGGAGGAGGAGGAATATTAGACACAGCTTGATGAAGCAGAAATGTCCCCGTTTTGGATGGTGAGAGAGAACGTAGCTTCCATCCGCGGGTGCAGCCTACGTATTGCTTACGTATCGCTGCTGTCCGCTGGTGGAGAAGAGAAGTCTGGGGAAATCCAGGCTTTGTTCATCTTGATGAGTGTTAGCCTGTCGGCACTGTCGGTTGACAGGCGGGTACGCTTATCTGTGATGATTCCCCCAGCCGCACTAAACACCCTTTCCGACAAGACGCTAGCTGCAGGACAAGCAAGCACCTCCAGGGCATACAGCGCTAGTTCAGGCCACGTGTCCAGCTTCGACACCCAGTAGTTGTAGGGGGCAGAGGCGTCACCGAGGATGGTCGTGCGATCGGCTACGTACTCCCTCACCATCCTTTTACAGTGCTCCCGCCGACTCAGCCTTGACTGGGGAGCGGTGACACAGTCTTGCTGGGGAGCCATAAAGCTGGCCAGGCCCTTAAAGACTGTTGCACTGCCTGTGCTGTACATGCTGCTCGATCTCCGCACCTCCCCTGCTACCTGGCCCTCGGAACTACGCCTTCTGCCACTACCGCGGTCCTGTGGTATAGCAACACTCTTGAACCCCTTTCCTCTTCGGGAATGAGAGTGGGAAGGTTCTCCTTATAGCGTGGGTCGAGCAGTGTGTACACCCAGTAATCCGTAGTGGCCAGAATGCGTTGAATGCGAGGGTCACGAGAAAGGCATCCTAACATGAAGTCAGCCATGTGTGCCAGGGTACCTGTACGCAACACATGGCTGTCCGCACTAGGAAGATCACTTTCAGGATCCTCCTCCTCCTCCTCCTCCTCAGGCCATACACGCTGAAATGATGACAGGCAAGCAGCATGGGTACTGTCAGCAGTGGGCCAAGCTGTCTCTTCCCCCTCCTCCTCATCCTCCTCATGCTCCTCCTCCTCCTCCTGAACGCGCTGAGATATAGACAGGAGGGTGCTCTGACTATCCAGCGACATACTGTCTTCCCCCGGCTCGGTTTCCGAGCGCAAAGCGGCTGCCTTTATGGTTTGCAGGGAACTTCTCAAGATGCATAGCAGAGGAATGGTGACGCTAATGATTGCAGCATCGCCGCTCACCACCTGGGTAGACTGCTCAAAGTTTCGAAGGACCTGGCAGATGTCTGCCAACCAGGCCCACTCTTCTGAAAAGAATTGAGGAGGCTGACTCCCACTGCGCCGCCCATGTTGGAGTTGGTATTCCACTACAGCTCTACGCTGCTCATAGAGTCTAGCCAACATGTGGAGCGTAGAGTTCCACCGTGTGGGCACGTCGCACAGCAGTCGGTGCACTGGCAGATTAAACCGATGTTGCAGGGTGGCAGCGTCCGTGTGGGACTTGCGGAAATGTGCGCAGAGCCGGCGCACCTTTACGAGCAGGTCTGACAAGCATGGGTAGCTTTTCAGAAAGCGCTGAACCACCAAATTAAAGACGTGGGCCAGGCATGGCACGTGCGTGAGGCTGCCGAGCTGCAGAGCCGCCACCAGGTTACGGCCGTTGTCACACACGACCATGCCCGGTTGGAGGCTCAGCGGCGCAAGCCAACGGTCGGTCTGCTCTGTCAGACCCTGCAGCAGTTCGTGGGCCGTGTGCCTCCTATCTCCTAAGCTGAGTAGTTTCAGCACGGCCTGCTGACGCTTGCCCACCGCTGTGCTACCACGCCGCGCGACACCGACTGCTGGCGACGTCCTGCTGCTGCTGACACATCTAGATTGCGAGACAGAGGTTGAGGAGGAGGAGGAGGGTGCTTTAGTGGAAGAAGCATACACCGCCGAACATACCACCACCGAGCTGGGGCCCGCAATTCTGGGGGTGGGTAGGATGTGAGCGGTCCCAGGCTCTGACTCTGTCCCAGCCTCCACTAAATTCACCCAATGTGCCGTCAGGGAGATGTAGTGGCCCTGCCCGCCTGTGCTTGTCCACGTGTCCGTAGTTAAGTGGACCTTGCCACTAACCGCATTGGTGAGGGCGCGTACAATGTTGCGGGAGACGTGGTCGTGCAGGGCTAGGACGGCACATCGGGAAAAGTAGTGGCGACTGGGAACTGAGTAGCGCGGGGCCGCCGCCGCCATCATAGCTTTGAAGGACTCCGTTTCCACAACCCTATACGGCAGCATCTCAAGGCTGATAAATTTGGCTATGTGGACGGTTAACGATTGAGCGTGCGGGTGCGTGGTGGCGTACTTGCGCTTGCGCTCCAACAGTTGCGCTAGCGACAGCTGGACTGTGCGGTGCGAGACATTGGTGGATGGGGCCGAGGACAGCGGAGGTGAGGGTGTGGGTGCAGGCCATGAGACGGTCGTGCCTGTGTCCTGAGAGGGGGGTTGGATCTCAGTGGCAGGTTGGGGCACAGGGGGAGAGGCAGCGGTGCAAACCGGAGGCGGTGAACGGCCTTCGTCCGACCTTGTGGGGTGCTTGGCCATCATATGTCTGCGCATGCTGGTGGTGGTCAGGCTGTTGGTGGTGGCTCCCCGGCTGATCTTGGCGCGACAAAGGTTGCACACCACTGTTCGTCGGTCGTCAGGCGTCTCTGTGAAAAACTGCCAGACCTTAGAGCACCTTGGCCTCTGCAGGGTGGCATGGCGCGAGGGGGCGCTTTGGGACACACTTGGTGGATTATTCGGTCTGGCCCTGCCTCTACCCCTGGCCACCGCACTGCCTCTTGCAACCTGCCCTGCTGCTGCCCGTGCCTCCCCCTCTGAAGACCTGTCCTGTGTAGGCGTTGCACACCAGGTGGGGTCAGTCACCTCATCGTCCTGCTGCTCTTCCTCCGAATCCTCTCTGCGCTGCTCCCTCGGACTTACTGCCCTTACTACTACCTCACTGCAAGACAACTGTGTCTCATCGTCATCGTCCTCCTCACCCACTGAAAGGTCTTGAGACAGTTGCCGGAAGTCCCCAGCCTCATCCCCCGGACCCCGGGAACTTTCCAATGGTTGGGCATCAGTGACGATAAACTCCTCTGGTGGTAGAGGAACCACTGCTGCCCAATCTGAGCAGGGGCCCGAGAAAAGTTCCTGGGAGTGTTCCCGCTCCTGAGCATGTGTCTTTGTAGTGGAGTGAGGAGGCTGGGAGGAAGGAGGAGCAACAGACAGAGGATTTGCAGCAGTGGACGGCGCAGAACTGTGGCTGGACGATAGGTTGCTCGAAGCACTTTCTGCCATCCAGGACAGGACCTGCTCACACTGCTCATTTTCTAATAAAGGTCTCCCGCGTGGACCCATTAATTGGGCGATGAATGTGGGGACGCCAGAAACGTGCCTCTCTCCTAATCGCGCAGCAGTCGGCTGCGACAGAGTTGGATCAGGAGCTCGGCCTGTGCCCACACCCTCACTTGGCCCTCCGCGTCCTCGGCCGCGTCCACGTCCTCTAGGCCTACCCCTACCCCTCAGCATGCTGTATTACCAGTGATTTCCAAGCCAGAAAAGAAATTGGCGCAAGCCTGAAGCCAAAATAGAATTTTTTCCCTTGTTTTTCAAAGGACAAGCCACACTGCGTGTATTCAATGAATACTACTAAGTTTAATAACTGTGTTGTGGCCCTGCAAATGTGTCAGAGAACTGCAGTGATGCAAAGTTATTCGCTCCAGCAGATCAGGGATTTCCCATGCAGGAAAGAAATTGGCGCAAGCCTGCAGCCAAAATAGAATTTTTTCCCTTGTTTTTCAAAGGACAAGCCACACTGCGTGTATTCAATGAATACTACTAAGTTTAATAACTGTGTTGTGGCCCTGCAAATGTGTCAGAGAACTGCAGTGATGCAAAGTTATTCGCTCCAGCAGATCAGGGATTTCCCATGCAGGAAAGAAACTGGCGCAAGCCTGCAGCCAAAATAGAATTTTTTCGCTTTTTTGCAAAGGGAAGGCCCCACTGCGTATATTCAATGAACAATACGTTTAATAACTGTGGTGTGGCCCTGAAAAAGTGTCACACAACTTTAGTGTAGCAGAGTTATTAACTCTGGCAGAGCAGGTATTTGCCAGTCAGGAAAGACAATGGCGCAAGCCTGCAGTAAACCGTAGCTGGTTGCGTCTGATTTTTGTACGTTCTCCACGCAGCACACACGTACACGGAGACCTTAGGACTGACACAGGCAGGCCAAATATAATTTTTTCGCTTTTTTGCAAAGGGAAGGCCCCACTGCGTATATTCAATGAACAATACGTTTAATAACTGTGGTGTGGCCCTGAAAAAGTGTCACACAACTTTAGTGTAGCAGAGTTATTAACTCTGGCAGAGCAGGTATTTGCCAGTCAGGAAAGACAATGGCGCAGGCCTGCAGTAAACCGTAGCTGGTTGCGTCTGATTTTTGTACGTTCTCCACGCAGCACACACGTACATGGAGACCTTAGGACTGACACAGGCAGGCCAAATATAATTTTTTCGCTTTTTTGCAAAGGGAAGGCCCCACTGCGTATATTCAATGAACAATACGTTTAATAACTGTGGTGTGGCCCTGAAAAAGTGTCACACAACTTTAGTGTAGCAGAGTTATTAACTCTGGCAGAGCAGGTATTTGCCAGTCAGGAAAGACAATGGCGCAAGCCTGCAGTAAACCGTAGCTGGTTGCGTCTGATTTTTGTACGTTCTCCACGCAGCACACACGTACACGGAGACCTTAGGACTGACACAGGCAGGCCAAATATAATTTTTTCGCTTTTTTGCAAAGGGAAGGCCCCACTGCGTATATTCAATGAACAATACGTTTAATAACTGTGGTGTGGCCCTGAAAAAGTGTCACACAACTTTAGTGTAGCAGAGTTATTAACTCTGGCAGAGCAGGTATTTGCCAGTCAGGAAAGACAATGGCGCAAGCCTGCAGTAAACCGTAGCTGGTTGCGTCTGATTTTTGTACGTTCTCCACGCAGCACACACGTACACGGAGACCTTAGAACTGACACAGGCAGGCCAAATATAATTTTTTCGCTTTTTTGCAAAGGGAAGGCCCCACTGCGTATATTCAATGAACAATACGTTTAATAACTGTGGTGTGGCCCTGAAAAAGTGTCACAACTTTAGTGTAGCAGAGTTATTAACTCTGGCAGAGCAGGTATTTGCCAGTCAGGAAAGACAATGGCGCAAGCCTGCAGTAAACCGTAGCTGGTTGCGTCTGATTTTTGTACGTTCTCCACGCAGCACACACGTACACAGATACCTTAGGACTGACACAGGCAGGCCAAATATAATTTTTTCGCTTTTTTGCAAAGGGAAGGCCCCACTGCGTATATTCAATGAACAATAACTGTGTTGTGGCCCTGCCTACACAATTCTGTCCCTGTAGTATCAATGGAGGGTGCAATGCTCTGCACAGACGATTTTTAGAAAAAAAAAAAAATGCAACACTGCTAACAGCAGCCAGCACAGTACTCCACACAGTTAAATGTGGCCCTAGAAAGGACCGTTGAGGTTCTTGAAGGCTACACTCACTCCTAACACTCTCCCTGCCTAAGCACCACTTCTGTCCCTAATGCCGGGTGCAATGCTCTGCACTGCCGATTTTGAGAAAAAAAACAAACAAACCACTGCTAGCAGCAGCCTGCACACAGGTAGATGTGGCCCTAAGAAGGACCTTTGGGGTTCTTGAAGCCTACACTAACTCCTAACGCTCTCCCTACAGCAGCTCAGGCACCAGCAGCACTGTCCCTCACTAACTCACAAGACATCTGAGGCGAGCCGCGGGAGGGGCCGACTTTTATACTCGGGTGACATCTGATCACCCCAGCCACTCACAGCAGGGGGGTGGTATAGGGCTTGAACGTCACAGGGGGAAGTTGTAATGCCTTCCCTGTCTTTCAATTGGCCAGAAAAGCGCGCTAACGTCTCAGAGAGGAAAGTGAAAGTAACCAGAACACCGCATGGTACTCGTTACGAGTAACAAGCATCCCAAACACCCTAATATTCGCACGAATATCAAGCTCGGACGAGTACGTTCGCTCATCTCTATTCACGGCTCTATTAATCTTTTCAGGTAGTAGATTTATAAGATATGTTGGTTCACAACTCAAAGCACTTTTCAGCACAACAACCACACAAAGTTTACTTCCAAATCAACAAAAGAATGGCTTCCAATTGAAGAAGATCAAAGTTTTGGAATGGCCCTGCCAGAGCTCACACTTAAATCACATTGGAAATCTGTAGGTTGACATGAAGAGGGCAGTACACATGAGATGCCCTCACAATCTGACAGATTTGTAGCACTTCTTCAAGGAAGAGTGGGCAAAGATTGCCAAGTCAAGAGCCATACTGATACATACTTACCTCTTCACAAAAAGATTGAATACTCAAAGGGTTCATCAACAAAGGATTTTTTTACACTGGATGATTATCTCACATGCGTCAGTGTATCTTTGGTGAGGAATGTCTGCTGGTCCAAATTTTCCTATGCATGGTCTTTTGTACTGAGATCTTAGAACAGATAGCGCTTGAAAAATTCAGCGTTAAAAACTATGCGTTTTAGCGCAGGTCTGAGAAGTCCCATTGAAATGGTAGTGTTTGGTGTATGGTGGCGCAAACCGAAAGTTGGTGCCCAATGGCCTGTTATTAGTAGTAACTCAAGTCAGGTTTATCCAGAATCAGGAAATTCTTATGGAGGTGTTGCCACCAGTTGACGCGTAAAGAAATAGTGAAGGATAGTAAGTATAAATCTGATAAGAGCAGAACTCTCCAAAGTATTTGTAAAAGGTAAATATAGTATAAAACAATTTTATTGAAATTGACTCAAAACCAACACTAAACAAAACACGCTAGGGCCTTTTCCTCAGTTTGAGTGGGATAATGCACTACAGTGATAGAGTACATAACATAGTGACTGTAAGGGCTAATGCCCACGGACGGATTTATGCGGCGTTCCCCGCAGCGTAAATCCGAGGTGGAATAACGCATCTATTAGGTTGTACTAAACCTAATAGCTCAGTCCTCACATGCGGAATTCTGCAGTGGATTTACGTTGCGGGAAATAAAGTCACGGCATGTTCTATTTTACCGTGTTTTTCCACGGCAGGAGGTCTCCATTAATATAGTATCAATGGAGACTGTGGAAAAATACTGTAAAAAACGCGTTTTTCCGTGATAACCAGCGTAAAACCGTCGCTGTATCCCGCTCTGTCCGTGGGCATGAGCCCTAAGAATAGCAGAATGGTAGAGGGGATACATGGGGTGAATAAGTGGGAGGAAATTAAATAAATTTGGGAAGAAAACAAAAGTTACAATTACGTAAATTAGATGAATATAGATCTGAAGATTACTCTGGCCATGACTGGTCACTCTGTACAGAGGGAATATTGAGGCTTTATCCCAGCTTTGCATATGTTGCCTGTTTCCGTTCCCTTATAACATGATCTGTGCTCTCTACCTCCAGGTGTCCTTTCACGAACTCCTTTTTTCAAAATATGCATAACTAAGCAAGCTTGCAGCCAAAATTGGAGTCTATCAGAGCCCCCTCTTGCTTTTTCTATCAGTGCACTCCTGAAAGTGCCTCATTTGTCCCCTATTCATTCAGAATAGGTCATCAATAGTTGATTGGCTCGGGTCCGTCGCTCGAGACCCCGACAGATCAGCTGATTGTGCTCCCGCTTACAGCGCCGCAAATACACAGGGGTCTCTCATTGAAATCAATGCGAGCTGTGCCTGCAGTTACAAGCGCTGGCCACTACACAAAGGTCAGAGCAGAGACTTTCGCTGCTTCCGCTCCAAACTCTGTGTAATTACTTACGCACACATGGAATAATTCTTTGCAATGCTTAGTATACCAAATATCACATTTTGACATCCCTAGTGGGTCTAAATAAATAACGGAATACATGTTAAGAAAGTCTATTAAAAATTTACACAATTAAAAAACTAGCATTTTTATTTTTATTTTGTTGAAATGAAGAAAAATAAACCACACACACAGTATCAAAGATTTATCATGGCCTGTATAATTACCTCCATACTGTCACTGCACAAAACCCATTATACCAAGACCAACATTATCAATAAAAATACTACATAAAGGACAAACAATACAGCCACACCATAATCATATATTACCACCACATGGTAATAAATACCAACATACTGTAAATAAATAATGACCACTAGAAAGATCATTAATTACGCTATGTGAGAGCCAAATAATACCCCTTGCCATAATCACATAATGCTACCACAGTGTTGCTGAAAAACACTATACAAAAACTAATATTACGCCCCCATACAGTGACCCTATTTCAATATATATTAGATCTACACAGGCACTTTGCAGACCTTATAAATGATTACAGTACCATTATATCCAGAGATGTCCCCTCTGATTGGAGTTGTTCACTTTCCCTTTAACTTAATCTGGCCCAGACTGTCATCATGACTTCTCTCGACTGTCATGATCACTTCTCTCGACTGGTATGGATGATGACTTATCTCTGCAAAATTTGACACAGACACCTTTGCCACCTAAATATTCTAGGGACCTGGTTTCATTTTCCAAACTACTACATTATCTCCCCATCCATGGTGCTCCAAATAGTAGTATTGCCATCTGCAGTAATCCACCCAGTAAATGTATCTGTCTTTTTGTGCTCCCGGTAGACCCTACATAGTAAATGTCACTTTTTGTGTCCCACACACAATAAAACTGTCCCCCACTCAATAATAATTCTCCCCTTATGCCGCTTTCAGTAATAATGTTCTATATAGGCTCCTACTCAGTAATAATCCTCCTCACAGGCCCCTACTCCATAATAATGCCCTGGACAGAGCTACAGTAAACAGCAGAGCAGAGAGGCAGCACAGATCCTGTTGAAGTGGAGAAGAATGCATATTTTGAAAAGTGGCAAAGACCGCCTTCTCTTGTTGGGGGAGCAGCCGGAGGAGGCATCCAAGACTCCAGCCCGTGAGTGGTCGGCTGCAATGAGGACTTACAGCGATGCCAGTCGTGAGTACAACCATTCTCCAGGCTTTGGGGATGGCAAGGCTTCAAATGACCGAAGGCTGAGTGACACAAAAAGGGTCCTGATGACCCAGGGGCTAACGTTGGTGCACCACATAAGAAAGGAGTCTTGCTTTCCACATGGGATTCAGTTCCAGAAGCCACTGATGGCGCCATAAACCAGGAAAAGGAATACTAAGCATCAGGACACATAAGATCTGCTCCGACAATTCAGTGTGCACACTGTTGGGATTTTGATGGATGTGGACTGGGGAATATCTCTCAAAAGGGACTATTTCTATAGCGGGGATGTTGGCATATTGTTATGTTGACATACTGTTTATAGTTAACCGGGTATTTGTAGTGTTGTGAGAAGACAGTTAGTATGGTATTATGCACATATCAAGGCTATGTGAGACAGGAGTGTGAAATCTGCATTCCGTTGGTGAAGTTCAGTTCAAACCAATTCAGACCGAACCAAACATTTTGCTCAAGATTGGTGAACCAGCTACACGCTCATCACTTGATATTAATTTAAAAAAATGAAGCTTTTTACTATAAAACAAAGTTATGTTACTGTCTAATATATTTTCTGTAGACGATTGTGAGCAGCAGTAAAGCACAGGCAACTACTGGCCCTGGATTTAAAAAAAAAAAAAAGTGTCCTGCAGTGCTTTTGCTAGCCAGCACAATTTCAAATTACAAAAGAGAAAAATGACACTAAACCCCTATTACAATATATTTTCTGGAAGTAGACACCTAGCACATTGTCAAAATGTCACATTTATAAATCACAAAGATCAGCAACATACTTCAACAAGAGAACACATGATAGTACCACCAAATGTCTAAACCCAGCAACGTCGGTCACCCAATAAATTGTGTGCAACTGGCAGATGAATATGTGTTCCTCTGGTGTTGGCTCAAGATCACGAATTTTAAATGGCAGGCCTACATTTTAGTCACTATTAGAGATGAGCGAGCACCAAAATGCTCGGGTGCTTGTTACTCGGGACGAACTTTTCACGATGCTCGAGGGTTCGTTTTGAGTAACGAACCCCATTGAAGTCAATGGGCAACCCGAGCATTTTTGTATATCGCCGATGCTCGCTAAGGTTTTCATTTGTGAAAATCTGGGCAATTCAAGAAAGTGATGGGAACAACACAGAAACGGATAGGGCAGGCGAGGGGCTACATGTTGGGCTGCATCTCAAGTTCCCAGGTCCCACTATTAAGCCACAATAGCGGCAACAGTGGGCCCTCCACCCTCCCAACAACTTTTACTTCTGAAAAGCCCTCATTAGCAATGCATACCTTAGCTAAGCACCACACTACCTCCAACAAAGCACAATCACTGCCTGCATGACACTCCGCTGCCACTTCTCCTGGGTTACATGCTGCCCAACCCCCCCCCCCCCACGACCCAGTGTCCACAGCGCACACCAAACTGTCCCTGCCCAGCCTTCAGCTGCCCTCATGCCACGCCACCCTCATGTCTATTTATAAGTGCGTCTGCCATGAGGAGGAACCGCAGACACACACTGCAGAGGGTTGGCACGGCTAGGCAGCGACCCTCTTTAAAAGGGGCGGGGCAATAGCCCACAATGCTGTACAGAAGCAATGAGAAATCCAATCCTGTGCCACCTCCATCAGGAGCTGCACACGTGGGCATAGCAATGGGGAACCTATGTGCCACACACTATTCATTCTGTCAAGGTGTCTGCATGCCCCAGTCAGACCGCGTTTTTTTATAAATAGTCACAGGCAGGTACAACTCCGCAATGGGAATTCCGTGTGCACCCACAGCATGGGTGGCTCCCTGGAACCCACCGGCTGTACATTAATGTATCCCATTGCAGTGCCCATCACAGCTGAGGTAACGTCCGATAAAATGCAGGTGGGCTTCGGCCCACACTGCATGCCCCAAACAGACAGGGGTTCTTTAGAAGTAGACACATGCAGTTACAACTCCCTGTGGACCGACAGCATGGGTGGGTACCAGGAAGCCACCGGCGGTACATAAATATATCCCATTGCAGTACCCAACACAGCTGAGGTAATGTCGTGCTTAATGCAGGTGGGCTTCGGCCCACACTGCATGCCCCAGTCAGACTGGGGTTCTTTAGAAGTGGACACATGCAGTTACAACTCCCTGTGGACCCACGGCATGGGTGGCTCCCTGGAACCCACCGGCGGTACATAAATATATCCCATTGCATTGCCCATCACAGCTGAGGTAATGTCGTGCTTAATGCAGGTGGGCTTCGGCCCACACTGCATGCCCCAGTCAGACTGGGGTTCTTTAGAAGTGGACACATGCAGTTACAACTCCCTGTGGACCCACGGCATGGGTGGCTCCCTGGAACCCACCGGCGGTACATAAATATATCCCATTGCATTGCCCATCACAGCTGAGGTAATGTCGTGCTTAATGCAGGTGGGCTTCGGCCCACACTGCATGCCCCAGTCAGACTGGGGTTCTTTAGAAGTGGACACATGCAGTTACAACTCCCTGTGGACCCACAGCATGGGTGGCTCCCTGGAACCCACCGGCGGTACATAAATATATCCCATTGCATTGCCCATCACAGCTGAGGTAATGTCGTGCTTAATGCAGGTGGGCTTCGGCCCACACTGCATGCCCTAGTCAGACTGGGGTTCTTTAGAAGTGGACACATGCAGTTACAACTCCCTGTGGACCCACAGCATGGGTGGGTGCCAGGAAGCCACCGGCGGTACATAAATATATCCCATTGCATTGCCCATCACAGCTGAGGTAATGTCGTGCTTAATGCAGGTGGGCTTCGGCCCACACTGCATGCCCCAGTCAGACTGGGGTTCTTTAGAAGTGGACACATGCAGTTACAACTCCCTGTGGACCCACGGCATGGGTGGCTCCCTGAAACCCACCGGTGGTACATAAATATATCCCATTGCATTGCCCATCACAGCTGAGGTAATGTCGTGCTTAATGCAGGTGGGCTTCGGCCCACACTGCATGCCCCAGTCAGACTGGGGTTCTTTAGAAGTGGACACATGAAGTTACAACTCCCTGTGGACCCACGGCATGGGTGGCTCCCTGGAACCCACCGGCGGTACATAAATATATCCCATTGCATTGCCCAACACAGCTGATGTAACGTCAGCTGTAATGCAGGTGGGCTAAAAATTCATTTGATTACACTGTAGGCGAGGGCCCCCAAAAATTGGTGTACAAACAGTACTAATGTACCTGAGAAAAATTGCCCATGCCCAACCGAGAGGGCAGGTGAAACCTATTAATCGCTTTGGTTAATGTGGCTTCATTTGTAACTAGGCCTGGAGGCAGCCCAGTTAAAATAAAAATTGGTTGAGGTGAAAGTTTCAACGCTTTAAAGAGCATTGAAACGTATAAAAATTGTTGACAAAAATTATATGACTGAGCCTTGTGGGCCTAAGAAAAATTGCCCGTTCGGCGTGATTATGTGAGGTTTCAGGAGGAGGAGCAGGAGGAGGAGGAGGAGGAGGAGGAGGAATATTGTACACAGATTGATGAAGCAAAAAGGTCCCCGTTTTTGATGGTGATAGAGAACGATGCTTCCATCCGCGGGTGCAGCCTACGTATTGCTTAGGTATCGCTGCTGTCCGCTGGTGAAGAAGAGAAGTCTGGGGAAATCCAGGCTTTGTTCATCTTGATGAGTGTAAGCCTGTCGGCACTGTCGGTTGACAGGTGGGTACGCTTATCCGTGATGATTCCCCCAGCCACACTAAACACACTCTCTGACAAGACGCTAGCCGCAGGACAAGCAAGCATCTCCAGGGCATACAGCGCGAGTTCAGGCCACATGTCCAGCTTCGACACCCAGTAGTTATAGGGGGCAGAGGCGTCACAGAGGAAGGTCGTGCGATCGGCTACGTACTCCCTCACTATCCCTTTACAGTGCTCCCGCCAACTCAGCCTTGACTGGGGAGCGGTGACACAGTCTTGCTGGGGAGCCATAAAGCTGGCAAAGGCCTTGGAGAATGTTCCCCTGCTTGTACTGTACATGCTGCCTGATCTCTGCGCCTCCCCTGCTACCTGGCCCTCGGAACTGCGCCTTCGGCCACTAGCGCTGTCGGATGGGAAGTTTACCATCAGTTTGTCCACCAGCGCCCTGTGGTATAGCATCATTCTGGAACCCCTTTCCTCTTCGGGAATGAGAGTGGAAAGGTTCTCCTTATACCGTGGGTCGAGCAGTGTGTACACCCAGTAATCCGTAGTGGCCAGAATGCGTGTAACGCGAGGGTCACGAGAAAGGCATCCTAACATGAAGTCAGCCATGTGTGCCAGGGTACTTGTACGCAACACATGGCTGTCCTCACTAGGAAGATCACTTTCAGGATATAGACATGAGGGTGCTCTGACTATCCAGCGACATACTGTCTTCCCCCGCCACCGTTTTCGAGTGCAAAGCGTCTGCCTTTATGCTTTGCAGGGAACTTCTCAAGAGGCATAGCAGAGGAATGGTGACGCTAATGATTGCAGCATCCCCGCTCAGCATCTGGGTAGACTCCTCAAAGTTTCCAAGGACCTGGCAGATGGCTGCCAACCAGGCCCACTCTTCTGTAAATAATTGAGGAGGCGGACTCCCACTACGCCGCCCATGTTGGAGTTGGTATTCCGCAATAGCTCTACGCTGCTCGTAGAGTCTGGCCAACATGTGGAGCGTAGAGTTCCACTGTGTGGGCACGTCGCACAGCAATCGGTGCACTGGCAGATGAAACCGATGTTGCAGGGTGCGCAGGGTGGCAGCGTCCGTCTTAGAGTTGCGGAAATGTGCGCTGACCCGGCGCACCTTTCCGAGCAGGTATGACAAGTGTGGGTAGCTTTTCAGAAAGCGCTGAACCACCAAATTAAAGACATGGGCCAGGCATGGCACGTGCGTGAGGCTGCCGAGCTGCAGAGCCGCCACCAGGTTACGGCCGTTGTCACACACGACCATGCCCGGTTGGAGGCTCAGCGGCGCAAGCCAGCGGTCGGTCTGCTCTGTCAGACCCTGCAGCAGTTCGTGGGCCGTCTGCCTCTTCTCTCCTAAGCTGAGTAGTTTCAGCACGGCCTGCTGACGCTTGCCCACCGCTGTGCTGCCATGCCGTGCGACACCGACTGCTGGCGACGTGCTGCTGCTGACACATCTTGATTGCGAAACAGAGGTTGCGTAGGAGGGGGAGGAGGGTGGTTTAGTGGAGGAAGCATACACCGCCGTAGATACCACCACCGAGCTGGGGCCCGCAATTCGGGGGGTGGGTAGGACGTGAGCGGTCCCAGGCTCTGACTCTGTCCCAGCCTCCACTAAATTCACCCAATGTGCCGTCAGGGAGATATAGTAGCCCTGCCCGCCTGTGCTTGTCCACGTGTCTGTTGTTAAGTGGACCTTGGCAGTAACCGCGTTGGTGAGGGCGCGTACAATGTTGCGGGAGACGTGGTTGTGCAGGGCTGGGACGGCACATCGGGAAAAGTAGTGGCGACTGGGAATCGAGTAGCGCGGGGCCGCCACCGCCATCATGCTTTTGAAAGCCTCCGTTTCCACAAGCCTATACGGCAGCATCTCCAGGCTGATCAATTTGGCAATGTGCACGTTTTACGCTTGAGCGTGCGGGTGCGTGGCGGCGTACTTGCGCTCGCGCTCAAACAGTGCCGCTAGCGACGTTTGGACGGTGCGCTGAGAGACATTGCTGGATGGGGCCGAGGACAGCGGAGGTGAGGGTGTGGGTGCAGGCCGGTAGGCACTTGTCCTCAGAGGGGGGTTGGATCTCAGTGGCAGGTTGGGGCACAGGGGGAGAGGCAGTTGTGCAAACCGGAGGCGGTGAATGGCCTTCGTCCCACCTTGTGGGGTGCTTGGCCATCATATGCCTGCGCATGCTGGTGGTGGTGGCTCCCCAGCTGATCTTGGCGCGACAAAGGTTGCACACCACTGTTCGACGGTCGTCAGGCGTCTCTGTGAAAAACTGCCACACCTTAGAGCACCTTGGCCTCTGCAGGGTGGCATGGCGCGAGGGGGCGCTTTGGGAAACAGTTGGTGGATTATTCGGTCTGGCCCTGCCTCTACCCCTGGCCACCGCACTGGCTCGGCCTGTGCCCACACCCTGACTTGGGCCTCCGCGTCCTCGCCCGCGTCCACGTCCTCTAGGCCTACCCCCTACTCCTCAGCATGCTGTATTACCAGTAGTGCAGAAACAGAACGCTGTAATTAAATGTGACGCTTATTGGCCTGTGGTTGGAGGCTGACTTCGCTTACGGAACGCACAGCAGAGGCAGGAAAGAATTTTGCGCAAGCCTGCTGTAACACTTAGCTGGCTGCATATGATTTAGGACAACTACCCCCAGCAGAGACCTAGTACACTGAGGACGGTCACAGGTAGCCCAAATAGATTTTTTTTCCCAAATGTTTTTGGAAAGGCCCACTGCCTATATACACTAAATATGTCTTCTGTCCCTGCCTCACCACTACTGGCGCTGGACAATGTAAAATTACTGCAGACTGTTTCACTGTGGACAGGAATACAGCGGTGATGTAACAGGCAACACAGAGGCAGGAAAGAATTTTGCGCAAGCCTGCTGTAACACTTAGCTGGCTGCGTATGAATTAGGACAACTACCCCCAGCAGAGACCCAGTGCACTGAGGACGGTCACAGGCAGCCCAAATAGATTTTTTTTTTCCCAAATGTTTTTGGAAAGGCCCACTGCGTATATACACTAAATATGTCTTCTGTCCCTGCCTCACCACTACTGGCCCTGGACAAGGTAAAATTACTGCAGGACGCAATGCTCTGCACGGCTGATATACAAAAAAAAAGTGCAACACTGCAAAAAGCAGCCTCCACACTACTGCACACGGTTAGATGTGGCCCTAAGAAGGACCGTTGGGGTTCTTGAAGCCTAAAATAACTCCTAACGCTCTCCCTATAGCAGCTCCGGCACCAGCAGCACTTTCCCTGAACTATGTCAGAATGAATCTGTGGTGAGCCGCGGGAGGGGCCGATTTATATACTCTCAGCATGCTGTATTACCAGTAGTGCAGAAACAGAACGTTGTAATTAAATGTGCCGCTTATTGGCCTGTTGTTGGAGGCTGACTTCGCTTACGGAACGCCAGGAAATAATTTGGATGACTACTACACCCAGCAGTGACCCAGAACGCTGAGGACAGTCACAGGCAGCCCAAATAGATTTTTTTCCCCAAATGTTTTTGCAAAGGCCCACTGCCTATATTCAATCAATATATCTCTTCTCTCTCTGCGTCACCACTTCTGGCCCTGGAATATGTCAAAGAACTGCAGAGTGTTGCACTGTGGACTGCAATATAGCGGTGATTTAACAGCCCAGACAGAGCCAGGAAATAATTTTGTGCAAGCCTGCTGTAACACTTAGCTGGCTGCGTATAAATTAGGAGGACAACTACACCCAGCACAGACCCAGAACACTGAGGACAGTCACAGGCAGCCCAAATAGATTTTTTTCCCCAAATGTTTTTGCAAAGGCCCACTGCCTATATTCAATCAATATATCTCTTCTCTCTCCGCGTCACCACTTCTGGCCCTGGAGTATGTCAAAGAACTACAGAGTGTTGCACTGTGGACTGCAATACAGCGGTGATTTAACAGCCCAGACAGAGCCAGGAAATAATTTTGCGCAAGGCTGCTGTAACACTTAGCTGGCTGCGTATGAATTAGGAGGACAACTACACCCAGCAGAGACCCAGAACGCTGAGGACAGTCACAGGCAGCCCAAATAGATTTTTTTCCCCAAATGTTTTTGCAAAGGCCCACTGCCTATATTCAATCAATATATCTCTTCTCTCTCTGCGTCACCACTTCTGGCCCTGGAGTATGTCAAAGAACTGCAGAGTGTTGCACTGTGGACTGCAATACAGCGGTGATTTAACAGCCCAGACAGAGCCAGGAAATAATTTTGCGCAAGTCTGCTGTAACACTTAGCTGGCTGCGTATGAATTAGGAGGACTACTACACCCAGCACAGACCCAGAACACTGAGGACAGTCACAGGCAGTCCAAATAGATTTTTTTCCCCAAATGTTTTTGCAAAGACCCACTGCCTATATTCAATCAATATGTCTTCTGTCCCTGCCTCACAATATATGTGTTCTGTCCCTGCCTCACAATATATGTCTTCTGTCCCTGCCTCACCACAACTGGCCCTGCACTATATCTAATTACTGCAGGGCGCAATGCTCTGCACGGCCGATATACCAAAAAAAAAAAAAGTGCAACACTGCAAAAAGCAGCCTCCACAGTACTGCACACGGTTAGATGTGGCCCTAAGAAGGACCGTTGGGGTTCTTGAAGCCTAAAATACTCCTAACGCTCTCCCTATAGCAGCTCCACCAAGCAGCACTTTCCCTAAAGTATGTCAGAACGCATCTGTGGCGAGCCGCAGGAGGGGCCGATTTTTATACTCGGGTGACACCTGATCTCGCCAGCCACTCACTGCAGGGGGATGGTATAGGGCTTAAACGTCGCAGGGGGAAGTTGTAATGCCTTCCCTGTCTTTCTATTGGCCAGAAAAGCGCGCTAACGTCTCAGAGATGAAAGTGAAAGTAACCCGAACATCGCGTGGTACTCGTCACGAGTAACGAGCATCTCGAACACGCTAATACTCGAACGAGTATCAAGCTCGGACGAGTACGTTCGCTCATCTTTAGTCACTATCTGTGTGCATATGTCGGGCCTTTTCCGGAGGGCCCACCTCACTTACATCTCTCCAGTGTGTTCAGTACTGTAATGCAGATGATGCATATTTGGACGTTTGTTGGGGTACCCTGATTTGCAGAGCTACAGAATGATATGAATTCTTTGTAAAAGGGTCTCTAGCTGTAGTCCCTGCATTCGTGCAGGAGGGGCAATCATCCCGATAGGGACAGCCCCATGCTGAAACCTAAGGACCCGATCCAAAGCAGGACAGGACACAGTTCCCACCCATACACAGAATAGGACTTTTTAAAGGGGGAGTACTGCTAGGTTGTCTTGCTGGGACCTGTAGTACTATGGGTTTCCAGGAGCACACTTTCACAGGTGTGGGATAAATAAACTGGCTGGGTGTGGAGTTTCTCCAGTGAGCCAATCCCACCGGTCTGCTGCACATACATACCAGTCCCTCTGATTAGAGGATGCTGGTAATTTTTCTCACTCTGTTCTATTCCCACTAAGAGCTTGGTGTTCTGCATGTTACTCTGAAGTGTCTCTCTCACCTTACCTGAGGATGGTCTGGACACCTGTAGTCCCTGTCTGCATCTTATGCGGATCCCCTCTCCCTTTCCCTTTGACAGGTGCGGTCTCCAGATGTCTGATGTCATGTATAGTCAGATGGGTGATTTCTGACATGGTTCCCTTTATGTCAGGACAGTGACTGACTCTCTTTTCACTTGGTGTGAGGACACTTGGAGTAGCTATGGTTTACTAGCTGTTTGCATGGGAATTCTTTGTGGGGTTTCTGTTCTGTGTGGTTTGCATTACCTCAGGTGTGTTGGTGTGAGCAGCGACATGTGCATTGGGTCCCTGCAGGTGGACAGGCATGTTCTATGTGAACGGTCTTGTTCTGTGTGGTATGCATTACTTGGTGTGTTCGTATGAACAGCGACGTGTTCTGTTGGGTCTGTGCAAGTGGCCAGATGTGGTGTATGAACTGTCCTGTTCTGTGTATGGGTGTGAACTGTGTCCTGTCCTGCTTGGGATTGTTTACCATCTCTGGGCTAGTTAGGTCCTTAGGTTCCAGCATGGGGCCTTCCCTATCAGGACGATTACCCCGCCTGCAGGCTGGTTTCCTGAGGTTAGTTTTCTTGTTACAGTAGGGACCCATGAGACAACGAGGACCCTTGAAGTGGGATCCCGGGCTTAAATATCTTGGCCAAAATACAAACTAATACATTGTACATTCTCGAGTTATTCCCTCTAGCTATATGTGCAGGTATGTTGGTGATTATTTTAGACATTTGTTAGTCGTTGGTTTATGTCTGTTCCAGTTTACAGTTCACCTTGCATCCTTACTGGTGCTTTAGTGCGCCATACGGATGTAATATACACTTTCACAGGTGGGATGATTGAGCTGGCTGGGTGTGGAGTTCTCCAGCCACCAATCACCCCCAGTCTGCTGCATATAAGTACCAGCCCCACTTTCTAGGGGGCGCTGGCCATTTATTCCTTTTGCTATTTGCCTCATTCCCTCTCAGAACCCTAGTTTTTGGAGTCATGCGTGTTCTGCTGTAGTGTTGTTTGCTTGCATGAGGTTCTGGGTGGGATTCCCTGTTTGTTGATATGAACAGTGACATGTTCAGTGTCTGTGTAGGGGACCAGACACTTGGTGTGATCAGCTCCCTGTTCAAGGTGTATGACCCTTCTCTGTTTGTGTTTGTGAACTGCGTCCTGTTCAGCGTATATGTTGTATGCCATCTAGGGCCAGCCGGGCCCCTAGATTCCAGCATGGGGCTGTCCTTATTGGTACAATCACCCTGCTTGTAGGCAGGTCTCCTAGGGTTAAGTTGTCTTGTTATAGTAGAGACTTGCAAGACAATAAGAACCCTAGTAGTGGGCATGTGAGCTTAAGTATCTTGGACAAAATACAAACCAATACCTTGTAGGTACTTTAGCTATTCCATCTGCTTATGTGTGTTGGTATTCCAGGTGAGTGTTTTGGTGTTTGTCAGTCATTGTTGGATGTCTGCTCTCAAGCTCCGGTTACAGTTCACTTTGTTATGGTGTTCAGTTTGTATGCACGTTCCCCTATCTCAATGCTTTCTCTCCAGTTCTTGTTTGGGTTGTGTCTGTGAAGGTCGTTGTTTCCATGTCCTGCATTAACACAACACAGACAATGTAAAACTATTAGATTAGATGTGGAAGGTTCATTTATACCCAAATCATCTACATCAACAAGAGCTTGTGCTCTCACATTGAATCTGGCCATACAATATCTGGTCATCATCTACAGGGGGAATAAGTTTGTGTAGTCGTGTAGGAGCACAATTCTAGGTGTCATGATTAATTTGTAGGGACAAAATGACTATGAGGGCACAATTGGGCACTATAGCTTTTGGGGGATGTAAGGGAGCACAATAATTTTGTGAAGGTATATGGTAACACAAGAGGGATATTATTGCTTTTTAAATGCACAGGTGATCGCTATAACTTTGTAGGGGCATTATAGCTTTGTGAGGCCACAGAGAAAACACTATAGTTTTGTGGGGGCATATAGGAGGTACTATAGCTTTTCAGAGGCATACTTTAAATTTGTGAGAGCACAGACAAGGCACTATAATGTTGTAGGGCACAGACAAGGCACTACCATGTTTTCCCGAAAGTAAGACCTACCCCTAAAATAAGGATTTTTGCATGGTGGGCTTGAAATATAAGACCTACCATGAAAATAAGCCCTAGCTACACCACGTGAAAAAAACCTGCAATACTTACCTAGCAGGCGCCATCTGGGTCCCTCCCGCTGGTCTCTGCAGTTCCGGGCAGACTTGCTTGCAGTTCTCAGCGCTGACAGAAAATCAACTGCTGGTAACCCCACCTCCAGCAAGCGATTGCTCTGTTTGGTTCTCGAGCGCTGCGGCTCAGCCAATTGGAGGCAGCGCTTGATTAACCAATCACAGCCCTTCATTGAACAAATTAATATTGTTCAGGAATATATTATGAAACTGCCTTAGAAATACTCGGATATTTAACATTGAACAGTGACAGTAAAGGAATCCTGGTGCTAGAACTGTGTGTGGGCTTCTCTTCCTATAGTGACACACCGCATACATACCAGTTGTACACAAAACATACAGTACATTCTACATAGTTCTGATGCACATAATGCACATCCCACACACCAGATGCAGGCTGT
This sequence comes from Eleutherodactylus coqui, assembly GCF_035609145.1. Classification (NCBI taxonomy): domain Eukaryota; kingdom Metazoa; phylum Chordata; class Amphibia; order Anura; family Eleutherodactylidae; genus Eleutherodactylus; species Eleutherodactylus coqui. The sequence continues at coordinate 387,296,352 of NC_089837.1, read as the reverse complement.
ACATATATTAAATGCATTAGACAATTGCAGCGGACCCAATGGAAATACACAGCATACATATCATAGAAGCATAGCACATGCTACGGTAGTACATGTTGAACACGTGAAACTGGTTGCATGTCACAAATACACTGGATACGTAACTCGCTACAATTGCACTAATGTATACTTACCATATTTTTTTCACCATACTGATCTCTAGAAACTAGAATCCTGTTGATTGAAGCCATGAACCTCCACTTAGTGACATCCCATCAAAGCTGTAGCCAACATCTAAACCTACCCCTTCCAAACATCTTGCAGTTTACTACTGGATGAAGCCATGTATACAGAGGTTGGAGGGGAAGATGCATTTACACAGTTAAAATGGATGCAAAAGTTTCATACTAAACCCTAATATGGTTAAAATGTTTGTAATCTGAATGATCAATTACAATGCTGTCATTTCAAAATGACAGAGCATTCATGTTTATTTGAAAATGTTTGTTGTCCGATAGAGTAAATATTTTTTTTAAGCTTCAAATGGTGTAAAAAAATAAAATCAGCTATGCTCACTTGTATCCAATTGAAATATGTCCTAAGTCCCCTGCTAGTCTCCACTTTCTGGTCCTTCATGTGACCGCTGCGTCAAATCACTGGCTGTCACGGGTCACAGCTACGGCCAGTGACTGAATGCAGCAATCACATGTCCACGTTGAGAAGGCCGAGTTAGTAGAGACTGGTGGGGAATCTGGAAAAATGTCAGAATGGGAGCAGAGGGGGATGAGTGTGGTGAGGATGTCTTATTTTATTGTTTTACACCATTATGAGCCTTTAAAAAAAGGGAATCTGAAAAAAACCTACTATATAAATCAGGTTTTTATGTAAAAGAAGAATTTTTGGCAATTTTTTTACATTTTCAGTATCATGATCTATACTTAAAAAATCCTAAAATTCTTTAGTTTTCGCACTGACCCCTAATAATAGCCTGATTCTTTCTATTTTTGTAGAGAAAACATTTCAGCAGTCATCTCTTTATTATCACAAGCAGGATTCCATTTAAAAGTAAAACCTTTATGCAGCGTTGGACAGGAAAATTCATTCTGGGGGCCCACTTTACAGCTATATGCAAATATTTTGTAATCCTCACTCACAAACTGCAGGCCGCTTGCTGCACTCTTCGTACAGTTCAGGGGAAAAGTTGTTGCATTTACATGCTTCATTGTCTTTACTGAAGTACTGTATGTGGAGGATATGGTGAGCGGGAACTGATGGACCCTCATTCATTTAACAGATGCTGGTACCAGAGATGGAATTTGTGGTATATCCAGTAACTAGTGAAATAATATGTATAGGCCAAAAACGCCACCAACATACAGTTTAATTGCAAAATGGCGCAGTTTTCAAATTGATTTTTAATGGCTACATGCTTTTGTAGGTGAGCTACCGTTTTACCCACAAACTGTGTGGCCATTAGCAATCAATCTAAAAACCATGCTGAATGTGGGCTTGGTTTTCAGGTGACCTGATCCTTGTGGAATGTAATCTGTAGGGAAATTAAAACTCGTAGCAGGTCCTGAAGGTGTGCAGCTGTTAGGGAATGTAGTAGTCCTGTTAGTAGTTTGCAGCCTGGCTCTTGCCTTGGATTAGTCATGGGTATAGATGCTCATGTAGCACAGGTAGCAGCAAGGAGCTGCAAGAAGATTGACGATGGAGGACAGACAACATTGAGAAGGCAGACCTCAAAGAAGGAGGATCCTGGCCAGGCTGAAGGGTACCACTTGTGCAGGGGTCTGGGGGAATACTTTTGGATCACTGCCCACAGATGAATTTACCTGTTTCCCTGTGGGCCAGTCCAAGCCTGCCTATATATAGAAAACACAGGATCTGTCTTTTACGTTAGGTTATGGTTACATCTTATCAACTTCCTTTCCCTGCACACTGGCCTCTACACAAGTTACAGAGCATTCCTCGAACAGTCTCCTATAGAAGGTATTGAGTTTTCTCCTGTCCAGTGTGTGAATAGCCTATTAGGATACTGTATAGCATCTCTTAAAACTGCAATAAAGCATATATCTGCAATAAAGGCTAGATGGCAGCCCTCATACTGTGTTTACCCGAAAATAAGACACTGTCATATTAATTTTTGCCTCAAAAGAGGCAGTGTGTCTTATTTTCGGTGGGGTCTTATAATACCTACCTAGCAGCTGGTGTTCAGGTCCCTTGCGCCGGTCTCCATCGCTGCTGCAGGCTTCCGTGTTTTTCTGCACGCCGACAGAACAGTTGTTCCCGGTAGCTTGGCTTGAATACCCTGCCCCCAGCAAGCTAATGCTCTGATTGGTTAATCAAATTCCACGTCAGCCAACGAAAGCCGGTGCTCGATTAACCAATCGCAGCCATTCATTGAATGACATCATTCCTCTGTGTGTGGAAACCGCAACTGGTTTCCACTTGTGTGCAGGTAGAATCACTTTTCCATAGCATGTTGTGGAGGGTTATTGCTGCGGAACCCGAATACAGACACCTGCTCCAGATTCTGCAATGCAAATCCGCCCGTGTGCAGCTGGCCTTAGTGTATGCAAAGAACTTAAGACAAGCGAAAAGGAAATACATAAATATAGTGATACACTACGGGAGTAGGGGTGGGAACTGCGAGTTCTCTGCGGTGAGCCTATCTGACAGATAGGGTCACCGTGGAGAATCGCAGTAAATCGCAGTATGCCGCGATTTGAGTCCCACGAGCGAAGAATCACTATGATTCTTCGCTTGTGGATAGGAGGCTGCGCTTTCCATAGCAACGCTATAGAAAGCGTTCACTGTGTTACCCGCGGCCGGATTATCGCCACGGGTAAAGCAATGCACAATCGCCTGTGGACAGGAGCCCTTAGAATACCTATATGAATAGGTAAAGGACATTTTGACCTTTGCAATTTTTCTTTCGGTCTTGAAATATATTTTTTACATTCTTTAATTAGAATTTTCAAATAACTGCAAGGGATTTTTAATAGAGATGAGCGAACGTACTCGTTCGAGCTTGATACTCGTTCGAGTATTAGCGTGTTCGAGATGCTCGTTACTCGAGACGAGTACCACGCGATGTTCGAGTTACTTTCACTTTCATCTCTGAGACGTTAGCGCGCTTTTCTGGCCAATAGAAAGACAGGGAAGGCATTACAACTTCCCCCTGCGACGTTCAAGCCCTATACCACCCCCCTGCAGTGAGTGGCTGGCGAGATCAGGTGTCACCCGAGTATATAAATCGGCCCCTCCCGCGGCTCGCCACAGATGCATTCTGACATAGCTCAGGGAAAGTGCTACTGCTATAGGGAGAGCGTTAGGAGTTATTTTAGGCTTCAAGAACCCCAACGGTCCTTCTTAGGGCCACATCTAACCGTGTGCAGTAGTGTGGAGGCTGCTTTTTGCAGTGTTGCACTTTTTTTTTTTTTGTATATCGGCCGTGCAGAGCATTGCGTCCTGCAGTAATTTTACATTGTCCAGGGCCAGTAGTGGTGAGGCAGGGACAGAAGACATATTTAGTGTATATAGGCAGTGGGCCTTTCCAAAAACATTTGGGAAAAAAAATCTATTTGGGCTGCCTGTGACCGTCCTCAGTGTACTGGGTCTCTGCTGGGGGTAGTTGTCCTAATTCATACGCAGCCAGCTAAGTGTTACAGCAGGCTTGCACAAAATTCTTTCCTGCCTCTGTGTTGCCTCTTACATCACCGCTGTATTCCTGTCCACAAGTGTACTGGGTCTCTGCTGGGGGTAGTTGTCCTAATTCATACGCAGCCAGCTAAGTGTTACAGCAGGCTTGCGCAACATTCTTTCCTGCCTCTGTGTTGCCTCTTACATCACCGCTGTATTCCTGCCCACAATGGTACTGGGTCTCTGCTGGGGGTAGTTGTCCTAATTCATACGCAGCCAGCTAAGTGTTACAGCAGGCTTGCGCAAAATTCTTTCTTGCCTCTGTGTTGCCTATTACATCACCGCTGTATTCCTGTCCACAAGTGTACTGGGTCTCTGCTGGGGGTAGTTATCCTAATTAATACGCAGGCAGCTAAGTGTTACAGCAGGCTTGCGCAAAATTCTTTCTTGCCTCTCTGTTGCCTCTTACATCACCGCTGTATTCCTGTCCACAGTGAAACAGTCTGCAGTAATTTTACATTGTCCAGGGCCAGTAGTGGTGAGGCAGGGACAGAAGACATATTTAGTGTATATAGGCAGTGGGCCTTTCCAAAAACATTTGGGAAAAAAAATCTATTTGGGCTGCCTGTGACCGTCCTCTGTGTACTGGGTCTCTGCTGGGGGTAGTTGTCCTAATTCATACGCAGCCAGCTAAGTGTTACAGCAGGCTTGCGCAAAATTCTTTCCTGCCTCTGTGTTGCCTCTTACATCACCGCTGTATTCCTGTCCACAACTGTACTGGGTCTCTGCTGGGGGTAGTTGTCCTAATTCATACGCAGCCAGCTAAGTGTTACAGCAGGCTTGCGCAAAATTCTTTCCTGCCTCTGCTGTGCGTTCCGTAAGCGAAGTCAGCCTCCAACCACAGGCCAATAAGCGGCACATTTAATTACAGCGTTCTGTTTCTGCACTACTGGTAATACACCATGCTGAGGGGTAGGGGTAGGCCTAGAGGACGTGGACGCGGGCGAGGATGCGGAGGCCCAAGTCAGGGTGTGGGCACAGGCCGAGCTCCTGATCCAGGTGTATCGCAGCCGACTGCTGCGGGATTAGGAGAGAGGCACGTTTCTGGCGTCCCCACATTCATCTCACAATTAATGGGTCCACGCGGTAGACCTTTTAATAGAAAATGAGCAGTGTGAGCAGGTCCTGTCGTGGATGGCAGAAAGTGCATCCAGCAATCTATCGACCACCCAGAGTTCTGCGCCGTCCACTGCTGCAACTCTGAATCCTCTGGCTGCTGCTCCTCCTTCCTCCCAGCCTCCTCACTCCATTACAATGACACATTCTGAGGAGCAGGCAGACTCCCAGGAACTGTTCCCGGGCCCCTGCCCAGAATGGCCAGCAATGGTTCCTCTCCCACCGGAGGAGTTTGTCGTGACCGATGCCCAACCTTTGGAAAGTTCCCGGGGTCCGGGGGATGAGGCTGGGGACTTCCGGCAACTGTCTCAAGAGCTTTCAGTGGGTGGGGAGGACGATGACGATGAGACACAGTTGTCTATCACTCCGGTAGTAGTAATTGGAGTAAGTCCGAGGGAGGAGCGCACAGAGGATTTGGAGGAAGAGCAGCAGGACGATGAGGTGACTGACCCCACCTGGTTTGCTACGCCTACTGAGGACAGGTCTTCAGAGGGGGAGGCAAGTGCAGCAGCAGGGCAGGTTGGAAGAGGCAGTGCGGTGGCCAGGGGTAGAGGCAGGGCCAGACCGAATAATCCACCAACTGTTTCCCAAAGCGCCCCCTCGCGCCATGCCACCCTGCAGAGGCCGAGGTGCTCAAAGGTCTGGCAGTTTTTCACTGAGAGTGCAGACGACCGACGAACAGTGGTGTGCAACCTTTGTCGCGCCAAGATCAGCCGGGGAGCCACCACCACCAGCCTCACCACCACCAGCATGCGCAGACATATGATGGCCAAGCACCCCACAAGGTGGGACGAAGGCCGTTCACCGCCTCCGGTTTGCACCGCTGCCTCTCCCCCTGTGCCCCAACCTGCAACTGAGATCCAACCCCCCTCTCAGGACACAGGCACTACCGTCTCCTGGCCTGCACCCACACCCTCACCTCCGCTGTGCTCGGCCCCATCCACCAATGTCTCTCAGCGCACCGTCCAGCCGTCGCTAGCGCAAGTGTTGGAGCGCAAGCGCAAGTACGCCGCCACGCACCCGCGCGCTCAAGCGTTAAACGTGCACATAGCCAAATTTATCAGCCTGGAGATGCTGCCGTATAGGGTTGTGGAAACGGAGGCTTTCAAAGGTATGATGGCGGCGGCGGCCCCGCGCTACTCAGTTCCCAGTCGCCTCTACTTTTCCCGATGTGCCGTCCCAGCCCTGCACGACCACGTGTCCCGCAACATTGTACGCGCCTTCACCAACGCGGTTACTGTCAAGGTCCACTTAACAACGGACACGTGGACAAGCACAGGTGGGCAGGGCCACTATATCTCCCTGACGGCACATTGGGTGAATTTAGTGGAGGCTGGGACAGAGTCAGAGCCTGGGACCGCTCACGTCCTACCCACCCCCAGAATTGCGGGCCCCAGCTCGGTGGTGGTATCTGCGGCGGTGTAAGCTTCCTCCACTAAACCACCCTCCTCCTCCTCCTCCTCCTCCTCCTACGCAACATCTGTCTCGCAATCAAGATGTGTCAGCAGCAGCACGTCGCCAGCAGTTGGTGTCGTGCGGTGTGGCAGCACAGCGGTGGGCAAGCGTCAGCAGGCCGTGCTGAAACTACTCAGCTTAGGAGAGAAGAGGCACACGGCCCACGAACTGCTGCAGGGTCTGACAGAGCAGACCGACCGCTGGCTTGCGCCGCTGAGCCTCCAACCGGGCATCCACATGTTGGCCAGGCTCTATGAGCAGCGTAGAGCTATAGTGGAATACCAACTCCAACATGGGCGGCGCAGTGGGAGTCAGCCTCCTCAATTCTTTACAGAAGAGTGGGCCTGGTTGGTAGACATCTGCCAGGTCCTTGGAAACTTTGAGGAGTCTACCCAGATGGTGAGCGGCGATGCTGCAATCATTAGCGTCACCATTCCTCTGCTATGCCTCTTAAGAAGTTCCTTGCAAAGCATAAAGGCAGACGCTTTGCGCTCGGAAACAGAGGCGGGGGAAGACAGTATGTCGCTGGATAGTCAGAGCACCCTCCTGTCTATATCTCAGCGCGTTGAGCAGGGGGAGCATGAGGAGGATGAGGAGGAGGGGGAAGAGACAGCTTGGCCCAATGCTGAGGGTACCCATGCTGCTTGCCTGTCATCCTTTCAGCGTGTATGGCCTGAGGAGGAGGAGGAGGATCCGGAAAGTGATCTTCCTAGTATGGACAGCCATGTGTTGCATACAGGTACCCTGGCACACATGGCTGACTTCATGTTAGGATGCCTTTCTCGTGACCCTCGCATTACACGCATTCTGGCCACTACGGATTACTGGGTGTATACACTGCTCAACCCACGGTATAAGGAGAACCTTTCCACTCTCATACCCGAAGAGGAAAGGGGTTCGAGAGTGATGCTATACCACAGTACCCTGGCGGACAAGCTGATGGTAAAATTCCCATCCGACAGCGCTAGTGGCCGAAGGCGCAGTTCCGAGGGCCATGTAGCAGGGGAGGCGCAGAGATCAGGCAGCATGTACAGCACAGGCAGGGGAACACTCTCTAAGGCCTTTGACAGCTTTCTGGCTCCCCAGCAAGACTGTGTCACCGCTCCCCAGTCAAGGCTGAGTCGGCGGGAGCACTGTAAAAGGATGGTGAGGGAGTACGTAGCCGATCGCACGACCGTCCTCCGTGACGCCTCTGCCCCCTACAACTACTGGGTGTCGAAGCTGGACACGTGGCCTGAACTCGCGCTGTATGCCCTGGAGGTGCTTGCTTGTCCTGCGGCTAGCGTCTTGTCAGAGAGGGTGTTTAGTGCGGCTGGGGGAATCATCACGGATAAGCGTACCCGCCTTTCAACCGACAGTGCCGACAGGCTTACACTCATCAAGATTAACTAAGCCTGGATTTCCCCAGACTTCTCTTCTCCACCAGCGGACAGCAGCGATACCTAAACAATACGTAGGCTGCACCCGCGGATCGAAGCATTGTTCTCTATCACCATCAAAAACGTGGACCTTTTAGCTTCATCAATCTGTGTATAATATTCATCCTCCTCCTCCTGCTCCTCCTCCTGAAACCTGACGTAATCACGCCGAACGGGCAATTTTTCTTAGGCCCACAAGGCTCAGTCATATAATTTTTGTAAACAATTTTTATACGTTTCAATGCTCATTAAAGCGTTGAAACTTTCACCTGAACCAATTTTTATTTTAACTGGGCTGCCTCCAGGCCTAGTTACAAATTAAGCCACATTAACCAAAGCGATTAACCCTTTCCAGTCCAATGTCGGGCCTGCCCCGACATCATCATTTTCCTCCACAGCTCCAATGTCGGGGCAGGCCCGACACTGCAGTGCAGGAGTGCATCTGCACCCGATCGGCAGACACATTGGGTGCAGATACACTTGTGCACTGGTCCCCATCGAGGACCCCCTAGGAGAAGGCAGAAAGGGTTTTTAACCCTTTCTGCTTTCTCCTTTACACATTACATAGCGCTCAATTAGCGCTATGTAATGCATAGAGATTCCGGCCGGCCGGCGATCATGTGACCGCCGGTGTTACCTGACCCCCGGCGGTCACATGAACGCCGAGCCGGGAGCCTGCACTGTGGGACCTGCTTACCTGACCGTCGTCTTGCGTGTTCTCCTTCTGTCTCCCGGCCCGGCGATCATGTGACCACCATGTGCCACCTGACCCCAGCGGTAACATGATCGCCGAGCCGGGAGGCAGAAGGAGAATGCGGAAGACGCCTGACAGGTAAGCAGGTCCCTCCACGGTGCAGTGAGCACCTGCACCCTCTGAACTCTGTCAGTTCAGGAGGGTGCAGGGAAAATGTATTTTTTCTCACCCATTTTTATTACACCCATTTTTCTCACTCCAATTTATTTGGAGCTGGGGAGAATGGGTGAGAAAAAATAAATGGATTGGAAAGGGTTAATGGGTTTCACCTGCCCTCTTGGTTGGGTATGGGCAATTTTTCTGACGTACATTAGTACTGTTGGTGCACCAATTTTTGTGGGCCCTCGCCTACAGTGTAATCCAATTAATTTTTTGCCCACCTGCATTAAAGCTGACGTTACATCAGCTGTGCTGGGCACTGCAATGGGATATATTTATGTACCGCCGGTGGGTTCCAGGGAGCCACCCATGCTGTGGGTCCACAGGGAGTTGTAACTGCATGTGTCTACTTCTAAAGAACCCCAGTCTGACTGGGGCATGCAGTGTGGGCCGAAGCCCACCTGCATTAAACATGACATTACCTCAGCTGTGATGGGCAATGCAATGGGATATATTTATGTACCGCCGGTGGCTTCCTAGCACCCACCCATGCTGTGGGTCCACAGGGAGTTGTACCTGCCTGTGTCTATGAATTAAAAACCCCGGTCAGGTTGGGGCATGCAGTGTGGGCCGAAGCCCACCTGCATTTAATCTGACGTTAGCTCTGCTGTCCAGGGCACTGCAATGGGATACATTTATGTACAGCCGGTGGTTTCCAGGGAGCCACCCATGCTGTGGGTGCACACGGAATTCCCATTGCGGTGTTGTACCTGCCTGTGACTATTTATAAATGCTCGGGTGCTCGTTACTTGGGATGAACTTTTTGCGATGCTCGAGGGTTCGTTTCGAGTAACGAACCCCATTGAAGTCAATGGGCGACCCGAGCATTTTTGTATATCGCCGATGCTCGCTAAGGTTTTCATTTGTGAAAATCTGGGCAATTCAAGAAAGTGATGGGAACGACACAGCAACGGATAGGGCAGGCGAGGGGCTACATGTTGGGCTGCATCTCAAGTTCCCAGGTCCCACTATTAAGCCACAATAGTGGCAAGAGTGGGCCCCCCTTCCCCACTGTCAGCATAAAGATCGTTCTTCTCTGCCATAGCTGTAACAGCTGTGGCAGAGAAGAACGATGTTTGCCCATTGAATTCAATGAAGCCGGCAATACAGCAGGTTCCACTGAAAGCAATGGGCTGCCGGCGATCGCGGGATGAATTGTCGGGAAGGGCTTAAATATATAAGCCCTTCCCTGCAATTCATCCAGAAATGTGTTACAATAAAAATATATACCGGCGTATAAGGCGGCGGGGCGTATAAGACGACCCCCCAACTGTCACCTTATACGCCGGCAATACAGCGGAGCAAAGAATAAAAATCATTACTCACTTCTCCTGGTGTTCTGCGGCGCTGCTGCAGGCTGTCGCTCCCTCCTGGTCCCCGGCAGAGCATTGCTTTCTGGACGCAGTGGTTGAAATCCCCGCCTCCAGAAACACACGTGCCTTCAGCCAATCACAGCCATTCAATGACATCATTGTCATTGGCTGTGATTGGCTGAAGGCACCTGTGTTTCTGGAGGCGGGGATTTAAAGCCCTTCGTAGAGAAAGCAATGCTCTGCCGGGAGCATTCTATTGGCCAGAAAAGCGCGCAAATTTCTCAGGGAAGAAAATGAAAGTAACCCGAACATCGCGTGGTACTCGTTACGAGTAACGAGCATCTCGAACACCCTAATACTCGAACGAGTATCAAGCTCGGACGAGTATGCTCGCTCATCTCTAATTAGTACCACAAGTTTATAATTTAATGTAATGCAGTTTTAGAATAAAAACAAATGTGAATACTCTTTAAAAATTGTTGGAAAGAATCCTATAGTTTTACAACGTGTTGATTTAGAAAAAAACTACAATTTTTAAGTAAAAAAAAATGGTTGATTACTTTGTAAATAATTATACAGCTCTTTGCTATTATTTCTTACTAGTTAACAGATTTTCGCTGATTCTGTCCAGGAAAATTTTAGCAGATGGGCAAATTCCTTTACATTGAAAAGGGAAATGAAACTGCCAAATGTGAAATTACATATGATAGAAGATATATAATGTGTATATTTTCCACTGAAGAATATAAAAAACATTTTGCTTTTAAAGGGAAACAGGGCTTCCTATTAAGAGGCCTGCACAGGATTTAACAATTATTCAAAATGGCTTTTTGAAGCCTGTATGCATTTTATATGACCCTCATTAAACTGATTTCACCGAATAACATGCAGTCTAATAACTATATGCATGCTTAACGTCTATGTTTATAATATAGAAATATACAAAATGACCCTTGTGGAATGTATTACCTGCATTATTTTGGTAAAAATAAGAGTAAATATTTAAAAGAAATACATTGATCTATACCTAGGATTCTGTGTATACTAAATATTGTCTTTATAAATACTCAATGAATAACACATTATGCAACTAACAAGATAGAAACCCTGTGGATTAAAGTATTTTATGACCTGTTAGATGGTAGTGGTTAAACATTCATATCTAATTCCATCTGGGCAAATAAGACATTTCCCATATATAAAGTGAAATAAAATTACCAAGAATAATGTTAGGTAGAACGAATGAGCAAAAACAGAAGTCTTTCATAAACTCTTAGGAGTACTCATAATGAGAAGAAGAATAGTAACGAGCATACTTGCAATAAAGAAGAATAATAAAGAGGAGGGGACAATGATCGCAAGATACCTTTTTCATAGTTTTAGCTTCTATATATTAACTGCATTAGTCCAGATTCTAAGGGATAGTGACAGACAAAAATTGGGCCAAAATAAACCTATTTATTTTGGAAAAGAACGAGATCATTAAAGGGGTTGTCTCGCAAAAGCAAGTGGGGTTATACACTTCTGTATGGCCATATTAATGCACTTTGTGATATACATCGTGCATTAAATATGAGCCATACAGAAGTTATTCACTTACCTGCTCCGTTGCTAGCGTCCCCATCTCCATGGCTCCGTCTAATTTCGCTGTCTTCTTGCTTTTTTAGACGCGCTGGCGCTGTGCGGTCTTCTCCCCTTCTGCTCGGTCCAGGCACGAGCGGCGTTCTGGCTCCACCCCCTTCTACGCATCATCGCGTAGCTCCGCCCCATCAATGTGCTGATTCCAGCCAATCAGGAGGCTGGAATCGGCAATGGAACGCACAGAGCCCATGGTGCACCATGGGAGAAAACCGCAGTGCATCCCTGGGAAAGGACCGATGGCCATCTTAGGGAGAAGATTTTTTAAAGTCCTTATTTCGTCGGATCGGTAAGTAGCAAGCGGTTTAAAAACCGCTTTACTTTGCTATTTTATGCCAGGGGGGTGACAGGGGGAATGGGGTAAGGTAAAATTTTGAGGTTTGCCGCGAGACAACCCCTTTAAGGAACTGAAAAATATGGAATTCCCTAATGAGCTCTCATTAGATAAAAGATCAGCATATAGTAAAGGGAAGGGCAGGTGTGGGTGGAACAACTTTCCTACAGTTGCCCCGGGCTCCTGTCCAATAACACTACCAAATACTACAGTGGTCTCTAATCTGATTTTTGAGTGCAGGCTAGACTGTTGTAGATCTGGTAGCAGAAAGCCATAGGGAATTTGATTTTTGCTAGGCTTCCTTGTTCAACTGATGAAAACAACTGCAACACAGTTCACATGTAGGATCACAATCCAAATCAATCAGGCATTTAGCAAATACAAGCCATTATATTGTAGAAGCAAAACAAAGACTTTGTGTTTTACAGTGAGTTCAAAGATAGAAAACTAAACAGGTTTGCAAGTACTAAGTGAATTAGCATAGTTTACACGTAACGATTGTCATGCAGAATTTGTTCAAACAAACCAAATGCGCAAAAAGTGTTACATTTCCATGCGAAGCCATTGTGCAGTATTCATTTACTTTTTGTTAGATGTTCAGTTTCAACCAAGCTCATTTCTCGCTGCGTCTAAACGCTCCCTGCTCAGTGTTACACATAGAATGTGAAGTACTGAGCAAGGCGTTAGCGAGAAGTGAGCGCATGTAACACACAGAGAATAGAATCCATTGATTTCATTGGTTTTTTCACATGAGCGCATTTTTTCACATGATGTACAATCGTGAGAAAAAATACGCGGCATGACCCATTTTGGTGCTTATTACACAATGCAATAGGCCATTGAAGTGAATGGATGGTTGCAAATATTCTGTGAAAATACATGAAACCTGTGTATTTGCACATCACTTCAATGAGCCTGTCTGCATTATTTTTTTGCATGCACAAATATGCAATGCATTTGCGCATGCAAAAACAAGTTGCAGCAGCCTAAAAATGCAGTGTAAGGGATTTTTGGTCATGCAAATACAGTGTATTTTTATGACCGAAATGCACTTACCCCTGTAGTGACTGCAGTAGTAACAGTGACCTCCGTAGTGGTTGCAGTAGTTGTAGTGGGTCCTACAGAATGGTCACACTAACCTTGGTCCTCTCACACCTGTCTATGCGCTTCCCTTAAATGAAAGATGGTGAAGGCAGCAGTTGTGGTGCAAAATAAATATTCCTTAGAGATGAGCGAGTATACTCGCTAGAGGCAATTGCTCGAGCAAGCATTGCCTTTAGTGAGTACCTCCCCATTCGAGACTGAAGGTTCGGGTGCCGGTGCGGGGGAGCGGTGAGTAGTGACAGTCAGCAGAAGGGAGCGGGGGGGAGAGGGGGAGAGAGAGATCTCCCCTTCGTTCCTCCCCGCTCTCCCCCGCAGCTCCCTGCCCGCCCCCGGCACCCGAACCTTCAGTCTCGAGCGGGCAGGTACTCGCTAAAGGCAATGCTCGCTCGAGCAATTGCCTTTAGCGAGTATACTCGCTCATCTCTAATAGTCCTTTATTCCTCCCAAAACATACAACAACGATGTTTCGACTCAACGAGTCTTTATCATACTTGATAAAGACTCGTTGAGTCGAAACGTCGTTCTTGTATGTTTTGGGAGGAATAAAGGACTATTTATTTTGCACCGCAACTGCTGCCTTCACCATCTTTCATTGAAGTATCTACACCATTGGTTTGAATTGGATCCAGACCACAGTGGGCGCTGCAGGACTCCTTTTCAACCTTATTTGGATATATAAAGTGCTGCTGACACATCAACTGTGTTTGTTATGTGCGTTCCTTAGACGTAGAAGGTGCCCTGCACCAGAGAAACCCTGTTTCTCCCCTTTCTAAGCTGCAAGCTTAGTGCAGGCAAAAACTGGTTCCCTATTGGCTATATGTCACGCCTCCACTGATTGGTGGGTGAGTCTGGAGCTGGTAAACACCAGCATGCATTCCTATGCAGAGTAGGTGGAGAGGAGAAAAGTGTAGGAAGAGAGAGGAAGTGAGGGAAGAGTCAGAATAGAACAGTCGGAGGAGAGAGAGGAGTCTGCAGGCAAGTCGTGGTCGGGAAAGGAGGCATGTTAGCAGCTTAGCCGTGTGTGCAATTTTCACTAAGCCACTAAGGGTAGCGAGATCCCTTTCCATTCCCTTGTCCTTTCTGCAGTGAGGAGATCCAAGTTGGAGGCCAGTGTTCCACAAAACAGTGAGTTAAACTACCTGGTGAATTCAAAGCCAGGATTAGTTCAGCGGCCATTTTCAACTTTCATCCAACACCTGCATCATACACTTCCAGTAAGTCCATCAGCTATTCCACACTGAGGGGAAATCATTACTGAGTAACCTCTAGAAGAACAGAGAGAGCGTTGAAGAGAAGTGTTGTTTAAAGTGCAAATCTACTACTTTCAATTACTGCTTCATTGCCGGCTCTGCTACATCCTTAACGCTGCAAAGTCTACGTGTGTTTCATCTGTATTTACAAAAAGCTTCAGTAAACCTGCATGCTTCCAGTTTACTAATACAGGCTACTGGACTCGTCTCAAGTTATTTCGCCATCACTTCACTTGGGAGTTCAGGTTGGAGTACTGGCTTCACCCGTGACAAAACAATTGTTTACTTCAAAAGTATGTTTACATGTTATTCCTGCCACTGTGCGACAGCTGAAAAGAGCACCATTATTGCCACTGTTGGCAGGGATTACAGAGCCACCCATGACAACCATCTTGCAATCCCTGTGGTCTCACACACTTTGGCATGCTCAGCTCGGCCGTTGCATTGTAACAGCAACCCCCGTAGTGGCCACAGTAGTAATAGTGACCCCCATAGTGGTGCCAGGAGTGCTGCCCAGCCTCTGTGCAGGAACATTCCTACAGAAATTATACTCACCCCACCCGCATCCCCCGGTCCGGTGTAGTTGCTGCTGTGACTGCTGACCTTTCACCTCAGCGCAGACTGCAGCAGTCACAGACTCTGCTCTGCACTGCTTGACTGGAGGTGCAGGTGGAGTGAGTAGAATTCCTTTATAAAGAGGTTGTTCAGGCAGTGCCCATCGGGATACACCAGGGTTAGAACAGAAGTGCTGCTATGACCCTTGTGTAATGACTGGCGCTTGTAATTGAAGACACAGCTTCCATTGACTTCAATAAGACCTGTGCCTGCAGTTACGAGCATTGGCCACTACACAGGGGTTATAGTAGCACTTCCGCTCTGACCCTGATGTTTCCTGGATTACCCCTGATTAAGGTATAATGCACGTCCGGCAGGCCACATAAAATGAGGCAGTGGGTCAGATTCTGCCTGCGGGTCTTGTGTTTGACATGTGAGTTCTCGGGGAACCCACTGTTGTATGCCAGCACCCAGAGCTTCAACAAAAGTAGCACAACCACGCAAGAGTCTAGACACTTGCATGGTTTCACATAAGCTCAGTTCTCTTTGACAAACAAACTTTTATACCCATGGTGATACTATGTGTTCATTGTTTAGCCTCTAATTTTCTTATCGGTGGATGTATCTGTACATGTCACGAACTCCCCCACGTGGGAATTTCTTTGTCCTGATGAAAGAATTCAATGAATGAGTTAGAAATACAAAAATTAATCCTTCTTTATTGTTCAACACTCAGCAGGTCATCTTGTACATTTAATTGTGCAGAATCACATATACATTGATAGTCACAATATTAGGGCTGTAGTGAAGAGGCCTCTCTTCTCCATATAGGGAGCCCAGTACTATGAATGAAGCATTACAGTTGGGGGCCCTATATAACCAACAACTATAAAAAAAAGCAAAAATCATTACATGGGGATTGAGTACACAAGTACAGTGCTATAACACTACGAACCAACAAGCAAGCAGGCTAGCCTTTGCAATGTCGCCAATACACTCACAGGTCCAAATATTTCTCAAAGTAGCGAATGAAGACGTCTCGCAGGCAGCAGAGCCGCGTGGGTCCAGCAGTATTTTTTAAATGGCTGCCACCAGCAAGACATTTGCGTTCGCTACTTTGAGTGATACTACGCTCTCTTTGAAATTAATAATGCTGAAATGGGGATTGTGCACAAGACCATAATGACCGAACAAAAATGCCGAAATATTCTTCGAAGTAGCGAGTAAAATAGTCTCCCTGATGGCAGGGCCACATGGCTATTCATTTGCCATTAAGAATATCTACATAGAGCCACGAGGTGCTGCCGCCTGCCAGACATTTTTGTTCGCTTACTTCAAAGGGTATTTCCCTGCAGCAGGAAATAACGGAAGCAGTATTTTTGCCGCTACTAGAGGCTTCATGGGGATCGTGTTAACAGAACATTCAAGCATACAAACTCACCTTTGTAGTTAGAAGTATATTCACTGTCACAAATATAGGTTCGAAAAAATAGCAAAACCTACTGGCAACCAAATGAAGATAAATCTTCGAAGCAGATGGCGTAACCTTTGCATGCAAAGGAAAAGCGAATGTATCTTCGAGGCTTTTGTGTAGTTCCTGTGGCGTACGTCATAATGCTCGATGATTTATCAGGCAATGGTAAAGCACTAGGAGGGCATGTAAAAAGACCCGCTTTTGTTGTCTGGGGAGCCTATAGCTGAGCCTTTTGTTATGCATGAGAGTATGCCCTTACAAACAATCACCCGTCACCTCAAGTTGTTTGAACAACTGAACAACTGCTGTTTAAACCTAATGACAAGCGAAGAAACTAGCAATTATTTTTATGCGCACTGAAACTGAGCGACCAACGACAAGCGAACAAAAAGTGCAAGATGGCTTCGCGTTTAGATGTGACGATTAACGCTCACTTTCGTTTGTTTGAATGAGTTTTTAGCAATAATCATTACATGTAAATGGGTCACTAGTAGAGATGAGCGAACGTACTCGTTACGAGTACTTACGCACCCGAGCACCGCCGTTTTCGAGTACAGCAGTACTCGCGCGTAAAGATTCGGGGGGCGCCGTGGCGGCACGGGGGGTAGCAGTGGGGAGTGGGGGGGAGAGGGAGAGAGAGAGGGCTCCCCCCTGTTCCCCGCTGCTCCCCCCCGCACCGCCGCGCCTCTCCCCGACCCCCGGCGCCCCCCGAATCTTTACGCCCGAGTACTGAAGTACTCGAAAATGGCGGTACTCGGGTGCGTAAGTACTCATTACAAGTACGTTCGCTCATCTCTAGTCACTAGCCCTAGTATATTCCATCAAGTAGATTAGCAGGGGTCTGTCACCCAGGACCCCTGCTGATCAGCTGTTTGCTGATCAGCAGGGGTCCCAGTGTGTTTGTGCATTGAGCTAATTTCTGCAGACAGCTCCGTTCCCACTGCAGTGGTAAGGTATGGTATTACAGGCAAAGCTCCTATTGAAGTGAATGGGAGCTTTGCCTGTAATACCAAACTGGGCCACTGCAGTGAGATCATTACTGTCTGCTTCATTCAGAAATCAGCTCAGTGCTGGAGCACACCAACCCAAGGAACGACTGAATTACTGAGCTTTCATTGCACAGTGCATATTAATACAAAAAAATGTTTATAGTATCTTATAGATGATATTGCTATAGAATTTATGACAATTGTGGACTTTGTGTGTGTAGAAGCATTTTTTATTTATTTTATGCTTTTTAATTGTTTTTGTTTATTTTTACAATTTTATTTTACTATTTCTTGCTATTGTCGTTAAAGTGATCTTATAGTAACAGCCCATCTATTCACGTAGAAAAGCAGTGGTGAACAGCTACAAAGAGCAGCTTTCTCTCTGGAGGACCCTCTACATCCATATCAATTATTTCAACTGGGCTCTATGTAATACTTAATTCTCCCAGTGGTGGCACTGCCAAGCTACACCACAGATTACAGCTGATCACTGGGGTTCCCAAAAACAACATACATGGTGATCAGCTTATTGTCTGGGAACCCTTCTAGCAGAAAAGCATTGTACAAAACAAAACAAACAATCATTTTTTTACAGACATCATGTTGTTTAGTATTTATGTTTTCATTTTTCAATCACAAGCTCAGTGAAGTGACAAACTTGTCTTACATCAATTTAAGAAAAACTAGTAATTATTAGGAAATTATAGTACCAGTGTCTCTGGTGGTGCAATGCGCCACACAGCTGTGCTACATGGTACAACTATTATGTTCCCCACATATCGCATACACAGCTCTACTACATCCATCCTGACCCCACACATTACAGACACAGCTCTACTACATGCATCCTGACCCCACACATTACACACACAGCTCTTATACATCCATCCTTATTCCCACATATGACACACTCAGCTGTACTACATCTATTGTGACCCCACACACTACACACACAGCTGTACTACAACCATCCTGACCCCACACAATACACACACAGCACATGACACACACAGCTCTACTGCATGCATGCTGACCCCACACATTACACACACAGCACATTACACACACAGCTCTACTTCATGCATCCTGATTGACACACATCACACACACAGAGCTGTGGTACATCCATGCTGATTTCCAGACATCACCAGCTCAGCAGACTGCAAGATACAGTGATAAGCCCCTGGTCATGTGAACCGTGACTTCACCCACACAGGTGATTACATGACGGTGACGTCATCACAGGTCCTGGTAGCTGCTGTCAGTTTATCCAGTATGTAGTACTTTCTACCAAACTGAAGAATGTCTTCTCCCACAGCAGTGACATCACTGCAGGTCTTTCAGCCCATCAGATCTCTGTGGTGGCGGTAGGTCAGTGTCTTCTGTCAGGACCGCTGAGTTGTGTCTGAGATAATAACGCCTTAGTTGTATTCTCGTTTTGTTATTTTTGTCATCCCCTTCCAAGAGCCCTAACTGTGTTGTTCTTCTGTTGGTCAGGCTCTGTGTTTCATATATGTTGTAGGACCTGCGATGACATTACTAGGGGCGGAGCAGTGATGTCACCAGGGGCAGAGCGTGAGAAACAGCCACACACAAACATACATATTCACGGTCAACTGGTGTTAGTAGTTTGATTATTAGTAACATCTTTTTTTCCCTCCCATGTTCTTCAAGGGTGAAAAGAGGATTTGGGAAATAGAGAGCATGAGTGTATTGTATTTTTTCTTTATAGCGTAAGCAATAAATAAAGTTCCACCTTATGCTGATCTGCTTCTTCTCATTCCATTCACAGCTATGTTCACAGGTGAGTAAACAGCCTTCCGGTCATTGTGGCTTCTTATAAGAGATACATCCAAAAGATCAAGAATACATCCTTGTGTGCAAAATTCTGTTTTATTTAAAAATTGTGCTTGATCACAGAAACATGTAGAGAATGCGTTTCAGTTTTTTTTTTAACCTCTTAAGGACATGGCCTATTTTCGTCCTAAGAATACAATGATTTTTGCGGGATTTTCACCTCCACTTTGCAAAGGCCATGACTTTTTTTTATTTTTTCCATTGAAATGGCCATGTCAGGGCCTATTATTGCGTGACAAGCCATAGTTTTTATTGGTACCATTTTTTGTGTACAAATGTTTTTTTAATCATTTTTAGGCTAACTTTACATGGACGAGTGTGATATCGTACTCACCAACATGTGATTTCCCCTCAGATGCAAGGCATTTTTATATTCAAACCGCCTCACATCACTTTGGGGAAGTAGCAATCCTCCACTGTGGCAGTCAGGATCGCGGAGTGTCTTCCATTTTTTTAATGGGGAGACCTTGCATTGTACACGTGTGCACCTAGCACATGGTGCGATGCTGTCATGGGCCGCATTCTAGATAATAGGCAACATGATGTGAGGGCACACCCACACACAGGATGTGACATGATTTTTTTCCTGCATCACATTGCGGTGCAATGCAGTGCAGGAAAAAAATGCTCATATGTATGACCCCATTCATAAGAATGGGGTTGATATTCATGTGTCTCACAATGCACAAATATCGCGCGGGAATCTCATCTGTGTGAAGCTGACTTCAATGCATCTTTTTGGTAGGCAAAATGAACAAAATAAGCATATTGGGTCAGTTTTTTTTAAAGTTCTTTTTCCGTAATAAACAGTTTGTCCAACGTATTATACAGGTTGTTATGGATGAAGTGATGACATCAAACTTGTGTTTTTTTAATGAATTTTGTTGTTTTTAAAGGAAGTGAAAGTGGGCAAAAAAAGATTTTTTTTACTATTGATTTTTTACACTTTTCACTATTTTTATTTTATTTTTTTTTACACATTTGAGCATATGATCATGTGATTGCCAAGATAATACATTGCAGTAGATCTGTACTGTATTTTATGATTGCTTTTGCTAGTGATTCGTATCCCATGGCACATTTGGTTGCTATGGCAGCCCATTAGCCCTCTACAATGACATTGTGATGGACCAATGACACATTCTCTCTGTGAGCACTTTACATGCCGCAATCAACATTGATCACCGCATATAAAGGGTTAACAGTAAGGGTCAGCATTTTCACCAATCCCCACTGGTACAGCGGGAAGCAGGCTGTCAGACACAGCCGTCTCCCTTTGCAGATGGCACGGACTCAGCTTCTGAACCCCTCCTATGCACAGGATGTAAATTTACGTCCTATTGCCTTAGGTACCAGGCAGCGTTAAGGGTGGATTCAGACGAGTGTGTTTATGTGCATACAAAAACGTGCGCCTATTAGAACCATTAGTTCCCTATGGTGTGTTCACATGTCCGTGTTTTATAGGCGTACACATGCAGCTACCTGCAAACATAGGACATGCGTACACTATAGGTCCATGGTGCATGTCAATATTCCCCAGCGGGGAGTCCCCTTGTCACTGAACACTGTGACAACACTGTCACAGTGTTCAGTGACAAGGGGACTCTCCACAGGGAGTAAAGAATCCCCTGCCACAGCTGTCACAGCTGTGACAGCTATGGCAGAGGATTTCTTCATCCCCACAGGGAGTAAAGAATCCCCTGCCACAGCTGTGACAGCTGTGGCAGAAGATCGCGATGTTCTCCCGTTGCTTCCAATGGAACCGGCGCTTTTGCAGTCCCATTAAAAGCAATGGGCTGCTGGACAGCCCTGCAGGGATTTTTGGGAAGAGCTTTAAATATAAGCCCTTCCCTGAAAATCATCCATTGAATTCAATGAATGGCTGAGCGCTGCCTGTAATTGGCTGAGTGCCGTGACCAATCACAGGCAGCACTCAGCTGTCATTCAATTAATGGCTGAGTGCTGCCTGTGACTGTCTGAGCGCTCAGCCAATCAGATACAGCTCTTTCAGCAGGTGGGGATTTTCAATCCCCACCTGCTGAAAGAGCTTCAGAGCAATGCAGGGAGAAGACAGGCTGGACGCGCCTGAGCCTCGGCAGCTACAGAGAGGTGAGTATATATATTTTTTATTTTTAACACATTCTATGGATAATTTTCAGGGAAGGACTTATATTTAAAGCCCTTCCCCATAAATCCCTGCAGGGCTTTGCAGCAGCCCATTGCTTTCAATGGGGCTGCAGAAAGGCCATTCTCATTGAAAGCAATCGGAGAACATCGCGGATCCTCTGCCACAGCTGTCACAGTTGTGACAGCTGTGGCAGGGGAATTCTTCAGCCTCATGGGGAGTCCCCTTGTCACTGAACACTGTGACAGTGCTGTCACAGTGTTCAGTGACAAGGGGACTCCCCGCGGAGATGAAGGGGATTCTTTACTCCCCGCATGGAATATTTACACGGCAGCGACAGAGAGGTGAGTATATATATATATTTTTTAATGTTTTAATTTTTGTTTTTTTCAACAGAAACCAGGAATGATTTTCGGGGAAGGACTTATATTTCTAGCCCTTCCCCGAAAATCACTGCAGGGGTTGCCGGCAGCCTATTGTCTTCAATGAGGCCGACGGCAGCAAGCTGCAGCCCCATTGAAGGCAATGGGCATGGACCAGCATTCACGCATGTTTGTGCACGTATGTGGGTGCCCGGTTTTGTTCACACCTATGTACATACCAGAACGCGCTCGTGTAAATGCACCCTTAGGGCTTAGTCACATGGGCGCATCGGAGCCCGTGTTACTGCAGGAAGAAGACGGCCGTACCTCAAGACGGACGTCTCTTTGCAGCGCTGGGAGAAAGAATATGTGACTGGCTTCATTGCCGGTCATGTGTTCTTTCTTCAGCGCTGCAGAGAGACGGCCGTCTGCAGGTACGGCCGTTATCTTCCTGCAGTGAAGGCTCAGTCACACGGGCGCATCAGCGCCTGTGTACGGGTGCCGATGCGCCCGTGTGACTGAGCCCTTAAGGGGTTAAATTAGTAATAGTGAGTGACTTTGCAAGTAAAAAAAAATATTTTTTCTAGCACATTTAATACTTCTAAATCAAAAGTAACAAAGTATACAAAAACATTAAAATATATTGTAGCGAAAACACTAAACTACTGTAGGTTGATTTTCATTACTAATTACTGTTTTTAAAAAATATGTAAAAAAATAAAAATACATCACTAGAGATGAGCGAACGTACTCGTCCGAGCTTGATACTCGTTCGAGTATTAGCGTGTTCGAGATGCTCGTTACTAGAGGCGAGCACCACGCGATGTTCGAGTTACTTTCACTTTCATCTCTGAGACGTTAGCGTGCTTTTCTGGCCAATAGAAAGACAGGGAAGGCATTACAATTTCCCCCTGCGACGTTCAAGCCCTATACCACCCCCCTGCAGTGAGTGGCTGGCGAGATCAGGTGTCACCCGAGTATATAAATCGGCCCCTCCCGCGGCTCGCCACAGATGCATTCTGACATAGTTCAGGGAAAGTGCTGTCTTGCTGAAGTTGCTATAGGTAGAGTGTTAGGAGTTATTTTAGGCTTCAAGAACCCCAACGGTCCTTCTTAGGGCCACATCTGACCGTGTGCAGTACTGTTGAGGCTGCTTTTTGCAGTGTTGCACATTTTTTTTTTTTTTGTATATCGGCCGTGCAGAGCATTGCGTCCTCAGTCTGCAGTAATTTTACATAGTATAGGGCCAGTAGTGCTGAGACAGGGACAGTGAAAAAGGTGAAAGACATATACTGTCTATATAGGCAGTGGGCTTTTCCAAAAAAAGTTGGGAAAAAACATTCTATTTGGGCTGCTTGTGGCTGTCCTGAGTGTACTGCGTCTCTGCTGGGGGTAGTAGTCCTAATTAATACGCAGCCAGCTAAGTGTTACAGCAGGCTTGCGCAAAATTCTTTCCTGGCTCTGCGTTGGCTGTTACATCACCGCTGTCATCCTGTCCAGAGGGAAACAGTTTGCAGTAATTTTACATAGTATAGGGCCAGTAGTGCTGAGCAGGGACAGTGAAAAAGGTGAAAGACGTATACTGTCTATATAGGCAGTGGGCTTTTCCAAAAAAATTTCGGAAAAAACTTTCTATTTGGGCTGCCTGTGACTGTCCTCAGTGTACTGCGTCTGTGCTGGGGGTAGTAGTCCTAATTAATACGCAGCCAGCTAAGTGTTACAGCAGGCTTGCGCAAAATTATTTCCTGGCTCTGCTGTGCGTTCTGTAAGCGAAGTCAGCCTCCAACCACAGGCCAATAAGCGGCACATTTAATTACAGCGTTCTGTTTCTGCACTACTGGTAATACACCATGCTGAGGGGTAGGGGTAGGCCTAGAGGACGTGGACGCGGGCGAGGGCAATTTTTATATGTTTCAATGCTCATTAAAGCGTTGAAACTTGCACCTGAACCAATTTTTATTTTAACTGGGCTGCCTCCAGACCTAGTTACAAATTAAGCCACATTAACCAAAGCGATTAATGGGTTTCACCTGCCCTCTTGGTTGGGCATGGGCAATTTTTCTGAGGTACATTAGTACTGTTGGTACACCAATTTTTTGGGGCCCTCGCCTACAGTGTAATCCAATTAATTTTTTGCCCACCTGCATTAAAGCTGACGTTACATCAGCTGTGCTGGACACTGCAATGGGGTATATTTATGTACCGCCGGTGGCTTCCTGGGACCCACCCGTGCTGTCGGTCCACATGGACTTCCCATTAGGGAGATGTACGTGCCTGTGTATACTTATAAAAAACTCGAGCCTGACTGGGGCATGCAGTTTGGGCCGAAGCCCACCTGCATTTAATCAGACGTTAGCTCTGCTGTCCAGGGCACTGCAATGGGATATATTTTTGTACCGCCAGTGGGTTCCAGGGAGCCACCCATGCTGTCGGTCCACAAGGACCTCACATTAGGGAGTTGTACCTGCCTGTGTCTATGTATTAAAAACCCCGGTCTGACTGGGGCATGCAGTGTGGGCCGAAGCCCACCTGCATTTAACATGACATTACCTCAGCTGGGATGGGCAATGCAATGGGATATATTTATGTACGGCCGGTGGCTTCCTGGCACCCACCCATGCTGTCGGTCCACACGGAGTTGTAACTGCATGTGTCCACTTCTAAAGAACCCCAGTCTGACTGGGGCATGCAGTGTGAGCCGAAGCCCACCTGCATTTAACATGACATTACCTCAACTGTGATGGGCAATGCAATGGGATATATTTATGTACCGCCGGTGGGTTCCAGGGAGCCACCCATGCTGTGGGTGCACACGGAATTCCCATTGCGGAGTTGTACCTGTCTGTGACTATTTATAAAAAAACGCGGTCTGACTGGGGCATGCAGACACCTTGACAGAATGACTAGTGTGTGGCACATAGGTTCCCCATTGCTATGCCCACGTGTGCAGCTCCTGATGGAGGTGGCACAGGATTGATTTCTTATTGCTTCTGTACAGCATTGTGGGCTATCGCCCCACCCCTTTTAAAGAGGGTCGCTGCCTAGCCGTGCCAACCCTCTGCAGTGTGTGCCTGCAGTTCCTCCTCATGGCAGACGCACTTATAAATAGACATGAGGGTGGTGTGGCATGAGTGCAGCTGAAGGCTGCGCAGGGACACTTTGGTGTGCGCTGTGGACACTGGGTCGTGCGGGGGGGGGGGGGTGGTTGGGCAGCATGTAACCCAGGAGAAGTGGCAGCGGAGTGTCATGCAGGCAGTGATTGTGCTTTGTTGGAGGTAGTGTGGTGCTTAGCTAAGGTATGCATTGCTAATGAGGGCTTTTCAGAAGTAAAAATTGTTGGGGGGGGGGGGCACTCTTGCCGCTATTGTGGCTTAATAGTGGGACCTGGGAACTTGAGATGCAGCTCAACATGTAGCCCCTCGCCTGCCCTATCCGTTGCTTTGTCATGCCCATCACTTTCTTGAATTGCCCAGATTTTCACAAATGGAAACCTTAGCGAGCATCGGTGATATACAAAAATGCTCGGGTCGCCCATTGACTTCAATGGGGTTCGTTACTCGAAACGAACCCTCGAGCATCGCGAAATTTTCGTCCCGAGTAACGAGCACCCGAGCATTTTGGTGCTCGCTCATCTCTGTACATCACAGTAAATGTGGTTTCACAGAGGCATAGGGGAATTTACTTTCCTGCTCCATTTGGGATGAATAGCTACACCTCCAACAGCATCGGGCAGACCCTATTGACTATGATTGGGTCAGTTCACTTTCTGCTCAGCTGCCCGGCTTTTCGCTAGAAGAAAAGGTACTGCAAGCAGCGCTTTTTCGTCCGGTAATTTGTGCGAGAACTGCGGCGATACCTCCGACTGGAGGTTCCAACGCAGATTTGAAACCCACTCCAAGAAGGATGTCATGTGAAAAGCTTTTTCTCTGAATCAATGTCTTAGCAATTATGGTATCTGCAAACAGATATTTGCTGTGGCTATTCCACTGCAAATATGCAGCAGATCTGCAGATTTTATCATGAATTTGCCATGGATTTCAGCCTATGTATAATAAAGGACAAAATCCCTGGTGAAAATTCATAGAAAGAATACAAATTTACGGATTTCAAATTCTCCACCTCAGGTCCATTTACACACAGAAAATTTCCACAAGCTGTAGATTTGATATTTAACAGCTCATCTTCTTTATGGTACTGTATTATTATACAGATTTGCTGTCAGAATGTCCACAGTTAATATGCAGAATGGGCATTCTTTTAAGCCTCTATACAATACTGTAAGATTAGAACTTGTCCACCAGATGGCAGCAGATCTCTTCAGGCTCTTCTGTTAACATTTCTTTCTCCAGATGTCTCTAGCCTTTTTTAAGATGCTAAAAGTATTTAATATAATGAGAATTTCTGGTCATTGAGATTCATATATTTTAATTTAAAAGTGAAATTTACATTATCCTTAATACTATGCTAACACTTTTTTTTAGTACATTCAAATCCATACATGCATATTCTTATAAGACCTTAGGACTGCTGTGAAATGTTAGTAATAAAACATATATATAGTATTTAGTAATCAAATGATAGATAGATGGATAGATAGATAGATAGATAGATAGATAGATAGATAGATAGATAGTATAAAACATATAGGAGATCTACTAACCTACTACACTCATGTTGCATACTACATAAACAGCATGACAATATGTAACACCAAAACATGGTGTATTACTTAGTTATCAAAAGCAATATCTATCTGGTATATACACAATTACTATGGTGGAAACCACAGATTCCATCAGTTTATCTTAACTTTCTCAGCGTTTTCCTTAGTTTTAAATAAATACATTCATTTTTTGCACGATTTTCTTAATAAATGTGAGCCAAAAAAGACACAAAGTTTTTTTAAAAGTATGTTAAGAAAAATAATACCAGTGTATTCATGTTCTTATGCCATTTTTATGTTGCGTTTAGAACACTGGTCCCATACCAGTAGCTCAGGAGTCACGTGTGGTTCGAGATCCTATATTGTGGGGCTTTCTATGTGAGCCGGGACTTCTTTTGCCACTAATCTTTCCAAGTATTATAGATTTTTCTAGCGACTCTGCTCACATTACATGGCCAAAATCCATGAGTCTGAGTCCGGCCATCTTGCTCTCCAGTGTTATATCGGGTCTTGTACGATTCAGGACTTCTCTGTTTGTTACTCTTGCTGTCCAGGCCATACATAGTTATAACAATATGCACTGGCAATTTATGTCCTAACCACCAAACCATTTAAATTTAAAGAGCACAATACAGTGATTATACACAATGCTTTTAGGAGTTTTTCTTGTCCTTTTTTTGCCATAGATTTTTGTCAAATAGTCTTCTCTGTAGAAGATAAAAAATGATGGAAATAAAAAGTAAAAAATGTCACAAAAATGGCACAAAAATGCCTATAAAAACACATGCACCAGTTATAAAAATGCTAGCATTTACCATGCTTTTTTATTGGGTGTCACATTTTAAGCAGCATATGGCATGTTTGCATATTCATGATTTCTTTTTTCTTCACATTTAATATGTCTCACTTCAATATTTTTAATTCAATGTGGCTTCCAACCAAGACTCAAAATTCGATTTGGCTCTGAAGGCACAAAAGTTTAGAGCTCTCTATGCTAGAATGTGTCCTATGACCAATAATGGTTGCAATACTATCAGAAGAAGAATGCTGCGTATACCATGGACTACAATGGTCACCAACAAGAGGGTAGCGCTAGAGAGCAAAATCAGCAAACAGCTTCTCTCATACTTTGGACATATAATGTGAGCCAATTCTCTGGAAAGAATATTAATGCTCGGCACAGTGAGTGGGCCACGAAGAAGAGGACAACAAAGAAAACATTAACTGGATGCAATCATGGAGGATGCAAACATATACATGGAGGAACTGAAAGAAGTGGTCAAGGACAGGAAAGCTGTTACGGCACTCTGCCCCCCAGAGCGCCAGGTGGGGTGCCCTGATCTTCCCGCACCCCACTGTCCCTGCCTACTTGCCTCGGTCCTGGCTAACCCCAGGCGGACAACTGGGCGGCGGTCCCTGCGCTGGCTAGGGACCTGGCGACTACCTAGATGGAACTACTAACAGGGGACAGAGTGCCGACAGAAGAGGCAGGTGGAACAAACCAACAAAACTTACAAGCAGAGTAAGTCTGGAGATGGAGCTCACAGGTAAACAGACAGGCTACTGACGAGCAACTAGCACAGACTGGGACAGACCTGACTAGAGGCTAGCAGAACCAATAACTGGCAGTGAGCTCAGGTCACTGCCAGCCTTTTAACTAAAAGCCTCCGCCCAGGGGCGGAGAGTGGGAGGAGCCGACTCTCCCACTGTTGCATAAGGAAGGTGGAGGAGAGCGGGCGGCACCCTACGGGCGGACACGCCCACGCCGCTGCACGCTGGCTGCTCCACGCCGCTGCACGCTGGCTGCTCCACGCCGCCGGGAGAGCCCCGACAGCAGAGCTCTGGGACGCCGGAGCCGACATCGGAGCGCCGCGCGCCGGCCGTGGGAACCAGCGCCGCCCTGCATGGTAACAAAAGCAAGGAGAACAGTGATCCATAAAGTGAGTGAAAGTCGGCCTTGACTGAAGAGATATCATCATCATACTATCAATGAAATAAGTACTGATTAAACCTTCACTTTTTTAGGGCCTGTTCAGACGTCATTATTGGCTCCATACAGGGTTTCTCTTTTAACTATGCAAATAGCAACTCTGGATGCAACCTGGAAGGAAGCTATCTTAGCCATTAATGAGAACTGCTGGAATGGAAACCAAGAGGCTTTTTATTTATTTCGAGCGCTGTTCAATCGGAAAGCAGCATGTAGTATCTGACCATTTATGCACAGTGTGCATTGAGTAGTAACAGAAGTGCCATGTTGGAAGAATGAATTGGGTCCTCAGGAATAAGTAGATTTGTAGTCAAACCAGAAAAAAGGATTGCATCGGGTAGTATATCTCCCTCCAGGCCCTGATCACATCTTGTCCCCAAGACCACAGGGACATTTAAGATATTTTGATTTTTTGTGGTGTGACAGGGACCTAATAATGTAGTCAGAAATTAATTAAATACACAAATCATCATATGTAATAAGAGAGGATTTTCACCATTTTCTTGATGCAATAGATATATCTGGATCAATATGGAACAAGAAAAGGGGCAATTTTGTAATTGTTGTCTCACTTAGCTATAACTGCTACAATTATCCAACTTTTGCCCACTTTTATTTCTAGTTACATTTGCTTAATTACTTAATATAAATTAAACAGTCTCACTAATCTACAACAACCAACAAAACTCACAGTTTGCTAAAATCTTAAATTCTTTAAGCCTGTGTGATGTAACCTATACTTGGATTTTTCTTTCTGCTTAAAGTTTACTTCTGAGCCAAATTACTATATTTGATGTATGAAAATTGAGATCTGAAGTTTAAATTTAGCAAGGCAATGGCAAATGTGTGCAATGCCCCCACATGCAACATAGAATGGTTTGAGTTTTGGTTGTATAATGCTCTTGTGATAGTGGAATCTATACTTAGTTGAAATGTGTTTATTTCAGCAGTATAAGACCCCTTCCTCAATTAGATTATTTCTGTTTTTGGCATATGAATTGGTTCAGACAATGTCTCTCCTATTTTCAACTGCTGAGTCTTATGGCAACTAAGTGCTTTCTTGGCTTTGACTACTATTACCAGGAACTTATTAAAATGATTTCACAGGCATCATTTCCATCAGTAGACCTACCTAAAGAATTCTATTTTCAATTGGACCAAAGAAGTAAATTCATCCTAAAGAAAGACAGAATTCTTTTACCAAGTCTTAAAAATAATCCTCCAGAAAATGATTTCTGAAGATGAGAGAAATAATGTTAAATCAGGGAATTTATCTGAAGATAAAAAGTAGTAATTATAGCAACGCAACACTAATTAATAGAATGATGTCACCCACTAATGCTTAGCTTTCCATTAAAAGGGTTTTTTGTGAGTTGTAGAAATACTGCCAATCCAGCTCCCCATGCTCCAACATAACAAATAAGCATATTCTCACTTCTCCTGCTGTGTCCCACACCGGTGTCAAATCCTCTGGCCCACCTGGTTTACAGGACAGCACAGGCACTGTAGCCAATAACCGAGCTCAGCGATCGATCATTTGCTGAGCTCTGCTATTGGCTACACTGCCTGTGATGTCCTGCAAACAAGCTGTGGCAGCCTGTAAATGTGACATTACAGAGGAGACCTGGAACATTGCCACAGGACAGAGCAGGGAGAGGTGAGTATATGCTTATTTGTTATGTTGGTGCATGGGGAGCTGGATTGGCAGTAATTCTACAACTCTGACAACCTCTTTAACATTGATTAGATTAATATCTGCTTGAGTATTCCATGGCGGGGTACTCAGCTCTTCCTATTATGACTGTAGACTTAAACATATCCACAGGACCCATTTTTAAAATTATGTTAGGAAAAATAGTGCACGTATAAAGTCATGTTCTTATGCCATTTTAACCCTCTCCAATCCACTGTCTGACATCTGAAGACATTATGATTTAAGGCTGTACAGCTCCGATGTTGGAAGACGTCCGTCAGGGTTCTCTTACTGTATATTGCCAGCGCATCTGCTGTCGGAGCCTATCCAACGTGTCACCTCATGCAGTACTGGCTTTAGCCAGCATATAGCGCTGTTGTATAACAGCAGAAAAAGAGTAAGCCTCCTAGGAAATCTAGGATACAAATTGGATTGGAAAGGGTTTTAATGCCACATTTTAGAACACTGGTCCCCAACTAATGTTTCAGAAGCCACAAAAGACTTGCAACCCATATTGTGGGGCTCTCTATGTGAAACCTGGGTTATAACCATAGGAGAGGTGGTTGATGCTGCTTAATCAGCTCTTCCTGTTACACCTATAGACTCCAACAGAAAGGGTTGTGCATATCCACAATATTACCTGTTCTCCAAATAGCAGAGAGTCCCAGAGATGTGAATATGTAAGTAGGTTACTACGTACTAGCAGGTTGAGGAATATCACACATAGCAATGTTAATTCTAAATGTTCTACTTTTATTTTTTAACTGGCAGATTGATTTTACCAGAAGAAATGCTAATGAGAACCAGTGACTTTTACAATTAACAACTCACCTGTGATATTGGATATTCAATTTGGTTATTTCTCAATACAGAATAGCAGTAACATAGATAAACGCAACCAAAGCATACAGTTAACCTATGCTCTTTTAGCAATTAACCTTATAACCTTTGTCTACTAGTACTCTCAGTACCATAGGTTGCAAATTCTCTTTGAAGCAGTTCTTCCTCTGTTATTGTTGACCTTTTATCTCAGTGTGGAGTATCACAGAGATACTTTTAAATATTAACCTATATATTGCATGAAATCTCATTGTCTATTTAGAGTAAATGGGAGATTGGTCTCAAGGCAATTCTCCACTTAAATTCTTATGTTGGATCGATCCAAGAAATCTGAATATAGCAAACGAGCTATACACTCTCTCAGAATCTGTTGGCGACAGAGTAGTAGGCCGGGCAACACTGTACTCACTCTCCTTATGCAGAAAATTTCTTGACATCATTTGTGTTCACTTGCAGGTTACTTCTTGTACATACAAAGAGTTGGATGTCCTTTTGGCAGTTTCCCAGTCTTGGTCTTGGTACTGCGATCTTCTGAATGGGGTGGTATTGCAGCTACAGACACACTCTTCCTGCCTCCCTCTCACAACACTACTTGGCGCCAAATTTCTTTTAGTTCTCATAGTTTCTCCTTCCTCAGTTTTCTTGGGCATCGTACTACGCACTTTGCTCTGGCCATGGACTTTTATACTGCCATGTCAGGAAAAAGTAGTGATACAATGACGTTGCTATGCAGACGCACAGCTCACTGAACATTCACTGCTGTTTATCGAGCATTAAATCATAGAATCATAGAATTCTATGATTATATAGTTTTCCAAGTTCTAGGTCCTGTGAGAAAACAGTTTCCCAAGTAGTAACATACCAAATACGCTTATACTCTCTCCCCACTTCTGCTATGTACCGCACCTTCACTCCAGGTCTTCGCTCTGATGTTACATTTAGAGGCTTCCCCAGCCTGTTTTTCAGGACATCGCAGGCTCTGCAGCCTATAATAGAGTTTAGCAATCGATTTCTGAGCTCTGTTATTGGCTGCAGCACCGGTGATATCCAGTAAACTGGGCGTGACTGCAGAAAGTAAGCAAAGAAGGAGCAGAGGACTCAGTAGTGCCTTGGGACACAGCGGGAGTGAGAAAAGGGGAGCATAAGCCTATTTGTTTGTTACTGATCGGAGAACTAGTTTTCCACTGGACCTAGAACTCAGAAAAACCCTTTAATTTATACAGCTTCCTGTTTTCCTAATACCAACTGCCATACTGCTGCAATACTTCTCTTACACTAACTGTACAGGTTGAGCAGTGGCATAGCTATAGGGGTTGCAGGGGTCACAATTATGACCCGTCCCCTAAGCCATGGGAGCATAGAGGTCCCTCTCGTCACATTAACTGAAACTGCAGCTCCCCAACCACCTCTCCCCTGGCACTCCCGCACCTTCACTTCAATTAACTCCCAGCACTCCTCAGGATTATTAAACCTATTAAAGATGACTAACCAGTCAATAGGATGCACGCCAAACATGCAGGGGTAAGAGCTCCAGAAACCCCAAAAAGATATACTCCAATGTCTCAATAAAGGAATGACAGAATCCTGGGCGTAATGCAAAGCAGTAATTTATTCCTCCAAAATCTTGCTACGTTTCGACCCCATTGACAAAGACCCCAATGGGGTCTTTACGTAGCAAGATTTTGGAGGAATAAATTACTGCTTTGCATTACGCCCAGGATGCTGCCATTCCTTTATTGAGACATTGGAGTATACTCCCGCACCTTCATCCACCATAACTCAGTGTCACTCCATTACTAAGTCTATGTGCAGATGTGTGTCTGTCGGCTATGGGACTTCCTGCACAGCATAGCTCGGCATGAAATTTCCCAGCAACACATTTTATTTTCCTCCAACACTTCATAATATTTTGCTCAGTTTTGGTACTGTAGCTTTGTAGTAAGCTTGGTTCTGGTACAAAATTCATGTTGATGACGTTATTATTCATTGCTTTTGATAATAGAAGTTAAAATGCACAATAAAATAGGTATACCATTTGTATTAATCACTGCAAAGCTTGCTGGACTTCTTTTATTACAATTCAAAGTTATTTTGCACTTTTAAATCTTTGATTCCAAACAATCAAAGAATTTCCATCTCTGCCACCTTTTCATCTAACAATGTTTTAAGGAAGGGTCCTATGCAGGGCTAGCTCTGCGGCTGCTGCTCTGCAAAGCAGCATCTGAGATGTATCCGCATCCAGCTCGCTGTAGTTTACCAATAATTTAAGCAGTTAGTCCATATTCATTGTTGACACTTTGCCTAAAACCATGTGGCCATTAACAATAAATGGTCAGTAACTACTTAACTTATTAGTGACCCGCAGCAAGTAGGAGCTTTTGACCACATCATAGTCATACTTCAGACGTAGGAAATGCTGCATGGACCTCTACTCTTAAATAGTGTTAGACAAAGAAGCAATCGTGAAATGATTCTGATATTACAGTACACATGAAATCCATGCCATAATGTCTACTACTCAGGACAGATCACTGATGGATCCCAATACATTCTCCCCAATAAAGACGAACTGTTATGAAAAAATATTAGATTGCAGTAATTGTAAGACATTCTGCAAATAATAAATGGCTACTGTGGATATGCTCTTTCACAGCCAAAGACAAATCATACTGTATAACAGATGGGGGTGGTGTGGGGAGTCCATCAAGAATCTATAAATGTGTAACACATGGCTGGTACTTGCCTGGTGGAAGTGATGGCAAATAGAGGTGGAGGCGACACATTTTTTACAAAAATAACTTAATTTAACAACAATAATGTAAATATTATTTAGCTCCTCAGGAAAGTTCATGTGTTTGAACATTGTGTAGTAACTTAACATGAACTCTCTTAAAGCTATAGTACTCAAAATATTTACAGTGACTCTAAATATCATAACTACATTATAAATCAGTGGCCAATATATTTGCAGCAGCAATCACAGGATTTTACACATAACTTGACTGCGGCATAATCGTTACATAAAACATACATATTCACAAGCCCCAATCTCTAATACTCCATAGGAACAGTGTCCTCTCACACAGGACACACTACGTCATAGATGCCATTTACAGAGGTTGTCACTAGAGATGAGCGAACGTACTCGTCCGAGCTTGATACTCGTTCGAGTATTAGCGTGTTTGAGATGCTCGTTACTCGTAACGAGCACCATGCGATGTTCGGGTTACTTTCACTTTCCTCTCTGAGACGTTAGCGCGCTTTTCTGGCCAATTGAAAGACAGGGAAGGCATTACAACTTCCCCCTGCGACATTCAAGCCCTATACCACCCCCCTGCATTGAGTGGCTAGGGAGATCAGGTGTCACCCGAGTATAAAAATCGGCCCCTCCCGCGGCTCGCCTCAGATGCGTTGTGAGATAGCTGAGGGACAGTGGTATCGTGTTGGAGCTGCTATAGGGAGAGTGTTAGGAGTTAGTGTAGGCTTCAAGAACCGCAACGGTCCTTCTTAGGGCCACATCTAACTGTGTGCAGTAGTGTGGAGGCTGCTTTTAGCAGTGTTGCACATTTTTTTTTTTTTGGTATATCGGCCGTGCAGAGCATTGCGCCCTGCAGTAATACTCCAGGGATAGAATTGTGTAGGCAGGGCCAGAAGACATATTATAGATTGAATATACGCAGTGGTCCTTTTGAAAAAAATATTTGGAAAAAATCTATTTGGCCTGCCTGTCACTCTGCTCAGTGTTCTGTGTCTGTGTCTGCTGGCGGTAGTAGTTCTCCAAATAAATACGCAGCCAGCTAAGTGTTACAGCAGGCTTGCGCCTAATTATTTCCTGGCTCTGAAATCACCGGTCTGTTGCAGTTAATAACAGTGCAACACTTCAGTTCCGTCACACAGTCCAGGGACAGAATTGTGTAGGCAGGGCCAGAAGACATATATTATAGATTGAATATACGCAGTGGTCCTTTTGAAAAAAATATTTGGAAAAAATCTATTTGGCCTGCCTGTCACTCTGCTCAGTGTTCTGGGTCCGTGTCTGCTGGGGGTAGTATTTCTCCAAATAAATACGCAGCCAGCTAAGTGTTACAGCAGGCTTGCGCCTAATTATTTCCTGGCTCTGAAATCACCGGTCTGTTGCGGTTAATAACAGTGCAACACTGCAGTTCCGTGACACACACATCAGGGACAGAATTGTGTAGGCAGGGCCAGAAGACATATTATAGATTAAATATACGCAGTGGTCCTTTTGAAAAAAATATTTGAAAAAAATCTATTTGGCCAGCCTGTCACTCTGCTCAGTGTTCTGTGTCCGTGTCTGCTGGGGGTAGTAGTTCTCCAAATAAATACGCAGCCAGCTAAGTGTTACAGCAGCCTTGCGCCTAATTATTTCATGGCTCTGAAATCACCGGTCTGTTGCAGTTAATAACAGTGCAACACTGCAGTTCCGTCACACAGTCCAGGGACAGAATTGTGTAGGCAGGGCCAGAAGACATATATTATAGATTGAATATACGCAGTGGTCCTTTTGAAAAAAATATTTGGAAACATCTATTTGGCCTGCCTGTCACTCTGCTCAGTGTTCTGGGTCCATGTCTGCTGGGGGTAGTATTTCTCCAAATAAATACGCAGCCAGCTAAGTGTTACAGCAGGCGTGCGCCAAATTATTTCCTGGCGTTCCGTAAGCGAACTCAGCCTCCAACCACAGGCCAATAAGCGGCACATTTAATTACAGTGTTGTGTTTCTGCATTCCTGGTAATACAGCATGCTGAGGGGTAGGGGTAGGCCTAGAGGACGTGGGCGCGGCCGAGGACGCGGAGGCCCTAGTCCGGGTGTGGGCACAGGCCGAGCTCCTGATCCAGGTGTATCGCAGCCGACTGCTGCGGGATTAGGAGAGAGGCACGTTTCTGGCGTCCCCACATTCATAGCACATTTAATGGGTCCACGCGGTAGACCTTTATTAGAAAATGAGCAGTGTGAGCAGGTCCTGTCATGGATGGCAGAAAGTGCTTCAAGCAACCTATCGTCCACCCAGAGTTCTGCGCCGTCCACTGCTGCAACTCAGAATCCTCTGGCTGCTGGTCCTCCTTCCTCCCAGCCTCCTCACTCCATGAAAATGAGACATTCTGAGGAGCGGGCAGACTCCCGGGAACTGTTCTCGGGCCCCTGCTCAGATTGGGCAGCAGTGGTTCCTCTCCCACCAGAGGAGTTTATCGTCACTGATGCCCAACCATTGGAAAGTTCCCGGGGTCCGGGGGATGAGGCTGGGGACTTCCGGCAACTGTCTCAAGACTTTTCAGTGGGTGAGGAGGCCGATGACGATGAGACACAGTTGTCTATCAGTGAGGTAGTAGTAAGGGCATTAAGTCCGAGGGAGGAGCGCACCGAGGATTCTGAGGAAGTGCAGCAGGACAATGAGGTGACTGACCCCACCTGGTTTGCTACGCCTACTGAGGACAGGTCTTCAGAGGGGGAGGCAAGGGCAGCAGCAGGGCAGGTTGCAAGAGGCAGTGCGGTGGCCAGGGGTAGAGGCAGGGCCAGACCGAATAATCCACCAACTGTTTCCCAAAGCGCCCCCACTCGCGCCATGCCACCCTGCAGAGGCCGAGGTGCTCAAAGGTCTGGCAGTTTTTCACTGAGAGTGCAGGCGACCGACGAACAGTGGTGTGCAACCTTTGTCGCGCCAAGATCAGCCGGGGAGCCACCACCACCAGCCTCACCACCACCAGCATGCGCAGACATATGATGGCCAAGCACCCCACAAGGTGGGGCGAAAGCCGTTCACCGCCTCCGGTTTGCACCGCTGCCTCTCCCCCTGTGCCCCAACCTGCCACTGAGATCCAACCCCGCTCTGAGGACACAGGCACTACCGTCTCCTGGCCTGCACCCACACCCTCACTTCCGCTGTCCTCGGCCCCATCCAGCAATGTCTGTCAGCGCAGCGTCCAGCCGTCGCTAGCGCAAGTGTTTGAGCGCAAGCGCAAGTACGCCGCCACGCACCCGCACGCTCAAGCGTTAAACGTGCACGTAGCCAAATTTATCAGCCTGGAGATGCTGCCGTATATGGTTGTGGAAACGGAGTCCTTCAAAAGTATGATGACGGCGGCAGCCCCGCGCTACTCAGTTCCCAGTCGCCACTACTTTTCCCGATGTGCCGTCCCAGCCCTGCACGACCACGTCTCCCGCAACATTGTACGCGCCCTCACCAACGCGGTTACTGCCAAGGTCCACTTAACAACGGACACGTGGACAAGCACAGGCGGGCAGGGCCACTATATCTCCCTGACGGCACATTGGGTGAATTTAGTGGAGGCTGTGACAGAGTCAGAGCCTGGGACCGCTTACGTCCTACCCACCCCCAGAATTGCGGGCCACAGCTCGGTGGTGGTATCTGCGGCGGTGTATGCTTCCTCCACTAAACCACCCTCCTCCTCCTCCTCCTCCTCCAACGCAACCTCTGTCTCGCAATCAAGATGTGTCAGCAGCAGCAGCACGTCGGCAGCAGTCGGTGTCGCGCGTCGTGGCAGCACAGCGGTGGGCAAGCGTCAGCAGGCCGTGCTGAAACTACTCAGCTTAGGAGATAGGAGGCACACGGCCCACGAACTGCTGCAGGGTCTGACAGAGCAGACCGACCGCTAGCTTGCGCTGCTGAGCCTCCAACCGGGCATGGTCGTGTGTGACAACGGCCGTAACCTGGTGGCGGCTCTGCAGCTCGGCAGCCTCACGCACGTGCCATGCCTGGCCCACGTCTTTAATTTGGTGGTTCAGCGCTTTCTGAAAAGCTACCCACGCTTGTCAGACCTGCTCGGAAAGGTGCGCCGGCTCTGCGCACATTTCCGCAAGTCCCACACGGACGCTGCCACCCTGCGCACCCTGCAACATCGGTTTAATCTGCCAGTGCACCGACTGCTGTGCGACGTGCCCACACGGTGGAACTCTACGCTCCACATGTTGGCCAGGCTCTATGAGCAGCGTAGAGCTATAGTGGAATACCAACTCCAACATGGGCGGCGCAGTGGGAGTCAGCCTCCTCAATTATTTTCAGAAGAGTGGGCCTGGTTGGCAGACATCTGCCAGGTCCTTCGAAACTTTGAGGAGTCTACCCAGGTGGTGAGCAGCGATGCTGCAATCATTAGCGTCACCATTCCTCTTTTATGCCTCTTGAGAAGTTCCCTGCAAAGCATAAAGGCAGACGCTTTGCACTCGGAAACAGAGACGGGGGAAGACAGTATGTCGCTGGATAGTCAGAGCACCCTCCTGTCTATATCTCAGCGCGGTGAGGAGGAGGAGGAGGAGGAGGAGGAGGAAGATGAGGAGGAGGGGGAAGACACAGCTTGGCCCACTGGTGAGGGTACCCATGCTGCTTGCCTGTCATCCTTTCAGCGTGTATGGCCTGAGGAGGAGGAGGAGGAGGAGGAGGAGGAGGATCCTGAAAGTGATCTTCCTAGTGAGGACAGCCATGTGTTGCGTACAGGTACCCTGGCACACATGGCTGACTTCATGTTAGGATGCCTTTCTCGTGACCCTCGCGTTACACGCATTCTGGCCACTACGGAATACTGGGTGTACACACTGCTCGACCCACGGTATAAGGAGAACCTTTCCACTCTCATACCCGAAGAGGAAAGGGGTTCGAGAGTGTTGCTATACCACAGGACCCTGGCGGACAAACTGATGGTAAAATTCCCATACGACAGCGCTAGTGGCCGAAGGCGCAGTACCGAGGGCCAGGTAGCAGGGGAGGCGCGGAGATCAGGCAGCATGTACAGCACAGGCAGGCCAACACTCTTTAAGGCCCTTGACAGCTTTCTGGCTCCCCAGCAAGACTGTGTCACCGCTCCCCAGTCACGGCTGAGTCGGCGGGAGCACTGTAAAAGGATGGTGAGGGAGTACGTAGCCGATCGCACGACCGTCCTCCGTGACGCCTCTGCCCCCTACAACTACTGGGTATCGAAGCTGGACACGTGGCCTGAACTCGCGCTGTATGCCCTGGAGGTGCTTGCTTGTCCTGCGGCTAGCGTCTTGTCAGAGAGGGTGTTTAGTGCGGCTGGGGGAATCATCACAGATAAGCGTACCCGCCTGTCAACCGACAGTGCCGACAGGCTAACACTCATCAAGATGAACAAGGCCTGGGTTTCCCCAGACTTCTCTTCTCCACCAACGGACAGCAGCGATACCTAAGCAATAGGTAGGCTGCACCCGCGGATGGAAGCATCGTTCTGTATCCCCATCAAAAACGGGGACCTTTTCGCTTCATCAATCTGTGTATAATATTCATCCTCCTCCTCCTGCTCCTCCTCCTGAAACCTCACATAATCACGCCGAATGGGCAATTTTTCTTAGGCCCACAAGGCTCAGTCATATAATTTTTCTAAACAATTTTTATACGTTTCAATGCTCATTAAACCGTTGAAACTTTCACCTCCACCAATGTTTATTTTAACTGGGCTGCCTCCTGGCCTAGTTACCAATTAAGCCACATTAACCAAAGCGATTATTGGGTTTCACCTGCCCTCTTGGTTGGCCATGGCCAATTTTTCTGATGTACATTAGTACTGTTGATACAGCAATTTTTGTGGGCCCTCGCCTACAGTGTAATCAATGGAATTTTTAGCCCACCTGCATTACAGCTGACGTTACATCCGCTGTGTTGGGCAATGCAATGGGATATTTTTATGTACCGCCGGTGGGTTCCAGGGAGCCACCCATGCTGTGGGTCCACAGGGAGTTGTAACTACATGTGTCCACTTCTAAAGAACCCCAGTCTGACTGGGGCATGCAGTGTGGGCCGAAGCCCACCTGCATTAAACATGACATTACTACCTCAGCTGTGTTGGGCAATGCAATGGGGTATATTTATGTACCGCCGGTGGCTTCCTGGCACCCACCCATGCTGTGGGTCCACAGGGAGTTGTAAATGCATCTGTTTCCACTTCTAAAGAACCCCAGTCTGACTGGGGCATGCAGTGTGGGCCGAAGCCCACTTGCATTAAACATGACATTACTACCTCAGCTGTGATGGGCAATGCAATGGGATATTTTTATGTACCGCCGGTGGGTTCCAGGGAGCCACCCATGCTGTGGGTCCACAGGGAGTTGTAAATGCATCTGTTTCCACTTCTAAAGAACCCCAGTCTGACTGGGGCATGCAGTGTGGGCCGAAGCCCACCTGCATTAAACATGACATTACTACCTCAGCTGTGTTGGGCAATGCAATGGGATATATTTATGTACCACCGGTGGCTTCCTGGCACCCACCCATGCTGTGGGTCCACAGGGAGTTGTAAATGCATCTGTTTCCACTTCTAAAGAACCCCAGTCTGACTGGGGCATGCAGTGTGGGCCGAAGCCCACCTGCATTAAACATGACATTACTACCTCAGCTGTGATGGGCAA
Organism: Eleutherodactylus coqui; assembly: GCF_035609145.1. Classification (NCBI taxonomy): domain Eukaryota; kingdom Metazoa; phylum Chordata; class Amphibia; order Anura; family Eleutherodactylidae; genus Eleutherodactylus; species Eleutherodactylus coqui. Next base: position 387,256,188 of record NC_089837.1, on the reverse strand, counting down.
TGCAATGGGATATTTTTATGTACCGCCGGTGGCTTCCTGGCACCCACCCATGCTGTGGGTCCACAGGGAGTTGTAAATGCATCTGTTTCCACTTCTAAAGAACCCCAGTCTGACTGGGGCATGCAGTGTGGGCCGAAGCCCACCTGCATTAAACATGACATTACTACCTCAGCTGTGATGGGCAATGCAATGGGATATTTTTATGTACCGCCGGTGGGTTCCAGGGAGCCACCCATGCTGTGGGTGCACACGGAATTCCCATTGCGGAGTTGTACCTGCCTGTGACTATATATAAAAAACCGTGGTCTGACTGGGGCATGCAGACACCTTGACAGAATGAATAGTGTGTGGCACATAGGTTCCCCATTGCTATGCCCACGTGTGCAGCTCCAGATGGAGGTGGCACAGGATTGGATTTCTCATTGCTTCTGTACAGCATTGTGGGCTATCGCCCCGCCCCTTTTAAAGAGGGTCGCTGCCTATCCGTGCCAACCCTCTGCAGTGTGTGCCTGCTTTTCCTGTGGCAGACGCACTTATAAATAGACATGAGGGTGGCGTGGCATGAGGGCAGCTGAAGGCTGGGCAGGGACAGTTTGGTGTGCGCTGTGGACACTGGGTCGTGGGGGGGGGGGGGATTTGGCAGCATGTAACCCAGGAGAAGTGGCAGCGGAGTGTCATGCAGGCAGTGATTGTGCTTTGTTGGAGGTAGTGTGGTGCTTAGCTAAGGTATGCATTGCTAATGAGGGCTTTTCAGATGTTAAAGTTGTTGGGGGGGGCCCACTCTTGCTGCTTTTGTGGCTTAATAGTGGGACCTGGGAACTTGAGATGCAGCCCAACATGTAGCCCCTCGCCTGCCCTATCCGTTTCTGTGTCGTTCCCATCACTTTCTTGAATTGCCCCGATTTTCACAAATGAAAACCTTAGCGAGCATCGGCGATATACAAAAATGCTCGGGTCGCCCATTGACTTCAATGGGGTTCGTTACTCGAAACGAACCCTCCAGCATCGCGAAAAATTCGTCTTGAATAACGAGCACCCGAGCATTTTGGTGCTCGCTCATCTCTAGTTGTCACACATCTTTTCCATTCCGTACTACCTCTCTATCTCATGTGCCTTACTGCGCCATTACATCTTTCCTCATAAACAGTTTGCATGACATCATACTCATTACAATGTGTCCTTATAACTACCTTATCAACTCCTCTGCAAGGCCTTGCATTAACCTAAAACCATGGTGCCTTAAACCACAGTCCCCATGACCCCCACCCTGGCCAGGGATTTTACATTATGCAGTCTTGGGGCTAGCAGTAAATTCATGATTTCTCGAAACAGCGCTGCCCATTTGTCTCTGCTTCTTTCCTTGTCTGAGCTATCTCCGACAAACAGACTTTTCAAATTATCCATTTGACCTCTGTCTCTAGCTGTTTGTGGGGAGGGAGTCTCTTTCTCCTCCCATGCTCTGCGAGGCACTTCACCCCCTATGGCCCAGATGGTTCTCCATGCAGGTCATCAGGGTCCTTTTGGTGGGCTCTCTAGTGCTCTCCCCAGTATGGGGACAGCACTGCAAATACAAGATAGCAGCCTCCACCAGCTGTTCTGTCTTGCTCTGGCTGTTGCTTCTGTTGCCTCTCAATGCTCCTCACTCTGGGCTATTTTAGACAGCTGTAACGTATCTTTTGCCTTTATTATAGGTTGACTCCCTGTGACTAGTGGTTTCTCTAGCCCTCAGGCTTATTCCTGAGGTCTGGGCGCAGGGCCTAGCCCTGTCACTCTGTCCCTACAGTGAGGCTGGATCTTCTAGGCAGTGACATTCTGGCTGCATTGCCACACATAGCATCCAATTGGCGGAATCCATTGCTGCAGCCCTTAATTTCTGATAGTTCTGTCTGCCTCTCTGACCATCCCCGATCCCTGCTGCTGGTCTGGCAAGAGAGCAGTGACCTTCTCTGGTGCTCTAGAGTACCTGACAGCTCTCCCCTCCACTTGACTGAATCTTGGGCTGGAGGGGGTGGAGTTTTACGGCAGCAGCTCGGCCACTGTCACAGCAGTTGTACTGCTGTATTCTACAAGGGGGATGTGGGCACTTCTCATTCCCCTTACAAACCAACGGGCACTAGCAGTATCAAAAAAAGTCTACTTATTAATTATCTTTTTATTGGGGTTTATATTGTATATCTTAAATATGCAGTGGAAGCCGACATTTTGAATATATTAACACTGGGAAAGCTTTGTAGATGCAACTGTAGTCTTGCCCAGCATTATCTGTAGTAAGTTACCTTACTACAGTCCTACCTCGGTCATGGTTTCTCGGGCTTATTATACCACCTCCTCCTCCTCCTTGGGGTCTGGGTATCAGCACTGGTCAGCATGTATTATCTCTCATGTTACAAATTACCACAGTTATCCGAGATACTGGATTGGAGCGTTCACAGGAAGCGTAACTTATTTAATGATTAGACTTTCACAGGGTCACTGTACACCTGTGGTGGCTGCTTTTGAGACACCTCCTGCTTCAAACCAATCTTTGGTGTTAGTATGCGCTGCTGCATTGTGGAGATGTGTAGAAGTAATTGCATCTGAGTTCCCTCTATGCTCACGTTTGTGGCTCCTAACAATTTGGTGACGGAGGTGGCACGGGATTGGAATTATGATCGTACATCAATTTATCATCAATTTTCATTAGCATTGTGGGCTATCGCCCCCAATTTCAAAGAGGGTCGCTGCCAGGCCCTGCCAACCCTCTGCTGTGTGTGTCTACGGTTCCTCATCATCCAAGACGCACTTATAAATAGGCACGAGGGTGGTGTGGCTATGAAACATGCGTGTGGCATGAGGTCAGTTGAACGCTGCAAAGGGAAAATTTTGTGTGCGCTGTGGACGCAAGCTCGTGCGGGGGGAGGGGGGGTTGGACAGCAATGCCAGCATGTAACCCAGGAGAAGAGGCAGTGGTGTCACCCGCAGGTGGTGATTGTCCTTGGTTGCAGCTAGTGTGGTGCTTAGCTAAGGTGTGCCAGCATGTGTGCCTTGCTGCTTATGGTCTGTCCCAAGTAAATTGTTAGGGGGGTGACCACCAGGCTCTTGCCCCCAATTTGGCTAAATAGTGGGACCTGGGAGCCTCAGATGCACCCATGTGATGTTTCCATGACTTTTTGATGTTTTCAGGTGTTTCACACAACCTCCCCTATGCGGAGCATCGGTCAGCTTGAAAAATGCTCTCCCATTGACTTCAATGGGGTTCGTGAATCGTTACTTACGAAAAGTTCGACTCGAGTAGCGAGCACCCGAGTATTTTGGTGCTCGCTCATCTCTACTAGTAACCTCTCAGTTCACAAATAACACAAAATGGGCAAAAACTCATGGGACTATTTAGGGGTGGGAAGAGGTTTTGCAAACTGCCTCGTATATACAGTGTGTCATATATACTCCATTAGGAATGTATTATTGCAATTGCTCCCTTTAACTAGGGATCATTCTAATTATAGAACACACCTTTAATCAGCTGCCTGCGTGTAGAAATATTAATGGGTACATTGTCTCCTAGTCTTGGCTTTGCTTATCTATGTAGCAAGCACAACTGTGTAGAGATAATAAATTATACCTTATTACTAAAGAGTAATATGAACTGCTAACATTTAGAAAGATTACAGAGACCACACTGCAAAATAGATTGAAGAAGACAGAATAAAACAATCATATATATACAGGTAAGTGCATATATTACTGTGTAGAAAAACGTTTTGGTGTTATTTCTCGTTAAATTATCTCTGTATGCAAAATAAGGAATCATTCCAAGTAATGACAATTCTAAATACTACAATGGTAATTAAATCTTTTTTCTGAGACACTCATAAGTAATAAAAACCTTCACAGGCCTAATAATGCAAGATTTAAATAGAAGATACAACAGACATGGGGCTAGAGGGTAAAATAAGAAAAGAAGAGCAGAGATGACTCCAGAGACACAAAATATGAATAGCATCATTGCCTCAGTAAGGAATACAAATAATTCAGTGATTGTCAAGTGATGTTATCTTATACTTAATAAGTTGGTGTCTGTCTTTTTCTAACTGCATACCAATTCACATCATACATTAAATAATAGCAGAAATGAAAGAATTACTTTATTTTTTACACTGATTGCAAGTTGTACCCATTTACATAGTTGCACTTGACGTAATGAGTAGCAGATAAATAAAGTACAAATCGAAGAACTAATAGCGTTATGCATGTTCGTATCTTAAGAGTACTTTACGCATTGAAAAAAATGATGCCCTAAGTTGAGCTGTTGTATTCTCCATGGAATTTTTCTTTTAAATGACTTAAAAGTGTTGATTTTTGTTGGTTTTCTAATGTTTTTATTAAAAAAATTGCATACCTTTGTATGATAAAAACTAGAGATGAGCGAACGCGTTCGTCCGAGCTTGATATTCGTGCGAATATTAGGGTGTTCGGGATGTTCGTTACTCGTAACGAACACCATGTGGTGTTCTGGTTACTTTCACTTCCTTCCCTGAGACGTTTGCGCGCTTTGCTGGCCAATTGAAAGACAGGGAAGGCATTACAACTTCCCCCTGTGACGTTCAAGCCCTATACCACCCCCCTGCTGTGAGTGGCTGGGAAGATCAGGTGTCACCCGAACATAAAAGTCGGCCCCTCCCGCGGCTCGCCTCAGATGCCTGGTGAGTTAGATGAGGGACAGTGCTGTTTGTACCGGAGCTGCTGTAGGGAAAGAATTGGTAGTTAGTGTAGGCTTCAAGACCCCCCAAAGGTCCTTATTAGGGCCACTGATAGCTGTGTGTTGGCTGCTGTTAGCAGTGGCAAATTTTTTTTTTCTCAAAATCGGCAGTGCAGAGCATTGCACCCGGCATTAGGGACAGAAGTGCTGCATAGGCAGGGAGAGTGTTAGGAGTGAGTGTAGCCTTCAAGAACCTCAACGGTCCTTTCTAGGGCCATATTTATCCGTGTGCAGTACTGTCCAGGCTGCTGTTAGCTGTGCTGCATTTTTTTTTGCTTCTCAAAATCGCCTCTGCAGACCATTGCACCCTCCATTGATACTGCAGGGAAAGAATTGTATAGGCAGGGCGACAACACAGTTGTTATTCATTGAATATACGCAGTGCTGCCTTTTGGTGCCAAAAAACGGAAAATAATTAAATTTGTCCTGCCTCTGTCCGGCCTAACGCCGGTGGACACGTGTGAGCTGCGTCTGCAACCTGTAAAAATCAGACGCACCCAGCTACGCTTTACTGCTGGCTTCGCCATTTGCTTTCCTTAATTGGGAAACAAATACCTGCTCTGCCAGAGTTATAATAACTCTGCTACCCTCACGTTCTGTGACACATAAGCAGGGACACAGCACAGTTATTAAACTTCTCATGTTCATTGAATATACGCAGTGCTGCCTTTTGGTGGAAAAAAACTGAAAACAAATCTATTTGTCCAGCCTCTGTCCGTCCTAAGGGCTGTGGACACGTGTGAGCTGCGTGAACAACATTGCTAAATCAGACGCACCCAGCTACGCTTTACTGCTGGCTTCGCCATTTGCTTTCCTTAATTGGGAAAAAAATACCTGCTCTGCCAGAGTTATAATAACTCTGCTACCCTCACGTTCTGTGACACATAAGCAGGGACACAGCACAGTTATTAAACTTCTCATGTTCATTGAATATACGCAGTGCTGCCTTTTGGTGGAAAAAAACTGAAAACAAATCTATTTGTCCAGCCTCTGTCCGTCCTAAGGGCTGTGGACACGTGTGAGCTGCGTGAACAACATTGCTAAATCAGACGCACCCAGCTACGCTTTACTGCTGGCTTCGCCATTTGCTTTCCTTAATTGGGAAAAAAATACCTGCTCTGCCAGAGTTATAATAACTCTGCTACCCTCACGTTCTGTGACACATAAGCAGGGACACAGCACAGTTATTAAACTTCTCATGTTCATTGAATATACGCAGTGCTGCCTTTTGGTGGAAAAAAACTGAAAACAAATCTATTTGTCCAGCCTCTGTCCGTCCTTACGGGCGGTGGACACGTGTGAGCTGCGTGAACAACATTGCTAAATCAGACGCACCCAGCTACGCTTTACTGCTGGCTTCGCCATTTGCTTTCCTTAATTGGGAAAAAAATACCTGCTCTGCCAGAGTTATAATAACTCTGCTACCCTCACGTTCTGTGACACATAAGCAGGGACACAGCACAGTTATTAAACTTCTCATGTTCATTGAATATACGCAGTGCTGCCTTTTGGTGGAAAAAAACTGAAAACAAATCTATTTGTCCAGCCTCTGTCCGTCCTAAGGGCTGTGGACACGTGTGAGCTGCGTGAACAACATTGCTAAATCAGACGCACCCAGCTACGCTTTACTGCTGGCTTCGCCATTTGCTTTCCTTAATTGGGAAAAAAATACCTGCTCTGCCAGAGTTATAATAACTCTGCTACCCTCACGTTCTGTGACACATTAGCAGGGACACAGCACAGTTATTAAACTTAGATAATTCATTCACTAGAGGCAGTGGGGCCTTTCGTTTTCCAAAAAGGGCAAAAATTATATTTGGCCTGCAGTCTTGCGCCAATTTATTTCCTGCCTGTGAAATCAAATCACTGGTAATACAGCATGCTGAGGGGTAGGGGTAGGCCTAGAGGACATGGACGCGGCCGAGGACGCGGAGGGCCAAGTCAGGGTGTGGGCACAGCCCGAGCTCCTGATCCCGGTGTGTCGCAGCCGACTGCTGCGCGATTAGGAGAGAGGCACGTTTCTGGCGTCCCCACATTCATCGCCCAATTAATGGGTCCACGCGGGAGACGGTTATTAGAAAATGAGCAGTGTGAGCAGGTCCTGTCCTGGATGGCAGAAAGTGCTTCGAGCAACCTATCGTCTACCCGCAGTTCTGCGCCGTCCACTGCTGCCAATCCGAATCCTCTGTCTGCTGCTCCTCCTTCCTCCCAGCCTCCTCACTCCACTACAATAACACCTGCTCAGGAGCGGGAACACTCCCTGGAACTGTTCTCGGGCCCCTGCTTAGATTGGGCAGCAGCGGTTCCTCTCCCAAAAGAGGAGTTTATCGTCACTGATGCCCAACCATTCGAAAGTTCCCGGGGTCCGGGGGAAGAGGCTGGGGACTTCCGCCAACTGTCTCAACAACTTTCTGTGGGTGAGGAGGACACAGTTGTCTTGCAGTGAGGTAGTAGTAAGGGCAGTAAGTCCGAGGGAGCAGCGCACAGAGGATTCGGAGGAAGAGCAGCAGGACGATGAGGTGACTGACCCCACCTGGTGTGCAACGCTTACTCAGGAGGACAGGTCTTCAGAGGGGGAGGCAAGGGCATCAGCAGGGCAGGTTGCAAGAGGCAGTGCGGTGGCCAGGGGTAGAGGCAGGGCCAGACCGAATAATCCACCAAGTGTTTCCCAAAGCGCCCCCTCGCGCCATGCCACCCTGCAGAGGCCGAGGTGCACTAAGGTCTGGCAGTTTTTCACAGAGACGCCTGACGACCGACGAACAGTGGTGTGCAACCTTTGTCGCGCAAAGCTCAGCCGGGGAGCCAACACCAACAGCCTCACCACCACCACCATGCGCAGACATATGATGGCCAAGCACCCCGCAAGGTGGGACGAAGGCCGTTCAGCGCCTCCGGTTTGCACCCCTGCCTCTCCCCCTGTGCCCCAACCTGCCACTGAGATTCAACCCCCCTCTCTGGACACAGGCACTACCGTCTCCTGGCCTGCACCCACACCCTCACCTCCGCTGTCCTCGGCCCCATCCAGCAGTGTAGTTCAGCGCACCGTCCAGCCGTCGCTTGCGCAACTGTTGGAGCGCAAGCGCAAGTACGCCGCCACGCACCCGCACGCTCAAACGTTAACCGTCCGCATAGCAAAATTCATCAGCCTTGAGATGCTGCCGTATAGGGTTGTGGAAACGGAGTCCTTCAAAAGTATCATGGAGGCGGCGGCCCCGCGCTACTCAGTTCCCAGTCGCCACTACTTTTCCCGATGTGCCGTCCCAGCCCTGCACGACCACGTCTCCCGCAACATTGTACGCGCCCTCACCAACGCGGTTACTGCCACGGTCCACTTAACTACAGACACGTGGACAAGCACAGGCGGGCAGGGCCACTACATCTCCCTGACGGCACATTGGGTGAATTTAGTGGAGGCTGGGACAGAGTCAGAGCCTGGGACCGCTCACGTCCTACCCACCCCCAGAATTGCGGGCCCCAGCTCGGTGGTGGTATCTGCAGAGGTGTATGCTTCCTCCACTAAAGCACCCTCCTCCTCCTCCTCCTCCTCCTCTGTCTCGCAATCAAGATGTGTCAGCAGCAGCATGTCGCCAGCAGTCGGTGTCGCGCGGTGTGGCAGCACAGCGGTGGGCAAGCGTCAGCAGGCCGTGCTGAAACTACTCAGCTTAGGCGATAAGAGGCACACGGCCCACGAACTGCTGCAGGGTCTGACACAGCAGACCGACCGCTGGCTTGCGCCGCTGAGCCTCCAACCGGGCATGGTCGTGTGTGACAACGGCCGTAACCTGGTGGCGGCTCTGCAGCTCGGCAGCCTCACGCACGTGCCATGCCTGGCCCACGTCTTTAATTTGGTGGTTCAGCGGTTTCTGAAAAGCTACCCACGCTTGTCAGACCTGCTCGTAAAGGCGCGCCGGCTCTGCGCACATTTCCGCAAGTCCCACACGGACGCTGCCACCCAGCGCACCCTGCAACATCACTTTAAGCTGCCAGTGCACCGACTGCTGTGCGACGTGCCCACACGGTGGAACTCTACGCTCCACATGTTGGCCAGGCTCTATGAACAACGTAGAGCTATAGTCGAATACCAACTCCAACATGGGCGGCGCAGTGGGAGTCAGCCTCCTCAATTCCTTTCAGAAGAGTGGGCCTGGTTGGCAGACATCTGCCATGTCCTTGGTAATTTTGAGGAGTCTACCCAGGTGGTGAGTGGCGATGCTACAATCATTAGCGTCACCATTCCTCTGCTATGCATCTTGAGAAATTCCCTGCAAACCATAAAGGCAGCTGCTTTGCGCTCGGAAACGGGGGCGGGGGAAGACAGTATGCCGCTGGATAGTCAGGGCACCCTCCTGTCTATTTCTCAGCGCGTACAGGAGGAGGAGGAGGAGCATGAGGAGGATGAGGAGGAGGGGGAAGAGACAGCTTGGCCCGCTGCTGACGGTACACCGGCTGATTGCCTGTCATCCTTTCAGCGTGTATGGCCTGAGGAGGAGGAGGAGGAGGAGGATCCTGAAAGTGATCTTCCTAGTGAAGACAGCCATGTGTTGCGTACAGGTACCCTGGCACACATGGCTGACTTCATGTTAGGATGCCTTTCTCGTGACCCTCGCGTTGCACGCATTCTGGCCACGACGGATCACTGGGTGTACACACTGCTCGATCCACGGTATAAGGAGAACCTGCCCACTCTGATTCCCGAAGAGGAAAGGGGTTCGAGAGTGTTGCTATACCACAGGACCCTTGCGGACAAGCTGATGGTAAAATTCCCAGCCGACAGCGCTAGTGGCAGAAGGCGCAGTACCGAGGGCAAGGTAGCAGGGGATGTGCGTAGATCGAGCAGCATGTACATCCCAGGCAGTGCAACAGTCTTTAAGGGCCTGGCCAGCTTTATGGCTCCCCACCAAGACTGTGTCACCGCTCCCCAGTCACGGCTGAGTCGGCGGGAGCACTGTAAAAGGATGGTGAGGGAGTACGTAGCGGATCGCACGACCATCCTTGGTGACGCCTCTGCCCCCTACAACTACTGGGTGTCGAAGCTGGACACGTGGCCTGAACTCGCGCTGTATGCCCTGGAGGTGCTTGCTTGTCCTGCGGCTAGCGTCTTGTCGGAGAGGGTGTTTAGTGCGGCTGGGGGAATCATCACAGATAAGCGTAGCCGCTTGTCAACCGACAGTGCCGACAGGCTAACACTCATCAAGATGAACAAAGGCTGGATTTCCCCAGACTTCTGTTCTCCACCAGCGGACAGCAGCGATACGTAAGCAATACGTAGGCTGCACCCGCGGATGGAAGCATCGTTCTCTCTCACCATCCAAAACGGGGACATTTCTGCTTCATCAATCTGTGTCTAATATTCCTCCTCCTCCTCCTCCTGCTCCTCCTCCTGAAACCTCACGTAATCACGCTGAACAGGCAATTTTTCTTAGGGCCACAAGGCTCACTCAAATAATTTTTCAGAACAATTTTTATAAGTTTCAATGCGCTTAAAAGCATTGGAACTTTAACTTGAACCAATTTTTCGTTACACTGGGCTGCCTCCAGGCCTAGTTACCACTTAAGCCACATTAACCAAAGCGATTAATGGGTTTCACCTGCCCTCTTGGCTGGCCATGGCCAATTTTTGGGATGTACATTAGTACTGTTGATACAGCAATTTTTGTGGGCCCTCGCCTACAGTGTAATCAAATTAATTTTTAGCCCACCTGCATTACAGCTGACGTTACCTCAGCTGTGTTGGGCAATGCAATGGGATATTTTTATGTACCGCCGGTGGGTTCCAGGGAGCCACCCATGCTGTAGGTGCACACTGAGTGTTTAATACATCTGTACACTTCTAAAGAACCCGTCTGACTGGGGCATGCAGTGTGGGCCGAAGCCCACCTGTATTACGCACGACATTACTACCTCAGCTGTGTTGGGCAATGCAATGGGATATTTCTATGTACCGCCGGTGGCTTCCTGGCACCCACCCAGGCAGTGGGTCCACAGGGAGTTTAACCTACATGTGTCCACTTGTAAAGAACCCCAGTCTGACTGGGGCATGCAGTGTGGGCCGAAGCCCACCTGCATTAAGCACGACATTACTACCTCAGCTGTGTTGGGCAATGCAATGGGATATTTTTATGTACCGCCGGTGGGTTCCAGGGAGCCACCCATGCTGTAGGTGCACACGGAGTTTTTAATACATCTGTACACTTCTAAAGAACCCCAGTCTGACTGGGGCATGCAGTGTGGGCCGAAGCCCACCTGTATTACGCACGACATTACTACCTCAGCTGTGTTGGGCAATGCAATGGGATATTTCTATGTACCGCCGGTGGCTTCCTGGCACCCACCCATGCTGTGGGTCCACAGGGAATTATAAATGCATCTGTTTCCACTTATAAAGAAACCCAGTCTGACTGGGGCATGCAGTGTGGGCCGAAGCCCACCTGCATTAACCCTTTCCAGTCCACTGTGTGACCTGTGAAGACATTAGGGTTTAAGGCTGTACAGCTCCGTTGTTGGTAGACGTCCGTCGGGGTTCTCTTACTGTATATTGCCAGCCTCTCTGCTGTCGGAGTCTATCCTACGTGTCAGCTCATGCAGTACTGGCTTTAGCCAGCATATAGCGCCGTTGTATAACGGCAGAAAAAGAGTAAGCCCCCTAGGAAAACCATATACAAATTGGATTGGAAAGGGTTAAGCACAACATTACTACCTCAGCTGTGTTGGGCAATGCAATGGGATATTTCTATGTACCGCCGGTGGCTTCCTGGCACCCACCCATGCTGTAGGTGCACACGGAGTTTTTACTACATCTGTACACTTATAAAGAACCCCAGTCAGACTGGGGCATGCAGTGTGGGCCGAAGCCCACCTGCATTAAGCACGACATTACTACCTCAGCTGTGTTGGGCAATGCAATGGGATATTTCTGTGTACCGCCGGTGGGTTCCAGGGAGCCACCCATGCTGTGGGTCGACAGGGACTTCACAATAGGGAGTTGTACCTGCCTGTGTCTATGAATTAAAAAGCCCGGTCTGACTGGGGCATGCAGACACCTTGACAGAATGAATAGTGTGTGGCACATAGGTTCCCCATTGCTATGCCCACGTGTGCAGCTCCTGATGGCGGTGGCACAGGATTCTATTTCTCATTGCTTCTGTACAGCATTGTGGGCTATCGCTCCGCCACTTTTTTTAAGAGGGTCGCTGCCTAGCCGTGCCAACCTCTGCAGTGTGTGCCTGCGGTCCCTCGTCATGGCAGACGCAATTCTAAATAGACATGAGCGTGGTGTGGCATGAGGGCAGCTGAAGGCTGCCCAGGGACACTTTGGTGTGCGCTGTGGGGGGGAGGGGGTGCGGTTGGGCAGCATGTAACCCAGGAGAAGTGTCAGTGGAGTGTCATGCAGGCAGTGATTGTGCTTTGTTGTAGCTAGTGTGGTGCTTAGCAAAGGTATGCCATGCTAATGAGGGCTTTTCAGAAGTAAAAGTTGTTGGGAGGGGGGGGCCCACTCTTGCCGCTATTGTGGCTTAATAGTGGGACCTGTGAACTTGAGATGCAGCCCAACATGTAGCCCCTCGCCTGCCCTATCCGTTGCTGTGTTGTTCCCATCACTTTCTTGAATTGCCCAGATTTTCACACATGAAAACCTTAGCGAGCATCGGCGAAATACAAAAATGTTCTGGTCGCCCATTGACTTCAATGGGGTTTGTTGTTCGAAACGAACCCTCGAGCATCGCGGGAAGTTCGTTCCGAATAACGAGCACCCGAACATTTTGGTGTTCGCTCATCTCTAATAAAGACCATATAAAAATTTTAGAACACATGAATGTAGCATCACATTAATATTGACCATACAGTAATTAGTGTTCCTTTAATTCTTACCAGTATTATAGTAGTTATAAAGACATAAAACTGCAGTTATTGTAGCTTAAACTATGCTGAATCGAATGAATGACGCAACATAGCTTTCATAGAATCCTGGAATGCTGGAGTTGGAAGGGACCTCCAGGGTCATCGGGTCCAACCCCCTGCTTAGTGCAAGATTCTCTAAATCATCCCAGTGAACTTTGTCTGCTTTGTCACCAGGGACTGAAGAGAATAATAATAATCTTTATTTGTATAGCACCAACATATTCCGCAGCGCTTACAGAGACAGGGGAAATACAGAAAAACAAAAGTACAAAAATTACAGAACCACGGTTACATAGTAATCAGTTGATGGGAACAATAGGGGTGAGGGTTCTGCTCCAATGAGCTTGCATACTACAAGTAATGGGGTGATACAGAAGGTAGAGGGGCTGGTATGTGCATGGTATGGCGAGGTGGAGTGTGAGCAGGGGCGTAACTATAGTGGATGCAGGGGATGCGGTTGCACCCGGGCCCAGGAGCCTTAGGGGGCCCATAAGGCCTCTCTTATCCATATAGGGAACCCAGTACTATGAGTAAAGCATTATAGTTGGGGGCCCTGTTACAAGTTTTGCATCGGGGCCCAGGAGCTTCAAGTTATGCCTCTGAGTGTGAGGGATGCCATGCACATAGACAATGGGGAGACATTTAGCCGTGTGACGGCAGAAGCTGAATGACTGCAGGGGCAGTTGATAGTGGCTGGTAAGGATTGCAGTCAGTAGGTCAGAGAGCATGTTATCAGGCGTCGTACAGAGGAGTTTGTTTAGGGAATGTGGTATGCCTTCCTGAAGAGGTGCGTTTTTAGAGCACGCCTGAAGTTCTGTGAGTCCTGGATTGCCCGGGTATCCTCTGGTAGTGCGTTCCAGAGGACTGGTGCTGCTCTGGAGAAGTCTTGGAGGTGGGAATGAGAAGTTCTAATTAGAGGGGCGCACAGTCTAGTTTTGTTAGCAGAGCGGAGAGCCCAGGCTGGGTGATGGATTGAGATGAGGGAGGCAATATAGGTTGGTGCTGCACTGTGCAGGGCTTTGTGGATGAAGGTAGTGAGTTTAAATTTAAATTTAAATTGAAGAGAAGTATAGGAATAGGGAGAAGTAAATATGTGTATGTCTAGTCTGGTGTTCTATAGTTAATGGGAGTTTGGACCAGTTTCCCTCTTCATATAGACCCTAGATCAGTGTCTGTATTAAGAGGAAGTCAGTATTAGGCCTTAGTCAGACGGGCGTTTTTTCGCGCGATTTGCGGATTGCATGACGGATGCGCATCCGCAAATCGCGTGACCGGTGCCCGAAAACCGCCCGAAAATCTGCTCCTAGCCGGGTTTCATTAGAAACGGGCCGGAGCTGTCCAGCGCATTGCATTCAATGGAGCCGGCAATACAGCCGGCTCCATTGAAAGCAATGGGCTGCCGGCGTGCGCGGGATGAATTGTCGGGAAGGGCTTAAATATATAAGCCCTTCCCTGCAATTCATCCAGAAAAGTGTTAAAATAAAATATATATATATACTCACCTGCTCCCGGCAGCCGGAGTTCCGCGCGGCCGGCCTGCAGTGAGTGTGAAAGGGGTGTGAGTCAGACCTGCCCCCTGATTGGCTCAGCACTGAGCCAATCAGAGGCAGGTCTGACCCACACCCATTAACTATAGAACACCAGACTAGACATACACATATTTACTTCTCCCTATTCCTATACTTCTCTTCAATTTAAATTTCAATTTAAACTCACTACCTTCATGAATGAATGGGTGTGAGTCAGACCTGCCTCTGATTGGCTCAGCGCTGAGCCAATCAGGGGGCAGGTCTGACTCACACCCCTTTCACACTCACTGCAGGCCGGCCGCGCGGAACTCCGGCTGCCGGGAGCAGGTGAGTATATATATATATTTTATTTTAACACTTTTCTGGATGAATTGCAGGGAAGGGCTTATATATTTAAGCCCTTCCCGACAATTCATCCCGCGCACACGGGCCGGCAGCCCATTGCTTTCAATGGAGCCGGCTGTATTGCCGGCTCCATTGAATTCAATGGGCAAACATAGTTCTTCTCTTCCGCAGCTGTTACAGCTGTGGCAGAGAAGAATGATTTGTCTTCTATATGTTCTCAATGGGGTCAGCACTGCTGCCGCCGGCCCCATTGTGCACATATAGAGAAGAGAACAGGAATCGCAGATCGCAGATAGGTGCGATCTGCGATTTCCGTTCTATAATTTATCGGACGATCGCATAAAAAGCGCTCATGTGTCCGATACCATTGCAAAGCAATGGTTTTAAAAAATCGCCGGACGCATGCGCATGCGCAAATCGCGCGAAAAAACGCCCATCTGACTAAGGCCTTAAAGGGCATTTTGGTCTGGAGTATTTATTGCTAGTATGGAATGTAGTTTATGTTAAGGATGAATTTGATCTGGGGTCTATATTAAGGCAGAGTATGGCATACATTAAGTCTAGTCTAGTAGTACGGGGTCTGTATTAACCCCTTAGTGACCAAGCCTGTTTGTGTCTTAATGACCAAGCCAAATTTTGCAAATCTGACATGTGTCACTTTAACATGGAAAAACACCAGAAAGGTTTTGCATATCCAAGCGATTCTGACATTGTTTTTTCGCCACATGTTGTACTTCATTTAGGCAGAAAAAATAGATCGATAGAATTTGTGTTTATTTATTAAAAGCGCCAAAATTGGGAACATTTTGAAAAAATCGTCATTTTTTCACATTTCCAACTGCAATATCTTAAATATCTGCAAACATAATATAGAAATTTTTGCTAAGATTTATATTTCCACCCGTTTGCTTTATTTTGGGCGCACATTGGAAAAACTTTCGTTTTTTTTTTAACCATTTAGGAGACGTCCAAATTTAACATTACTTTTTAGCATTTTGAGGAACACTTTGTTTTCCTACACCAAGCCAAGATTGGAAAGGCTCATGAGTGTCAGAATAATAGATACCCCCACAAATGACCCCATTTTAAAAACTACACCCCTTAGTGTATTCACTGAGGGGGGTCATGAGTATTTTGACCCCACAGTTTTTTTTCAGGAATTAATTCAATTTAGAGGAGAAAATGAGGATTTACACCCCAAAATGGATACCCCTGTTTCTCCCGTGTTCAGAAATATACCCATTGTGGCCCTAATGTTATATCTGAGTCCACAACGGGGCCCAAAATGAAAGGAGTAGTCAGTGTCTTTCAAAACAGAAATTTTGCTTGAAGTCCTTTTAGGCCCCATAGCACACATGTAGAGTTCTTGAGCGCCCAAAACCATAGAAACCCCCCACAAATGACCCCATTTTGAAAACTAGACCCCTTAAGGAATTTATCTAGGGGTGTACTGTGTATTTTGACCCCACAGTTTTTAAATGAATTCAAGCCAAGCAAAAGGAAAAAATTAGGATTTTCGTTTTTTGGCAATTCTGTGATTTTAAAAAACTGCTTTTTTTGTACAGCACACATATGAATGAAGACTTGCACCCAAAAATGGATACCCCTGTTTGTCCCGTGTTCAGAGACATACCCATTGTGGCCCTAATCTTATGTCTGGATGCACAACAGGGCCCAAAATGAAAGGAGTAGTCAGTGGCTTTCAGAACATAGATTTTGCTTGAAGTCCTTTTAGGCCCCATTGCCTACTTGTAGAGTTCTTGAGCGCCCAAAACCATATAGAACCCCCACAAATGACCCCATTTTGAAAACTAGACTCCTTAATGAATTTATCTAGGGGTGTACTGCATATTTTGACCCCACAGTTTTTGAATAAATTCAAGCAAAGCAAAAGGAAAAAATTAGGATTTTCGTTTTTTTGGCAATTGTGTCATTTTAAAATCAGCTTTTTTTGTACAGCACACATATGGAGGAAGACTTGCACCCCAAAATGGATACCCCCATTTGTCCCGTGTTCATAAACATACCCATTGTGGCCCTAATCTTATGTCCGCATGCACAACGGGGCCCAAAATGAAAGAAGTAATCTGTGGCTTTCAGAACATAGATTTTGCTTGATGTCCTTTTAGGCCCCATAGCACACATGTAGAGTTCTTGAGCTCCCAAAACCATAGAAACCCCCCACAAATGACCCCATTTTGAAAGCTAGACCCCTTAAGGAATTTATCTAGTGGTGTACTGTGTATTTTGACCCCACAGTTTTTGAATGAATTCAAGCCAAGCAAAAGGAAAAAATTGTGATTTTCGTTTTTTTTGGCAATTCTGTCATTTTAAAAAACAGCTTTTTTTGTACAGCACAAATATGAAGGAAGACTTGCACCACAAAATGGATACCCCTGTTTGTACTGTTTTCAGAAACATACCCATTGTGGCCCTAATATTATGTGCGCATGCACAACGGGGCCCAAAACAAAAGGAGTAGTCGATGGCTTTCAGAACATAGATTTTGCTTGAAGTCCTTTTAGGCCCCATTGCCCACTTGTAGAGTTCTTGAGCAGCCAAAACCATAGAGAATCCCCACAAATGACCCCATTTTGAAAACTAGACCCCTTAACGAATTTATCTAGGGGTGTACTGTGTATTTTAACCCTACAATTTTTGAATAAATTCAAGCAAAGCAAAAGGAAAAAATTGTGATTTTCGTTTTTTTGGCAATTCTGTCATTTTAAAAACAGCTTTTTTTTGTACAGCACACATTTGAAGGAAGACTTGCACCCCAAAATGGATACCCCTGTTTGTCCCGTGTTCAGAAACATACCCATTGTGGCCCTAATAGACTTACAGGACACATGGCTAGGCCTACAATGAAAGGAATACCCGTTGGATTTCAGGGTACAACTGAATAAATTCCAGGCCCCATTGCCCACTTATAGAGCCATTGGGCGGCCAAAACTATTAAGAACCCCATCAAATGACCCCATTTTGAAAACTAGACCCCTTACCAAATTCATCTTGGGGTGTACTGCGTATTTTGACCCCACAGTATTTTAATGAATCTAAGCAAAGCAGCAGGAAAAAGTTATGATTTTCAGTTTTTTGGGCAATTTTTTAAATTTAAAAACAGTTTTTTTTTGTACAGGGTACAGAGGAATGAAGACATTCACCCCCAAATGGATACCCCCATTTGTCCCGTGTTCAGAAACATACCCATTGTGACCCTAATTTACTTACAAGACCCATGGCAAGGCCTATAAAGGACGGAACACCCGTTGGATTTCAGGGCACAACTGAATAAATCCCAGGCCCCATTGCTTATTTGTACGGAATAAAAATTGACTCCCTAAAAATCCCCCCCCCCCTCCCCCACACACTCCGCGCCCTTTTCAGCGTTCGCAAATCTTAGATAAAAGTAATAATGTGAACTGTGTGGTATTTCCGAAGACAGGGGTAATTACGGAGGCTGGTTGGAATGGGCCCATGGGGCAATAAAACCGTTATCCCCCCTCCTCTCATGCTTTTTGGGGGTCATTTCTTGACCTCAGTAGCGGGTATGGGGTGTAAAAAGTGGCGCTCTGTAGGTCTCCGTAAGCTTAATGAGGTGTGGCGGTCTCACACAGAAGGCGCTCAACAAGCTGCTCCTGGAACTGCAGGAAGGCAAGCGTTCCCGGGGTTTCTTGTAAAATACGTATTACAGGTAGCGGTCTGAATAATGCCGGGCTCACGCAGCCGTAGGTGGAATCCGTTTGCGGAGGCCCGCAGCGGATCCCAGCTGTGAGCCCGGCTGTGACCCTGCGTACGGCCATGTATTGTACTGCGCATAACTGCCTACTCACACAGGCGGCCATGCGCAGTACTTTTTTTTTGTTTGCATTACCCGCACCGTCGCTTAGCGATGACGCGGGTACCTGCAGCCCGTATACAATGTAGTTGCATATGGGCAGCAGGTATATCCGCGACCATGGAGCACAATGGGCTCTACGTTGCGGGTATCAGCAGTAAAATAGAACCTGCTGCGTTCTCTTTTCTGCGAGTGGATTACACAATTCCGACCCGCTAATGTGAGCGAAATTGTGTAATCTAATGCGATTGATCTGCGCAGTACCGCAGATCAGACGCATGCAGAATCTAAGTCCTATCCGGTCATGTGAGACCGACCTATGTTAGAGCGCTACTTTTTTATTACGTGACCGGCGACTGCTCAACGAGGCCACCCGTCACTGCTCCAGGCTCTCGGCGACCGTTGGTCGCTGGGAGCAAGGAGATTTTAAATTTCCTGGGCTCCCCGACTCCTGCGTATGTGTCCGGCTTTTTGCCGGCAATCGCATGTGCAGAATTCGGGAAGGTTCATGAAGGAGGATTGCGTCGGGGTGCAAATACGGAGGCCTCTGGTAAAAAGTTTCATCTCCTCTCACCGATCGCATCGGTGAGGGGAGATGACACTTCACCTTTTTTTTACTTTTACGTGATCGCCATTATCCATTGGATAACGGCGAACACGTGACCAGGAACCGCTCACCGCGGCCCCCCGTGAAATCTCCAGGCTCTCGGCTAAGTTTTGTAGTCAGGAGAATTTAAATTATCCTGGCAATCCACAGCTTTTGCGCAAGCGTCCGCCATTTTGGCGACGGGCGCGTGCGCAGAAGCTGGGGTAAGGTCCGCGGATAAATCCGGGTCCTTATGTACGTACTTTCATCCTCCCTCACGGATATGATCCGTGAGGGGAGATGAAACGTACGCTTTTTAAACTTTTTAAAACTTTTTTTACACTTTTTTTTTTTACTTTACATGATCACTGTCATCCATTGGATAACAGTGATCATGTCCCTGGTATAATCTCTCTGCTCCTGGCTACACATGGCAGCCAGGAGCAGAGGAATTTTGAATTTCTTGGGGCTCGAGCCCCTCTGTGCACGCGCCCGATGTCAATCATCGGGTACGCATGCGCAGAAGGGGATTTTGGGTTCCGGGACAGCAGGACATCGGAGAGGACCGAGGTGAGTATTTTCACCTCCCCTCATGGATCCGATCCATGAGGGGAGGTGAAACTTTGCTTTTTTAAAAACTTTTTTTCACTCACCGCGGTCCCCGCTGACATCTCCTGCCTCCTGGCTACCTACAGGAGCCGGGAGCCAGGAGATTTTAAATTTCCTGCGCCGCCGGGCCTTCTGCGCATGCGGCTGACGTAATGCTGCCTGGCGTGCACGCCAGGCAGCATTACGTCAGCCGCATGCGCAGAAGGACGGCTTCGGGACCCGGAGGACTAGGAGAGCGGGGAGTCGTGTGGCGGACCTGGGTGAGTAATTTCAGCTTCCAGCTGAATCTTTAACTTTTAAA
Source organism: Eleutherodactylus coqui (assembly GCF_035609145.1). Taxonomy (NCBI): domain Eukaryota; kingdom Metazoa; phylum Chordata; class Amphibia; order Anura; family Eleutherodactylidae; genus Eleutherodactylus; species Eleutherodactylus coqui. The sequence goes on along the minus strand of NC_089837.1, from coordinate 387,236,349 downwards.
GCACTTTTATTTACTTTTTTGCGATCGGCGCTATCCATTGGATAACGCCGATCGCAATGCCGGGGGGGGGGGGGGTGTCACCGCAGCCCGGGATGACAGCTCCATGGTGTCGGCTACCTGCGGACATGGACAGCATGGAGCTGTCACGTTCACAGCCCGAGGGGCTTTATTCTCTGCAGGACACATGTTTTTACGTCCTCAGAGAATGAAGCCCACTTCGGAAGGACGTAAAAAGGCTATGGCCCGGTCGTTAAGGGGTTAAGGAGTCAAGTTTGCATTTTTCATTTTAGAGGAGTTTAGTCTGGGGTCAGGAATAAGGATAAGTGAGTATCTGTTGATATGGTCTGGTCCGTGGTAAGGGAGCCGCTAACCTATTTTCTATATTAAAGAGGGTTTTCCGTGACTTTACTATTGATGATCTATCCTCAGCACAGGTTATCAATAGATGACTTGTGTGGGTCTGCCACTTGGGATCCTCGCTATTCTGTTGATATCAGGCCAGCTGTCATTGCGGACAGAGCCGTAAACAGAAGGCCCGGTGAACAGCTGATTGGTGGGGATCCCAAGTGATGATCAACTGATCAACTATTGATGACGTATTCTGATGATGCATTATTAATAGTAAAGTCCCAGACATCCACTTTAATAGGGAGTCTAGTCTGGGGTCTGTACTAAGGGAGAATTTGGGCTTGGGTTTGTCTAGTCTGCGGGGGTCTGTATTTGAGGGTAGTCAGGTATATGTCTACATTTAGGAAGTAATTCCTATGTTATGCACCACCTCTCATGTATATGTAGTTTATCTTAGAGTGTTCCTTCAATGTTTATTAATACTAAGGCAGTTATAAAGTCAGTAGTAAAATTGCTATGCTGAATCAAATAGAAGGCTTAAAGGGATATTTCGGTGATTCAAAGTGAAAGTTCTAAGCTTCATAAGGCGATAAGATGTAATTTTGCAATATAATATTATAACTTGTATAACAAAGCTTTAGCGGTATTGTTTTACCCATGGTCCTCCTCAACCCTTCCTGCTTAGTTCTCCATTGGTATCTAATGGTGACAACTTGTAAGCTCTGCTGTTTTACAAGTCAGGCATTCTCAGTGCCTTCAAATTCTGTAATGACGACAGTTTGTACAGTTGTGAATGCGCATCCATCAGTAACTGGTCATGAGACATTGTGGAGATGTAGTTTTAAATAACAATGTGGAACTCTGAGGCTGGCTGGAAAGCAGCAGTGGAGCAGGTCGGCAAAATAGGTACTGGAGTGCAGTTTAATTTAAATGGATGTTTGGAATAATAGCAATAAGTGGAAACTTTAGAGGAATTTTGCCCAGTCTCCAGAATACCATTTTAGCAGTCTTTATTTAGGAGGAGTCTGGTCTTCTATCTGTATTTCAGAACAGTCTGGTCTTTATGTAGTAGTCTCGTCTAGGAATTGTATTAATGGGAAGTCTAGTCTGGTGTCCTGTATTAGTTCAGGAAATCTGCTGATTGGCTGCATCAGAGTCTTTATTTATTGATGGAGTCTTTTATCTGTGTTTCTTTAGGGCATCTGGGATGTGTTTAGGGGTTCCAGTTTCTGTATCGGTTTAAGGGTCTGGTGGTGTTTTAGGGATCTAGGGACCTATATTCTGTAATATCATAGATGCATTTGGGATTAAAATGTTGTAGGTTTGGCGCATGTCCTATATAAATGGGCAAGACGTGAGGCCCAAAATTCAGTGTAGCGCTCAAAGTATGCTGCTGTAAATAGCCCCTCTCAGAATCACCCTGATGTTCTGTCTCAAAAGTTTACAAGTATACAGTACTGTAGAATGCAGAGATGTGGGTATATGGTGTGTAGAGACAGAAGCTCCATCTCACGCTGTTGCCTAAGAGAGTCTAGAGCAGTGTTTCCCAACTCTGGTCCTCAAGGCACCCCAACAGGTCATGTTTTCAGGATCTCCTCTAGTAAGAACACGTGTTGGAATGTCTGAGGCAAGAATTACATCACCTGTGCAATACTGAGGAAATCCTGAAAACATGACCTGTTGGGGTGTCTTGAGGACTGGAGTTGGGAAACACTAGTCTAGAAGCTTATCTGCCCCATAAGAAGAAATCAACGTTATAAATGGCACATTTAGGGCCCTGTTACAGATTCTGTATTTAATCCCAGGATGTGCAATGTGGCATGAATATGGCACATGGCATACAAATGAGATAAAGAACACATAGTTACATTAATATAATAGTTATAATGGGTACAATGATGCTAGAGAGAGGTTTAAATGCACCTATATTGTATTTGTCTGAAACTGGCCTTAGATAATTGAGTACACCATAAAGTGGGATTTTAGATGCACTGTTTCAATGGGTTAGGGCTTTAACTTCCTATTGGTTCCATAGTGAAGAACTTAACAACATAAAAGTGAACATTTATGTTATGGACGCATGATGTATTACTTTTGTATATCCTGTTATGGAAGAATGAGGTTATAACATTTTCATATCCTGCTCAGCTATTTCGTTTGTATTCATTAGTTGCTTGGCCCAGTCTGAATAAAGGACATGCCATTAACATTTATGTGGTTTCCCTACCTTCTGGTAATGAAGTTAACAGTGGTCACAGGAGATACTGATGCATGGATTCCTGCTACCTATTGTCTAAAAGCAAGGACTCGGGATTTTAGTTAATTGTAGACTTAACTGGAGCAACCAGTGTCAGGCAGCTGCTGCCAGGGCAAATAGAATTATGGGGGGCATCAAAAGAGGTCTAGGGGCACAAGGCGAGAATATTAATCTTCCTCTTTACAAATAGGATGGATATAATTTTCCCCTGACCAAAATAAGAATTGTGGTAAAAAAAAAGTGTGTGATTCCCACATGAACTCAGCCTGCTCCTATCACATGGTAAGAAGGAGGGTTATGGGGGTGTGGCTGGGACATGGTTAAAGTGAAATGCAAACCACAGATCATTTGTCAGCTTTGCAGAGGACTGTATGTACATACAAGGAACTGTCCATCCCCAGCATGTCCTCTCGCAAACCAGCTTCATACTTATCTAATCTGTAAGAATCAGTATTTCTATTTCTTATTCCTTTTATTTTCATAACGGTTTTGTATGTACTGTGTGTTCCTTCTTTTGTATATTATTCTTTTTTCCCTACTTTTTGTAAGCACTGTTATTTTTATCCTTTTATTAGTCAGTCCCTGTGCACTATAAAGACTCTATAGACCTTGATAAACGTGGTAATTTTGACTACGAGAGAACCAGAAGGGTTCAAATTTAGTCAGCAAGCAGAATTGACATAACTGACCAGCCTCGCAGTAAATTGGTCAGTGGTGAGTAGTTTTGGGGTGCATATTGCCATTTTGGGGGAGTAACATACTCCAGCATGCACCAAATGCCGGATTTAAGGAATGGAAGTAAGTCAACCTATGTGCACCTGTGTCATGAGCCATGAGCGCGTGCAGTCAGGACACTTCGAATAATATATTCGGAAAATAGTTCACAATTGTGTACTTTCCAATATTCTGGCTGGTTTCAGATGACCATTATGCTGGTACATTTTTGAGCCTTCTCTGTGGCCATATGTTCCAGGCTGCTGATCGAATGACCCAATATATAGCATTATAGGGTGTCTGAAACTGGCCTACGTTTTATAACTTGATTCCACCATTATTTCACAAATGGGAATAGCGACCCATAGAAGTTATGCAAAATCAGCCATTTTTTTTAATCTCTGCCTGTGAAAAAAAGCTTCATGTTTTATGTACAACTGTTTTAAAATGAAAAATAACAAATTACGGTTTTAGTCTGTATGTTTTAACATGTCCCTTAGGAAAAACAAATCAAATGTTGTAGATGCATTTAAAATAAGCTAATTAAAATTGTGAGCAATGTTCAAAGCAAACATAATGCTATATATATTAGGCTATTACAACACCAGGAGTATCCAAGGAATGACACCATGCTATAAGCATAGACGGTAGTTATAATTAGAATATAAAATTATGTAACATTATAAACAGCATGGAAAGAAGAGGAAACTAGATCCGACAAAGTGTGCTGTACAGCAAAAAATTTACATTGTATAAAAGGCAATTACCCAAAACCCTAAGGTTGTTTGAATCTTAATATAAGTATAATCTATGCATCTTCTTGATAATATCTAATTAGTGTGAGGGCAAAGCAGCTCTAATTATAATCTTCATTTTTTAAATATTGACTTAAAACATGTCGCCATTGCCTTTTGTAGAGCTTGTATGAGGATGGAGTATTTAATGCTATTACACTGCAAAATGATTTGGATATGTAATAGAAAAGAAATTATGGGAAGTGTCTGTTGGGTATTCTCATGTACTGAAACTTTCCTGTTGAATTAGAGATAATTTTCTTGTATTGTTCTGTTTTCCCAATGTGACTATAGTGACAAATGCTTAGTAGAGGTAAAATAATTCTCAGTAATTGTCAAACTCCCAAAGAATATGTCTAATAGCGCCTGAGATATGACAATACAATTTTTGACTTGGATTGAATTACATGTTATAAGCAGCATTTAGATAGGATGAAAGATACTAATAGTAAATGACACATTACCCCAAATCATATCTGCCTCATTTACTGTATATAGCACATACATATTCAACAGTGTTATACACAGATTGTCTTCACTTGGTATTGGGCTCTCTCCCCATTGGGGCTCACAATCTTTATTAGTATGTTTTTGAAGTTCATCTAAAACATGAACTTCACATGGATAAGTCTACATACTTGCCCAGTGGATCCATATCAGCCTTGATCTTAAAGATTATTAGAAAAAGCAATGATTATATTTTATATGCATGAAATGGGGTATGGTATATGATAAAACAGGTGTTCTCAAACTGCAGAGAATCTTGTGTTACAATGAAGGGCATGTTAATGTCCCTAGCAGTTTGTACCCTGTTATTAAAAATCCCAATAAAATATTTAAACAATAGTATCAACACGAAGCAATGGTATCTTGTTGTAGATACATAATGTTTTGGAAGTTTGGTTAAGCAACAACAAACAATATCAGACATCTATGTCCCAGACAATACTTCAGTACTTGCATTCAATTGTATTCTGCAATTCCCTCTCTCTATTTGCAATTTGCTGGAAATTAGTTTTGCTCAAATAGATCTGGTACCCAATGGTGGATCCCAGGGCTGTATAGTGGCCACGCAGAGTCTTCTAGAGTCATTGAAGACTGGTTCTGCCCTAAGTATGAATATGGGTTATAGTTAGAGATGAGCGAGTATACTCGTCCGAGCTTGATGCTCGTTCGAGTATTAGGGTGCTCGAGATGCTCGTTACTCGAGACGAGCACCACGCGGTACTTGTCTCGATTAAACGAGCACTGACCATTGAATTCAATGGAGCCGGCAGTACAGCCGGCTCCATTGAAAGCAATGCGCTGCGGGCGATCTCACGATGAATTGTCGGGAAGGGCTTAAAAATATAAGCCCTTCCCTGAAATTCATCTAGAAATGTGTAAAAAGTAAAAAAAATAATATACTCACCTTGTACTGGCAGACGGAGTTCAGCCGCGGCCGGACGGCAGTTCTCCTGAACTGCTGTGAGTAGTATTCAGCAGCCGGGGATTTAAAATCCTCGCCTGCTGAATGAGCTGCCTCTGATTGGTCACAGCCTCACCAATCAGAGGCAGCTCTCACTCATTCAGCTGAGAGCTGCCCCTGATTGGTCCCTGCGCTGAGCCAATCAGAGGCAGCACTCACTCACCCATTCATGAATTCATGAATGGGTGAGTGAGAGCTGTCTCTGATTGGTGAGGCTGTGACCAATCAGAGGCAGCTCATTCAGCAGCCGGGGATTTTAAATCCCCACCTGCTGAATACTACAGAAAGCAGTTCAGGAGAACTGCCGGCCAGACGCGGCTGAACTCCGGCTGCAGCGGAAAGGTGAGTATACATTTTTTTTTTATTTTTACACATTTTAGGATGATTTTCAGGTAAGGGCTTATATTTTTAAGCCTTTCCCGAAAATTCATCCCGCGCTCGCCGGCAACCTCTTATAACTATACTAGACCCAGGCTCATTATCCTGGGCTAACTTATCATTTTGAGAATAGATTACATCTGTTGCGTAACCTGGCAATTATCACGACTAGGTACCTTCTGTACTTCTGTCTTGGATATATCATGTCTGTGAAAACGGCGGTATAATCAATTGGCTCTGATTTTGGAGTCATTTCCAGACAGATATATATTCGAGTCTGAGATGTCTGGTTCTTATTGTCCCAGATACCTCTGAGATCTCGTGAAAATAATTTTTCTGGCCACAATCCAGTTTATCACTGGAATAGCGTATTGATACCCCTGAGGAACCCACTAAGTGGGTGAAACGCGTAGGGTTACGCCAAGTAATGCTCAATGCGGATAACGCTGAGTAACGCTCTGAGTGTCAAACTCAACTTTTATAGATGACACACGATTAACAAGACTGACTATTATAGTCATGCTTGATGACCATTAATTTCTATAGATCAAGTCTCAGTGCTTGACTTTTTGGTTCTAAGGGTTGAGCCGCATTGATCGACTCTAACCTAAGTTGTCTCTATACATGCGTGGCATATGTTTTCATTATCGCCCCATATGACCTATTAATTGTTTGTTTTGTTTTTCTTTTTTTCACTATTTTAGTTATTTCTATTAAAAGCTATATTTTAAATTTATTAGCTTCACGGTCCACACAGTAAAGCCAGTGAGGCAGGGATATAGTTCAAAGTAATCTAAGTTTGATACACAGACAAACTCAACAATTTGTAGCTTTTAATGGTTTCTTCACATAGATGTTCTCCATGCCATTCTCTTCAAATTATGGAAAGCACACTTCTCCAACTATACAAAGAATGATGTAAAAATGTAATACAGTAAACTACCAACAGATGTAAAAAAAATCTAAATATTAATCTTTTTGTTTTTAATGTAATCTTTTTTTTTTTGAAAATTGGAATCCGAAAATAAGGGACAGAAATAGAACCAATTCCATTTGAAGTGCAGGTTGACCTTTGTGACCTACAGTTATGTATTAGGCCTCATGTCCATGGGGAAAATCAAGCCCGCCACGGATTCTTCATGCAGAATCCCCCTTCGGGTCCCTCCTTTCCCATGGACATGAGGTCTAAAAAGAAGATTTCCTTACCTGTCTAGACGCTGCAGATCTTCCCTCCGTCGCGGCCGGATCTTCTTTCTCCGGCCTGGTGGATGTGCTCAGCACGCCGGCAGCGTGCCGTGTGCATGCGCCGTGCACTTTCTTTAACTCCTGCTCTCTCGCACTCCCGTGCCGGAGATCAGGAATTCAGCTGCGGGTGTGCTGCGGATCCGGACGGTTTCCATAAGCTTCAATAGAAGCCTGCAGGAGCCGTCCCCGCAGGAGACCCGCACTAAAATGGAGCATGCTGCGTGTGATTTCCCTCACACACAATCCGCGCCCCAGGGGAAAATGACACCCGCAGGTATTTAACTACCTGCGGGTGTCCAATGCATCCCAATGGGGCACGGATCACGCGTGTGGGACACCTGCTGCGGATCTGTCCCCGTGGACATGAGGCCTTAGGGAATTGCTCTAATACCATTGTAATTCAATATTATACATCAAGTACCACAGGTTTTTGGCAAATAGAGCAGAGCATCCGTGGAAAGTTCACATTCTGAGTGACTTGTCTTCCTTTGATTGGGAATGTGAGTGCGATTGGCAGGGTGCTGTATACCTCTATAGTGCAGATGGGGATAGCTAAGAGCCTGCTGCATTGTTTTGAAGAGCAATGTGGTACGTTTCTCCCTGCTTTTCTAGTTTACTCAAATTTTTTAAATGAATAAAAGCAGCAGTTGGAGTGATAAATTAAAACACAGTTCCCTTTTATTTTACTGGGAAATTATAGTACCAGTGTTTCTGGTTGTGCAATGTGCCACACAGCTTTGCTATATGCACGTCACACACACAGCTGTGGTACACGGGCGAGTGACAGACACACACAGCTGTGCTATATGCCATGCACCTGAATGAAACAGCTCTGCTACATGACATGCCTGTCACAGACAAAACTTTGGTACATTGCATGCGCCTCACAGACATAACATGTGCATGGTACAAACACAGCTCTGCTACATTATATGCACGTGACAGACACAGCTGTCCCACAGTACATTCGCATGTTACTAACTCAGCTCTGCTACATGACATGTGCATCACAGACACAGCTTTAGTACAGGACATGCGCCTGGCAGACATGACATGTGCATGGTACAAATTCAGCTCTTCTACATGTCATGCACGTCACAAACACAGCTTTGCTGCATGACATGTGCATGTTACAAACACAGCTCTGCTACATGACATACATCCATGCTGACTATACACATTACACGCACAGCACATTAGACAAACAGCCATTCGCAGCTCTACTACATTTATGCTGACTGCACACATGACACACACAGCTCCTGGATACACTGATGAGCCACTGGTCATGTGATCCCTGACTCCACCCACACAGGTGATCACAGTGTACAGTATACAGTACTACCAAACTTCAGAATTGCTCCTCCCACAGCAATGATTTCACCACAGGCCCTTCAGCCCATCAAATCTCTGAGGTGATGGTAGGTTGGTGTCTCCTGTCAGGACTGCTGAGTTGTGGCTGACATAATAATGGCTTAGTTGAATTCTAAGTGTGTTAAGACCTGCTATGACGGGGGGGGGGGGGGGGGGGGGCTATGATGGTCCCAGGGATGGCGCTATGTCATCGGCAGGGGGTTGAGCTATGACATCACGAGGGACAGATCTATGATGTCACCAGGTCGTGAAGCATGAGAATCACTCACATACTAACGGACAAGTGGTTGTTAGTAGTTTGAAATTGGGTCCAACTTAAAAGTTTCTTTCAGAAAATGAATTAATTGGAAGGATGCTTATAATTATGGAATGGTTTCCCTGTTTTGTAGATCTAACAATAACATTTTTAAAATCAACACAGCCAATTCCACATTCATGGAAGTAGAATTTATAGTAGTTTGTTTACTGTGTAGACCAGGGATGCACAACTTTTTCTTGTCTGAGGTCCACATTTTCAGATTGAACCAATTCTAAAGGCCACAATTATCATCTGATACATTTTTCACTTCCAGAACTCACAATTATTTTGAGAATTGGAGCCACCTTCTCCTCATTTACACTCCAGAAAGGAAGAGACCCTACATGCATGCATGTGGTTCATTCCATTGTAGATTATTAAATTGCCTCAATAACTGTTTCACTAATTCCATAGATTGCAAAGAACATAGCTACACTCATGCATGGCCACGTTTCTGCAGTGTCAAACAGAGGTCAGGAGACCCACATACTGCCAATGTACGAGAATCCAGAGATTGCTACACAGTGCACCATTAGTATTTAGTAATTGCAGCTCCCACTATACTACTTTTCATTTTCACATGGTAAATACATGCAAGCAGCATGTCTATGACATAGAATGGCTACACAGAATGACATCAATGGCTACATAAGCAGCCTAGGCTGCAGGTTATGAACTATTGTTGTAGGTCAAGCCAATATGTTTTAATTCTTAAATAGTTTCTACTTTAAAAGAAGAAAATCTGTTTTTCTAGCAGCACTTTTTGGTGGATAGGTCATTCTAGAAGGAATGTTAGAAGATAAAACTAGGTATTAGACAACTAAAGACACATAGTTCAATTTCAGTCTTGTCAGACTTCAACATCACTTAGTATTGTCTTGCCTGATGAGTTGCTGCTTTTAGAACTTCCTCTTAAAGGGGTTGTCCCGCGCCGAAACGGGTTTTTTTTTTTTAAACACCCCCCCCCCCCGTTCGGCGCGAGACAACCCCGATGCAGGGGTTAAAAAAACAAACCGGAGAGTGCTTACCTGAATCCCGGCGGTCCGGCGTCTTCATACTCACCTGCTGAAGATGGCCGCCGGGGTCTGCTCCCTCCGTGGACCGCAGCTCTTCTGTGCGGTCCATTGCCGATTCCAGCCTCCTGATTGGCTGGAATCGGCACGTGACGGGGCGGAGCTACACGGAGCCGGCATCCTGCACGAGCGATCCCATTCATAAAAGAAGTAGACCCGGACTGCGCAAGCGCGGCTAATTTGGCCATCGGAGGCCGAAAATTAGTCGGCACCATGGAGACGAGGACGCCAGCAACGGAGCAGGTAAGTATAAAACTTTTGATAACTTCTGTATGGCTCATAATTAATGCACAATGTACATTACAAAGTGCATTATTATGGCCATACAGAAGTGTATAGACCCACTTGCTGCCGCGGGACAACCCCTTTAAGGAGAACAGCAAAGTTATATTCAGCAATGAAGTCTTAAAAGTATTTTAAAAGTTTTAATATTTTTGTAAAACCCGTTCCCTATGCACTCATACTGTGTCCCACACCACTGCTCTGGGGGTCATATCTCTGACATCACATTTATAGGCTGGACCAGCCTGTTTATGGGATGTCACAAGTGCTTCAGCCAATAACAGAGCTCAGCAATTGATTGCTGAGTTCTGTTACTGGCTGCAGCTCCTGTGGCATCCCATAAGTCAGATGGGACTGCAGTGTGTAAACAAACCAAGCATCGGAGAACCAAGCAGCACCATGGGACACAGGAGCATGGAGAGGTGACAAAATATGCCAGTTTTTTTTATGTTAGTGCATGTCATGGGTCTTGCCACGAAAAAAACACGTCTTGCTATTCTGATTATTTATTTAACCAAGAAGAACTTTTGACTTAATCGCTCAAAATAATTGTCTGTCTTTAGAGTGTTGCGCCGAGCCACCTGTTTTTTTTAGTTGTATCCCTCCATTCACCCACACCGACTTAGGTGGGGCAGTATCTGGTTGGCAGCACTTCTATTGTATCTTGCACACTGCAAACTTCTACGGCCCCTGCTTCCTTCTTGGGTCACTCACAACCATACAGGTTTTGCTCCACCATTTTTTCTATTCTGCATCTACTTTTCATAAATTGACTCCTTTCCTTTATTCTTATTACTATTATTTTTCTGAATCTCATCTCTTCATTAGATCTCTAATTATAATATAACATTATTGTGCATCATTGTTTCTCTGAAGCTTTTACCAAAAATATAAAAAAAGGAATAGTTATCACTGGTATTTAGAGATATTAAAACATTTAAAAATAAATGCTAAAACCCATAGCCTTCACTTGAAATGGTTTAAAATAAAATGTATATAATATATATTGCAGGTGCAAACATCTATAGTTGTTGGTTAAGACTTTGGGTTTATTAAAATAAAAAGAAAAAAGTGATGTTTTCTATTTCAAATGCCACATAGTAAAAGTAAAAAAGAAAGTACATTTCATAGTATTCAAAGCCAAATGTAAAAAAAAAATAGTTCTCTAAATGTATGTTGACACATACTGTAGAGACAAAGCTTCAAATGCAGCTTTTTTCCCTTTTCCCTGGATAGCAGCTAAAACTTTAATGTTTTGCTTAAAATATATCCAAGCCAAAATTTGATCAGACGTGGCACGGAATAACCCAATTGAGGAATTTGACGAGTGAGAGCAAAAATAACAGGTGAACTGCTAATCATCTGTGGCATTAAGCTAGACAATGGGCCACGCATGTTGCAAATGTTAAAGATTTCTTTACTATTCAGATACTGGGACTAGCTGTGAATATATTGAAAAGAGAAATCTGTGTTTCTGCTAGTCATGTGGATGAAATAGAAGGTGATGCATGTTTGTTGCAGACATTTCTCTGTGTCTCTTTTTTATGCATTTTCTTTTAATCCCAAACTCGGCTTGTTGCTCTTCAAATTGAAATATCCTGAACAGATGTAAAAACACATGTGAACCACTGGTCGCAAGCTGTGCAAAGCTTTGCTTCATCTGCTGATGATGTGAGCCTTAAGGAGATCTTTTTAAAATTTCATCACTATTCAAAAAGATAATTAATACGTACCCCCAGGCTTTGATTATGCTATACCGAGTGTGTACTGCTGGTACAAAAATAATGAGGCTCTCATCAGGTCCAATGAAGACTTGCAGCAAACATTCCATTTCCGTAAGAAATTTAAGATTCAACTCTAGTACAGTGTAGATGGCGTAATTTAATTTTCATTTGTAACATAAGACAATAGAAGCAATCATTTGTTGGCAATTATTGCAAGCAGTTTGTTTACATGAAACCTTAGTTAAGAGTAAGCAAAAGATCTCTCATAGCCTAATTGAAGCCTTCTAATCTTAATATTTTGTATTGGAAATAGAAATATTTATAGGTATTGGTAGAAAATGTTAATCGTGAAAAAATATTAAATAATAACTGGGATGGGAACATTGCTTCATATGAATGGGCAGCAGATTAATTGGGACTACTATTCATTGGAATGATTGTTTATTTATGTATTAAGCTGAACAAAATATTCGTTAGCACAAAAGAAACAAAATAAATATAAACTTAAGTGTTGTTACACTTCTTTGACTCGGAGCTCAACGTGGAATGAAGCAATAGAGTTCTGAAATGGAGTAATAAGGGAATATTGCTCATAGCAGCGAAGGCTATTTACTTCACATTGGCTTAACAAGCATAAAGTATAGGACCTTTTACACAGGCTGGAATTACGCCAAATCCGCAGCTGTGGAATTCCGCAACAAAATCCACAGGCCTAACTGCGGATTTTGATGTAGAATCGCAGGCAGGTTTTAAGGCATTTTTGAACCCACATCAAAATCCAAAGGTAGCTTGTGGAGTTTCGTGCGGAATTTACGGCAGTGTGTCGTGTGACCTATTCAGTCCTGTGTGAAAGCTCCCTATGTTTACTCTGCCCATGGTTGTCATGCCTAATGGTCCTTTTTGGGCGCAGTTGTCCCAGCGATAATTGTTCCTGCTCTTTCACACAGTAGTGATGATCGCTCCGTGAATTGAGGTGGAGAGGCCCAGAGTTGACTACGGCCAACTGCGTTCATTCACAGTAAACAAAAAGTCATTTATAGATGAATGACTGCTTATTTATACAGGCAAATTGTCATTTGTTTTTCATGCCTGCCTAAACTACACAACGACCAATAAGTGAACAAATTATCATTCGCTGTTCAGTCACTGGTAGCATTTATACCGAACATCATTCAGATTCCTGCAATCCTATGAGAATTTGATCAATGATCATTCCGTTTAAAAAGTCCTAAGCCCTGATGGTAATCAATGAACTTTGAGTGAATATTTCTCTACTGCGAGATCATTTCTTGTTTTCTGTTAAAGGGGTTGTCTCGCGGCAGCAAGTGGGGTTATACACTTCTGTATGGCCATATTAATGCACTTTGTAATGTACATCGTGCATTAAATATGAGCCATACAGAAGTTATTCACTTACCTGCTCCGTTGCTAGCGTCCCCGTCTCCATGCATCCATCTAATTCTGATGTCTTCTTGCTTTTTTAGACGCGCTTGCGCTGTGCGGTCTTCTCCCCTTCTCCTAGGTCCAGGCACGAGCGGCGTTCTGGCTCCGCCCCCTTCTACGCGTCATCGCGTAGCCCCGCCCCGTCACGTGTGCCGATTCCAGTCAATCAGGAGGCTGGAATCGGCAATGGACCGCACAGAGCCCACGGTGCACCATAGGAAAGGACCTGCGGTGCATCGTGGGTGAAGATCCCGGCGGCCATCTTGGTGAAGGAAGAAGGAGGAAGAAGGAAGACGTCGCAGAGCGGGGATTCGGGTAAGTAATATGTATTTTTTTTTTAAACACATCCCTTGTGGTTGTCCTGCGCCGAACGGGGGGCCTATGGAAAAAAAAACAAAAACATTTCGGCGCGAGACAACCCCTTTAAGCTGGTTTTGGACTTTTTTTTCATAAATGTGCCCAAACGTGTGATATTATACAAATATAGCATCACCATCCTTCAAGTATGATGCACTACATTTGTATTGCAGTCTGTCAGGTGCCACTATGCTATTTGCATATGGCAACCGCTGACATTCAGTTTGGTCAAGCTGAGCCTTTTTAACTCAGTGGTGTACTAACTGGAACAGCATTAGCACTGCTACATCTGTATTTTTCTTCTGATATGACAGGCATGTAGAGACAATCAATATAGTCTTTCAGCCAGAACTTTAAAGCTCGCAATGTCCTTATAGCCACACATGGATGTCCAGCTTTAAGTGTCCAGAAACAAGTGTCTTATGTATTGGAATGCTGCAGTTTAATAGCGCACTGTCATACTCCCTACTAATCCTTCTTCACCTCTCTGCATTTGACACTGTTGACCATGGCCTCCTTCTCACTATGCTCCGCTCTATTGGCCTAAAGGACACTGCTCTCTCCTGGTTTTCCTCCTACCTCACTTTCAGTGTCTCCTTCGCTGGCTCTATGTCCTCTCCACTTCCTCTCGCTGTCGGGGTACCCCAGGGCTCGGTCCTTGGTCCCCTTCTCTCGTCTATCTACACAGCCCCAATTGGACAAACCATCCTCAAATTCGGCCTCCGATACCACCTCTACACTGACGACATCCAACTATACACCTCTTCCTGTGAGATCTCTGAACCATTCCTCCAAAATATCACTGACTGTCTGTCTGCTGTCTCTAATACTATGTCTTCCCTTTTTCTCAAACTGAACCACTCTAAAACTGACCTTCTTGTCATCCGCCTTCCCACTGACCTCCCCTCAATATCTCCATTCCAGTGTCTGGCACTACCATAATCCCCAGACAGCACGCCTGCTGCCTTGGGGTCACACTGGACTCTGACCTCTCCTTTGCTCCCCACATCCAATCTCTGTCCCAAACATGCTACATGCACCTTAGAAATATTGCTAAAATCCGTCTGTTCCTCACCACAGACACGATAAAGACACGTGTGGTTGCCCTCATCCACTCCTGACTCGACTACTGCAACTCGCTATTCATCGGCCTTCCCCGCACCAGACTCACTCCAATCCATACTAAATGCGTCAGCTAGGCTCATTTTTCTATCTAGCCGTTACTCAGATGCCTCTGCACTATGCCAGTCGCTGCATTGGCTGCCCATCCACTGCAGAACTAACTCCTCAACCTCACCCACAAAGCTCTCCATGGCACTGCACCACCATACATTGCATCCCTCCTGTCCATACATCACCCAGCCCACACACTCCGATCCACTAGCACACTCAGGCTAAACACTGCTCTAATACGAACCTCACATGCTTGCCTACAGGACTTCACCAGAGCAGCACCCATCCTCTAGAATGCTCTACCGCAAGGCATCCGGACAAATCCCGATGCATGAAATTTTAGACGCGCCTTAAAAACTCACCTCTTCAGGGAGGCATACCAAATCTCCTGACCTAGTCCCCTTGCCCCGGCCTATGCCTCCCCACACCTTCCACCCTGCCTATTACATATGACCTCTACCCCTGCACCTCCTTACCGCCCCACCCTGTTTACTTTCTAATAACTGATTTCCATATGGAATTCCTGTACTGCCTGTGTTCCCCCATGCCAACCTTCCACCCCTTGCACCTCCTGTATCACCCTCACCCTGTTCGCTTCAAACCGGTTGTATATTATATGTAATTGTTGTATTGTTTGTGTTTCTCCAATGCTTGAAAGCACTGTGGAATAAGTTGGTGCTATACAAATAAAGATTATTATTTATTATATAGTGTAGGCCTGCTCTGCTTCTTCAATAGACATATAATGAGAGTGCTAGTCAAGTGAAATTAGGTTGTCAAAAATCACTTATCCCACAGCAAAGTGTTGCTTTGCAGTCCTTTTGTTTTGTTGCAGGTAGAAAATACCTCGAAATCTGGTCAATTCTCCCCTCAATGCTAGACGGAAAGATAGGGACAAACCAAAACTGCCTATGGGGAAATGCCATAACAACCTTGGGACATCAACATCTTTGCAGTATGCCACTAACTGACTTGAGTTTTGTTTGCACATGAATTTCTTCCGAGGCTTGGTTATGCACACATGTCAAAGCCATTTATACCCAAATAGCATTGTTACACAATAGAGCACATATGCTAAAGCATATAAAATCCCTGAATGCGTCACCATTTGCCAGTACTGCTTACAAATTCATTAATTATATAACTAAATAAAAATAGCAATCTTATATACACATGTCGATATCCTACAATCACTTAGCAATTCTCCAACAAGCCCATTATGAGTTGTAAAGCTGTCCCTCACTGTCCCAGATCAGGAACAAAGGCCAACCAATCAAAGTACACATCCTCCCCAAGCCTTTGTCTGTTCATGAAAACTAAGCCAATCAAATTTGCATATTTCTGGTCACAAGGTACATGCATACGAATAATTGGTCAAGATATCCTTCTTCTTTAAGGCAACATAGCCATTCTGCTTCAAGTTTTACCAGCCGCTACAAACATTAGTAA
Organism: Eleutherodactylus coqui; assembly: GCF_035609145.1. NCBI lineage: Eukaryota > Metazoa > Chordata > Amphibia > Anura > Eleutherodactylidae > Eleutherodactylus > Eleutherodactylus coqui. Next base: position 387,219,972 of record NC_089837.1, on the reverse strand, counting down.
ATTTAAATTTATGGACAACCCTGCCTAATGTCCCTCCGATTTCATCACATATCTCCCCCAGATATATAATTATAGCCTACATTCATGTAGTTTTATAGAGCTCTCTGGAAAAACTCAATATTCAACCTTAAATAAAATAATATTATTATCAACTTTATACTGAGCCTGTTATGCACTTATGTGTTACAGCCTGCACCTACAGGGACCTACAAATTAGCCCAAATTCAAAGGTAAAAGAAAATTTGAAAATGGGCAGTAAATAAGAGTCTTGGAGGTTAAAGATTTTAGTACAAGCAAAGGCCCTTTTATATGCAACGAATATCGCTCAAAATTCGTCCAAATGTCTGAAAAGGAGCAATAATCTGTAGATCTAAACGCAGGCATCGTGCAGTTTTTTGTTCGAATGATGGATTTCGGTTCACTTAAAATCCATCATTCACATCTCTGAAAGACTGAGCAAATACATTCTATTTGAATGTATTTCACTCATCTTTCAAAAGACTGCACAATGTTCTCCTGACAGCATGTTTATACAAGCCATGAGGAGAACAATAGAATTTGCCCGCAGCTGTTTGCACTGCTGGGTGTGTGTTTAAACACATCCTGGGCTCTGCAAACAACTCCTAGAAGTCCTTTTACATGCAAATGAAGATGATAAAGTGTTAATGCGCATTAATGGCCATTTACACTTCATGCAAATAGATCTCTAAATCTTTCAATCTTTCAGTTGTTTGAAAGATTAGCTTTGCATATAAAAAGGCCTTTACAGAGGAGATAATATATTCCAGACAAAAGGCAGGTTCTAGAAAATTTACAGAATAATAAGCACACTGTAATAATACCAGCATATAAGCTGGGAGTGGTTGTAATTTTAAGTAGGAAAGATGATGATAAAGAGGTTATAGACTCTTATCAGTACCTGTAGGTCTGAACAGGTGTATAATATTGAGCAAACTGGAGCCAGGACTAGTAGCAGAGATACACAAACAAAGTACAGGCTGGAAATCAGGGCAGGCAGTAGACTAGCAAAATCTAGATAGCATATGCTGGTCTTAATATTATTCTCATCAGCACACAATGTGCATGCCTTTTCATAAATTAGGCGCATGTCGGCTGCTCCATGCGCCTATACAGAAATCTATGCCAGAGTTGGCGTAGATTTCTGGTATAATTTATTGCAGTTTCTGGTGTAAATTATACTTAACTATGTCACTCCAGAGCAGCCATGCCCCCCGACAAACCACAACTAAACTAAAAAACAAGTGACTGTAGGCCTGTGTAAACAGGAAGTCATTCAACTATGAACAACTGTCTGTTTAATGTAAATAGAGGCAGGAGGGACAGCACTATTTCTCCGCCTCCATTTACAGAATGACTATCACTTTTGTATAAAGTACAGCAATGATAGTTGCTTAGGTAGCCTCTCTGGTATTTTCATCATATCCATTGAAAGGTATGGAGCACCAACAGCACACGCTTGGCCAGTGTAGTGGCCCAGAGGGTTCTCCAAAATAGTCACGTCAACTTTGTACTGTCACACCTGTCTATGCGTTTCCATTAGGCATAGAAGGTGCTGCGCGTCAGAGAACCCCTGTTTCTCCCCTTCCTAAGCTCAGAGCTTAGTGCATCTAACACTTCCAGTAAACCCACCAGCTAACTAATACTGAGGGGAAACCTTTACTGAGTTACCTCTAGAAGAAGAGAGAGGATGTTGAAGAATATTGTTGTTTTAAAGGACAAATCTATTGTGTTCAACGTGTTCAATTACTGCATAATTTTCGGCTCTGCTACATTCTTACTGCTGCAAAGTTCTGCTGTATTGTATATTGTTATCACCAAAATCTTCAGCAAGTCTGCGTGCTCCCAGTTTTACTAATTCAAGCTACTTGACTCATCTCAAGTTATTCTGCCATCATTAGACTTGTGAGTTCAGGTTGGAGTACTGGCGTCACCCGTGACAAAACAACTATTTAATTTAGGTGTATTCAGATAAGTTATTCTTGCTACTGTGTGACAGCTGAGCAGAGCACCATTATCGCCACTGTCGGGAGGGATTACAGAGCAACCCGTGACAGCTATCTTATGGAGAGGGATTTGAGAGCTGATCCTGCTCCATACAATGTGGGTGCTGGCTGTTTTTCACAACTGACACCCATAAAAAACTTAAACATAGCAAGATAGGTGGCTTGCAAATATGGAATAGGTGGCTTGAAAATATGGAATACCTCCAGTAATGTTATATCTAAAAACTCAATGAGTGTATGTAATGTTAACACAAGGTAGCAGAATAAAGTAGTGAATTTATCCACTTCCATAGAATTAGAGAATCATAGAGTTGGAATAGAGCTCTAGGGTCATCTGGCTTACCCCATGCTCAAAGCTGGACTCACTAAATTATCCTAGACAGGTGTCTGTCCAGCCTCTGTTTGAAGACTTTCTTTGAAGGAGAATTCACCACCTTCCATGGCAACCTGCTCCACTCATTGATACCTCTTACTGTCAGAAAGTTTTTTCTAATATCTAATCTGTGTCTCCTCCCTTTCCATTTCATGCCATTGCTTCTAGTTTTTCTTGGTGAAAATGAGAATAAGGCTGATCCCTCTGCACTATGACAGCCCTTCTGATATTTCTAGACAGCTATTACACCACCACTCAGCCTTCTATTTTGCCAACTAAACATTCCAAGATCCTTTAACTGTTCCTCATTGGACATGATTTGCAGACGGCACACCATCCTGGTAACTCTTTTCTGAACTTGCTCCAGTTTGTCAATATCTTTTTTAAATTGGGGTGCCCAGAACTGGACACCGTTTTCCAGATGAGGTCTTACTTAGGAAGAGTAGAGGGGAAGAGTACCTAACATGATCTAGACTCAATGTTTCTCTCAAAACATCTCTGAATTGTGTTTGCGTCTTTTGCTGCTGCATCACACTGTTGACTCATGTTCAGTCTATGATCTATTAGTATACCCAAGTCTTTTTCCCATGTGCTGCTTAGCTCTTTTCCTCCCATTCTGTATGTGCTTTTTTCATTTTTCTTGCCCAGATATAGGACTTTGAATTTCTCCCTGTTAAAAACCATTTTGTTAGTCGCCTTCCACTATTCAGCATTGTCTAGATCTTTTTGAGTCCTCTCTCTCTTTTCTACTGTAGCAATCCCTCCTAGTATTATGTAGTTGGCAAATTTGATTAGTTTCCCCTCAATTCCCTACACTATATTATGAATAAAACAAGTTGAACAAAACAGTGCTTAGGACAGAACTGTGGGGTACCCCACTTGACACATTCTTCTAAATGGATGTGCAGCAATTAATGACCACTCTTTGAGTATGATCACTCTGCCAGTTGTGAATCCACCTAACAGTTGCCTTGTCGATCCCATATTTGCTCATTTTTCAATTAGGATTGTATGAGATACTTTGTCAAATGCTTTACCAAAGTCAAGATATATTATATGTACTGTATTTTCCTGATCAACCTAGTCTATGATTCTGTCATTAAAGGAAATTAGATGAGTCTGGCATGACTTGTTTGTTACAAACCCTGCTGCTATTCACACTGAACAATCAGCTATTAGCTGATCATCCATCATTAATGCTGCATAAATAATTGACGACCAGTTGATCACTCAGTGTAAATATCAGCTGTCCAGTACTGAAGGGCCGCTATGTTAAGGCAATGGAGAATGGCGGGGGGAGCGCGAGGAGACAAATCTCCTGCAGCCTCTCTGCTGTGAGCCAGCGATACTAGTTGGTAAGTTGGCAAGATGGCAAGTTTGGCCATCTCAATATTATTTTTAACCAATTCACCCTGTTAATATCCTACAGCATTTTTGTTACTTTTTTGACCCCCCCCCCCCCCCCTCCAAATTTTTTAAAATTTCTTCTGGCTTCTTTTGCAAGCCTTGAATCATCATTAGCTTTTCTGACACTTGCCCTACAGCATCTGCATACAGCATTATATTCTTCTTTAGAAAGCCCCCCCCCCCCTCTTTCCCATTGATAAACATAATTTTCTTCCTTTTTAGCATGTATTTAAAATTATGTGTTCATTCATCCTCGTCTCTTTAAATGCTTCGGGATGGTCAAAGTTTTCCAATCTCCTTGGACATTTCTTTCCTTAAGAACATCCAGCCATTTGATCCTTCCTACCCTCTTTCTGAGTTCATGAGTTCATTAAAATCCAATCTTAAAGTATGAGTCCTCTAGGGTCTTCCTCCCCTTGTTATCCAAAATTCAATGATGCCATGATTACTGCCTCTTAAGTCCCATTCACCCTTATTTCCTCAACCATTTCCTCCCTGTTCGTAAAAATTAAGTCCAAGATGGAAGATTACCTAGTTTTCTCTCCTACATTTTGGAAGATAAAGTTGTCAGCAAGAGCAGATAAGAATTTTTGGACCCATTACTTTTGCCTGTGAGAGAGTCCCAACAACTATCTGGATAGTTAAAATCTCCCATGATCCCTATGTCGTACTGTTTTAATAGACTGGTTCTGGGTTGCAGCCTCTTGTATTGTAACCTATGTGGCAGGGTATGGTCAGTGGAAGCCAGAGGTCGGTGCACGGTTAGCATCCATTGCAGTACAGAGCAGCAGGCAAGTGGTGTAGTCAGGGGAAGCCAGAGGTCAGTGCACAGTTAGTATCAGTTTGGTTGCAGAGGAGCAGGCAGGTGGTGGAGCTTGACAATGGGCTGTGAGGCACAATAATCTTGCAATGGTGCAGTGGAGGGGCCAAGCTTTTATAGGAAGTCCAATCAAGAGCAGGGAGGAGCCAAGACAAGGAACTGGATCATGGGTATGGGAACCAGGCTAAGGTCCAGCAGAGGAGCTGTCCAGAAGGCTGGATTGCTCAGCAGGGAGACCCGCCGCTTGGGGCACAGAAGCACCTGGATTTGAGCCCTGACACTTTTTAAAAAACTTAGCCAGCTGATATAGAAGGAGTTCATCCATATCTTCTGCTTGTCCAGGCAGCCTATAGCAAGTGCCTACAATGGTGTCCTTTCTCTTGTTCTCTCCTGGTATTCTTACCCAATCAGTTACTACAAAACTACCATTCTCAAAAGGCTTGAATCTCTGTGAAGATGGAGGCTTTCCTAACATGCAATGCTACACCTCCTCACCTTTTATTAAGTCTGATTCTTATAATTAAGTTGTATCCTTCAATCCTTGTTTTCCAATCATGTATATTATCCCACCAAGTTTCTGTGATGCCTATGACATCATATTTTTTTCCTTTGTTACGAGCTCTAATTCTCCTTGTTTGTTTCCCATGCTCTGTGCATTTGTGTAGAAATATTTTAGTTTGGTAGGTTTTTTTTTTTTTTTAATTTTACACTAAAATGTTTCTTTTTCAGGAAAGGGCTTATATGTAAAGCCCTTCCCTGAAAAAGAATGCAGGGGTGCTGGCAGAGCATTTTTTTCAATGGAGCCACTGGCAGCAGCCGCAGCTCCATTGACAACAAGCACGCAGCTGTGTTCACACGTGTTTTTGCCTGTACCTTGGTGAGCACGTATGTACGCACCTAAGTACGCACAAAAACATGCTCATGTGAACCCACCCTAATAGCAAGGTTCTCAGTTGTATTCATTGGTTGTACATATTTTTGCCTGGCCTTTCACTTCCCTTTCCATGTTGTTCCCCTAATTAACAATATATTTGCATAGTTCTCATTCATGTCTGCTAATATACCCTCCAACATGCAAGTGCTGCTAACATAGACAGTAAGTCATCATAGGAACCCTAGAGATTTTCCAACATTTTGCAATCAAAGTCTTTGCTGCTACAGAGATATGGTATTATCAGTAGCAGCTAAATTTGCAATATCTATGTGCAGAAGTGCTAAAGAGCAGTTCCACGTTATTGGAATAAATCCTTTGCCACTAGAGCATCTCCAGCATTTATTTGATAAATAGCAGCAAGGAGTATAGGGATGAGATACCAATGATATAGAAACTTCCTTGTCAACTCTAAATGAAATGTACATTTTGAAAGCGAGCTTGCTAGTGTAAATATTTTAGTCCAGTTTTCTATGCCTATAGAGATGCTATGTATGCTTATGAAGTGTTCCCTAATATAAACTTTATGAGCACAGCGTATTGTGGATGGCTGTATTTCAGACATGCAGTTGTTATGAAAAAAAAAAGGCGTAATAAAAACATTTTGGTCAGGTATTTAGAGGAATGTAAAAAGCAAATTGTTATTATATGTTTCAGAAATAATTAGAGAGATTGGCACATGATCAGACCAAGTAATTATACCAATTTTACACATTATAACATGCTGAAACGATAGATTATCAGTGAAAAACATGTCTATGCAAGTGTAGGTCTTGTGTGAGCGTAAGATAGTTGTAATCTTGTTCAGTAAAGTGTTGCAGCCACCGTATTTCAAGAAAATATTTTTTTCATATCAATTCATATAAATCAGTGGGTTGATCCATCAAACTAGAAGCAGATAAGTCTAGAGATCATCACATAACTCTTTTTAAATCTCCTGAAATCAGGACAAATCCATTCTTATAATGGTTAATTTTCTTGAAAAAAGCACAATAAAATTTAGTTAATTTTTTGTTTGAGGCATAGATGACTCCTATAGTATTATTTATATTATTTATTGTAAAAACCAAGATAAAATGCCAAACTTCACCTGCCAGAAATGCAAGCTTGTGTCCCTATTGGAGGGAATGGTGAAAAGTCTTCAGAATAAAATAGCTACATGGGAATCAAACAAGAGGAATTGGAACTTCTAACACATGAAGAGAAATTTGATGTCATATGCATCACAGAAACTTGATGGGATGATACATATGATTGGAATACAAGCCTTTAAGGATGCAACCTTTTTATGAGAAACATATCTAATAAAAAAGAGTTTCAAGAGTTTCAAGCTTCAGAACATGGTAGTTCTGTAGAAACTGTTTGGTAAGAATACAAGGAGAGTAACAAAAAAGACACTATTGTTTGCATTTACTATGGGCCGTCTGGACAGGCAGAAGATATTGATGAACTCTTTCTACATCAGATGGCTAAAATCTCAAAAAATGCACGACATAGTGATCATGGGAGATTTTAACTATCCAGACATTTGTTGGGGATCTCTCTTAGGCAAAAGTAATGGGTCCAACAAATTCTTATCTGCTCTTGCTGACAACGTTATCTTCCAAAAGATAGAAGAGAAAACAAAAGGATCTGCTATCTTGGACCTAATTCTTACCAACAGGGAGGAAATGGTTGAGGGAGTAAGGGTGGCTGGGATCTTAGGAGGCAGTGATCATGCTATCCTTGAATTTTGGATAACAAGGGGAGGAAGAGCTGAGAAGATTTAGACCTCAAGGTTGGATTTCAGAAAGGCAGATTTTAGAAGACCCAGAAAGAGGGTAGGAAAGATCCAATGGCTGGATGTTCTTAAGGAGAGAAATGTCCAAGGTTGGGACATATTGTGTAATGAGATTGTCAAAGCATAACTGTTAACAATTCTTAAAAGAAGGAAGAATGAGAAGCATTTAAAGAGACCAGGATGGATGAACATACAACTTACACAAATGTTAAAAAGGAAGAAAAATATGTTTATGAAATGGAAACATATTTAAAGAAGAATATAATGCAGTCTGCAGAAACTGTAGGGGAAGTGTCAGAAAAGCTAAAGCTAATTAAGGCTTGCAACAGAGGCCAAAAGCAAAAAGGGATTTTGAGGGCATGTCAAATGCACAAGAAAAGTCCAAGTTGCTATAGGTTATTTGCAGGATGAAAATGGTGAATTGGTTAAAAATGATGTTGAGAAGGCTGAACTTTTAAATTCCTATTTTGTATTTGTTTTCTCTCAGAAAGTACATGGTACATCAACTGATCCTGTGCTATTGAAGGAATGCAGGATATCTATAAACAGAAATATGCTGAGAGAACACTTATCCTACTTAAATGAATACAAGTCTCCAGGTTCAGATGACTTACATCCTAGGATACTGAAAGATGCAGCAGGTAATTGTTGAACCATTCGCCGTAATCTTTGAGAATGCATGGAGAACAGGAAAAGCCTTAGAAGATTGGAAAAGGGCAAATGTTGTCCCTATCTTCAAAAAAGGCAAGAAGGTGGATCCAGGAAACTACAGCCTTGCTGGATCTATTGCTAATAGAACTGAACGGGGCTATTGGACTATATTGTGAAATTTCCAGAAAAGAGCTCTAATTGGCTCCATGTGACACAGTGGGAAAGGGCCAGCAGTTATCTTAGAATTGGGATGTAGCATAAAATTCTATGTGTGAGAGGAGGGGGAAGCAGCACAGAGACAGCTGCAGATATAGTAGTAAAGTACATGCTTAGGGACAGTGCAGCAGGAAGTTTCCCTATGCTGGAGAGCTGACAGGAGGGAGATTGCCAGAGACCAAAATGGCCCTGATGACCTAGGGGACAAAGAGACAGCTGAATGGAAGACCGTCTGGATCACTGGAGTGAAGAACCCCACAGTGCGTGGGAGGAGAGGGAGCCCTCCCACACATGTCAGACACCGAGTGTTGAAGTGTGACAGGGCAATCAGTGCAAAAGAGAAGGACCAGCGCAATGGAGAGGCTGATACTCGGCGAAAGCAATGTTGTATGGATGTAAGTGTATTCATTTTGCTGGGATTGTGTAAAGCAAAATCCCTGGCCAGGGTGAGGGACTATGACATGCTGGCTTACAAAGGGAAGTTTGGCACAATGGGTTAATGAATAGTGCAAGGCCTTGCAGGGTTTTTCGCTATTACATGTTCATGTATAATGTTATGACAAAGTAATGTGATATGTGCGCTTTATGACAAAACTGAAATGTGAGTAATTTCACCTGTTAAGAGAGCATGATATTACAAGTTATGCCATGATTTACTACTGAGAGAGAGACCTCTGTATGTATATATGGCATCAGCAATTCCTAAGACGCAGCCCCTACGGATTTTGAAGAGCTCTGTGTTATATGAAGTAAATTCAATAGAGGCCAATGGCCAGGATTTAAGCCTGTACCATCTCTGCCTACTGGGAGGTCAGTGTGATTCTCACTACTATATATATTCACCTAAAAAAGTCTACAGACCACAAGTATACAATCAGGAGGCTGTACTATCATATTCCTCATAATAACTGTGTGACAGTAGCCTTTAAGCATCATCAGCAAAAGTGATAGGAGTTTCTGTGTCCTCCTCTAAAGAGATTGTGTGGGTCCATCACACAGAAATTAAGCTGACTGAAAGGTGTTGCGATATACCGCTGCGGATTTCTGCCGCGGGAGCCACCGCAGGGGAGCATTATGTCATGGCAATTTTCTGCCACAAACTTATCATTATGATAGGTTCATCGTGGAAAATTGCGGCAAATCTCGGCATGCAGCGATTTTTATATACAAGCGGAAAATTATCTGCTTGCGTATGACGGGCTGCACTTTCCATAGTTATCCTATGGAAAGCAGTCATTGCGATACCTGCGAGCGGATTATCGCTGCGAGTAACAAGGTGAAATATCGCCCTTGGATAGGAAGGCAAAATCGGACTTTTTGAGAGAACATTAAGCTAAGTAAATCTCAGTTACACAGAATGAGATCACATGACCCACCTTAGGAGACGGACTCTAGGAAGTTTCAGATAAAAAGAAATAACGAATCAAGATAATACTAGCTGCATTATTTATACTGGAGGACTAGTTACATAATCAATGAAATACATTTAACTGAAGGGACTCTTTTAAGGTCATGTGTCAATAGAATTACACAAATTTTGGGCGTATATACAAGAACACGTTCCGCATAGATGCCATATGTCTAAAGGTCTCTCACCACTTCCTTACATAAACATGTGCTGTTTGTGTCGGGTGAAGGCCTATAGTCTTCAATTTACATATGTTTCTGCCAATATACTAAAGAATGCAAAAATACATCCAGAAAATGCTCATATCATACCAAAATACAATGCTCAAAATATGCCTCCACATAAGGCCTGAATAATAGATTATATAGTGCCAAATTCCCAAATAAAAGTGCCACAAGTATCTGCAAGCAGACATACTAATTTGCACACACTAACTACACTCAAACACACAAGCATACCCATACTCACTACAGGTATATACACACAGTATGCCCGCTAACATACACACACAGGCACACTTAACACAATACACACTTGTACTCACATCTAAGTTTCAAATATACAGAGGGAAATCTCAGGAATGAGTTTTTGGAAAATGCTAGGGTACATGGGTATGGGTATTTTCAGTTTTTTCTGCAGTTATGTAGCTAGTTTCAAATTCACTGGTGCAGAGTACAAGGGCAGGAAAACAGCAGCCCAAGTCCCTATGCAGAGTGGGAGGAGTAGAGAAAGTGCGGGAATGGTAAGGAAGAGAGAGTTAGCAGTTGGGGGGGGGGGTATGGAGTTGTAGTCAGGCGTTGGAGGAGAGTGGTCATGTCAGAAGAAGAGGTACCCATACAAGAGAACAAACACTTATCACACATTCTTCCCAAGGTTTAGTAAGGTCTCATTCTGCTCCCTTGTTGATCCACAGCAGAGAGGAGGAGGATCTTTCCGAGGTTGGCCTTCCACTAAGACAGAGAGTCCAAAACTATCCTGTGAAACTCAAAGCCAGGATTAGTCCAGCGACCATCTTGCACTCTGCTTCACCTACACTTCATTAAATCTTAATCATCCCTTCAGCTAGAGCAACTAGGGGGGAAATTGTCTTACAAATCAGTTACAGAGAAAGGAAAGGAGAGAGTGTTGAAGTCAGTTTTCTATTCAAGTTATTGTGCTGTATTCTCCATCGTGTTCAGTTCACAGCATACTGCTGTATCTACTTGTACCATTACCAAGTACTGCATTGAAGATTCTGTATTTTCAACTGCTACAAACTCCTGCTTAGTAAATCTGAGTACTCCCAGATTACTACCACAAGCAAGATCTTTATAAAGTTATTCTAAGTTAAAATGACACATGTTCAAAAATTTGGCCTGCTCATTAAGGCGCAAACAGGCTTGGTCCAAAGGGGTTAAGCTATGCACACTTCTATAGCTCCCCTCATTGAAACCTCTGTCCTGCTTATGGCTCTTGAACTGCTCCCACAGCACTTAGCTCCTGTTTTACATGTCTCTCACTGCACACACTTCCAAGCTGTGGTGCAGAACTCTTCCTTTTATACCCGACCAGAACATTCAGGCTCATTCTGGAAGTATGAAAAAAATCTGTATTGTGCATGTCCGATGGCGAACCGTGCGGACCATCTGCAGTACAGATAAAGATTCAGAAAGCAGGTGCGTGCAGACGCTGCTGCTGCAGGACTGGATCCTTCTGCAGATTTTACATGTGGAATACAGCTCTGCTGTGTGCGTACGTCCAATGACTAGGTATCAGGTGGTGAACAAAAGCTGTGGAGCGCCCATCGTATGACAGGTGCCCTCATGGTTCTGGAAGGGGACAGGGGCTAGTCCTTATTTGTCCCCATCATCAGGGCCTTCCCAGGGCAGTGACATGCTAGCCATGTCAATGCTGCTGTAAGAGGAAGGCGTGTATCCTCCTCCTGGGACACTAGCTGTGCTTTGCTGATTTCAGAGGACTTGTACAAACATCAGATTGCAAAAGTGTTTAATTTTCCACTCTCCATTTCCCGGCCACTTCTCAGACTGAGCGGAATGAGTCGGGCCAACTCCCAGGAGCCGCTGAGACTCTGCATCGGTGGCTATGCCATTGAAACATTGTAGCACTTGCTACCCCCTTACAGGTGTAAACAGATGACAGTGCTTAAATTACACAGAGATTGGCTGGAGGACACTTCTACCAATAATTTTTTAAAATGCCTTTAAAATTTACTGAAATACTACCTTTAAAAAAAATTATTTCTTTCCTATGATGGAGGAGCAAAAACCGCCATCCATCACATTTTGTTAATGGCGTCAATTGTCTGAAGTTTGCAGCATAGAGTGTTGTATTTTAGATATACATTGATGTAGTATCAGGCACTCACTTAGGAAAAATGTCAATGACTATATATTGCCTAAGTGGAACAATTAAATTGGTCACTTCCTTAAGCATTTTCCAGAGCTGTATAAAGATGAAGCATATAGACAGAAGTAAAGATGCATTTCCTGTGGTCATTCAACCACACAAAGATGTCATGTAACTGCTCAGCTGCATTGACAAGAAACTATCCACACATTCTGTCTGAAAAAGGAAAATATTATCAGAATGTAAAATATGAGTCTCTTTAATAAGAATTTATTCTTTCTGTTTCTTCTTTTTCAAATGCCCAAATCCTTGAATAATCAGTGCCAATCAGGCACTAACCATTTGGTCCCCGTTTAGACTTGGCAACAAGTTCCCTAAGCTTTAAAAAACAATTATCATTCAGCTGCTGTTGAAATTGATTCTTGGGTTGACGAGAGCAGTCCCCTCTTGGCTGGTAAGGTCCTGCCATGGGAAGCAATTACTGCAAGATGCCAGCTGACAGACTCATTCCGTGGAAAGTCAGGTTGTCTTGATCCTCAGGCACTCTTAAGGCAAATTGTATCCTCACACTCATTTCAAACCTCTTACCGACTGTTCCCTTCTATAAGAGAAAATGGATTGTTCCTTTTTTTACTATGGCAAGTGATCGAATATAACTGGACACCTCTCTACAATAGGATGTTTAATTTCACATTTCCAGCACTGCAATGTTACACAATGATGAAGAAAAAGAGAAGCAGAACAATGGGAAGTATGACTTGCCTAAGGAGCACATGCAACATTACTATGAGAGTCTTCTACCAGAATAACCAAATTGAAATATTAGATGTCTCTAGTGACATTATTATTATAAACTCTTGTATTCTAATTTATTGAAGGGTAGTCGTTAATGACATCTGGGCTTTCTTGATTGTATTTTACATGGTGTTATATACATACATTCATTGTGCTAGATAAAAATGAGATTAGCCATCTGCTATTGAACTCTTTTTTCCACTAATAAATAGGAGCAGTTTATTACATACATTATCCATAGAAACATTATTTAATATAATCATCCTTTATGTAGCAAATCAAGGGAAATTGGAGTTGTATAAGCCTCATATTCTGATGTTAGAACCATACAATTCTAAAGAAATGAGTGGCGCTACTTAAGCTCTACTTAGTTCCTCCAGCAGAAGTTTTCTGTCGCAGTTTTGTAAGAAGTTCCTTCTTGTGTGCCAGCCACTGATTGACTGACAAATACTGCTTCCTCTCTATGCAAATTAGTGATGGAATAATTCCTCTACAGCACCAGCTAATGGGAGGTAGCTACCCTAGGAGTCAATATCCAACCTTTCAACAGGCCTTGCAACATGATTAGGGATGTAAGTCAAATCAGAATCTGCATAATGTATGGGGGTTCTTGATGCTCAGTAGGGTACAGCAGAGTTCTCACTGGCCAGGTCAGTGGCCAACAAAGGTGAGTCTGGGGGAGTAATGTTTCTCCTTGTGGCGAGCACCACTCTAAAGAGCACCACAAGGGTGTATTGATTCTTATATAGACTTCATTGAGGAAATCACCCCTTTACTCTTGAGCAACTGCAGTCCTTAAGGGAGCTAAGCAGGTCATGTTTTCTGAATGGAATGCATGGAATACTAGCTACAGTTCTGGATACTGGGTGCTCAGGAAAGATGTTGCAGCCCTTGAGGGGGTTCAAAGAAGGGCAAGTAAATTAGTAAATGGAATGAGAGGATTGGAATATGCAGAGAGGCTATCAAAAGTGGGATTATTTACCCTGGAAAAAAGATGGTTAAGGGGCGACCAAATAACTATGTATAAATACATTAGAGGACAATACAAGGATGTCTCCCATGATCTGTTTATACCCAGGACTGTGACAGCAACAAGAGGGCATCCGCTACATCTAGAAGAAAGCAGGTTTCATCACCAACACAGAAGGGAGTTCTTTACTGTAAGAGCAGTGAGACTGTGGAACTCTCTGCCTGAGGACGTGGTGGTGGCAAAATCAATTAAGGGGTTTAAGAGGGGAATAGATGCCTTTCTAGAGCGCTACGATATTACAGGATATAGGCATTAATTGGTCATTGATCCAGGTCTTGGAGTGAGGTATGAACTTTCAAAATGTTGATTCAGGGATTATTCTGACTGCCATCATGGAGTCGGGAAGGAATCCCCCCCCCCCCCCCAAATGGGCTAAATTGGCTTCTGCCTTATTGTAGTTTTTTTGCCTTCCTTTGGATCCACAAGGAGGGAGGGGTGGAAACAGGCTGATCTAGATGGACTTTTTTTCAGCCTAACATACTATGTTACTATGTTATATTTTGGTATCTTATGCAGATAAGGTAAATTGTACCTTTCCCCCACTTTAAATCAATTCACTCAGCAACTCATCCCATGCGTTCATGTAATAATCCTATAATATTTGCATAGTGCCAAAATATTCCACAGAGCTCTAGATTAGGAGGAAACATACAGAAAAAGATCATAACGTAAAGTTATAAACCCATGTGCATTTTTGAACAGTAAGGGCAAGGGCCCTACTTTCAAGAGCCTACAGACGTTAAGGAAGTATACACATAGGGTACTATACATATATACATAAAGCTGTGTTAGTCAATCACCAGCCGTGTTTGTGTATAAGCATACAAGAGGTGCAATGGAGTGTGCGGTGGATGCAGTGGGAAGAAGATGGGCAGGTTTCCAAGGGGGAATGTAGAAGCAGAGTAGATGAAGAAGAGTTAGTTTAGGGAATATGGTAGGCCTCTCTAAAAAGATGTGTTTTTGGGGCATTCCTAAATCTGTGGGCGTTCAAAATTAACCTGATTGTATAGGGTAGCTGTTACGGCACTCTGCCCCCCGAGCGCCAGGTGGGGTGCCCTGAACTTCCCGCACCCCACTGTCCCTGCCTACTTGCCTCGGCCCTGGCTAACCCCAGGCGGACAACTGGGCGGCGGTCCCTGCACTGGCTAGGGACCTGGCGACTACCTAGATGGAACTAACTAACGGGGGACAGAGTGCCGACAGGAGAGGCAGATGGAAAAGACCAACAGGACTACAAGGCAAAGCAAGGCTGGAGATGGAGCTCACGGGCAAACTAGGAGGAAACTGAATAGCAACTAGTGCTGACTGAGACAGACTAGACTAGAGGCTAACAGAACCAATAACTGGCAGTGAGCTCAGGTCACTGCCAGCTTTTTAACTTAAAGCCTCTGCCCAGGGGCGGAGAGTGGGAGGGGCCGACTCTCCCACTGTTGCATATGGAAGGTGGAGGAGAGTGGACGGCACCCTACGGGCGGACACGCCCACGCCACTGCACGCTGGCTGCTCCACGCCGCTGGGAGAGCCTGACAGCAGAGCTCCGGGACGCCGGAGCCGACATCGGAGCGGCGGGCACCGGCCGCGGGACACAGCGCCGCCCTGCATGGTAACATTACCCCCCCCTCTGACGGGGGACCTCTGGGCCCCCGGAAACTCGACCAGGCTCATCCAGAAAACGACAGTGGAACCACCGTACCAACACGGGAGCGTGAACATCACGTGCGGCCACCCAGGAATGATCTTCTGGTTGAAAACCCTTCCAGGCCACCAAATATTGTAGGGTTCCTCGACACCGACGAGAATCCAGTATCTCCTGGACCTCGTATTCAACTTCATCCCGGACCAGGGTGGGCGGAGGGGGGCATCACCGAAGGGACAAAAGGTTTCAATAGCGACTTATGGAATACCCTGTGAACCCTCCATGTGGCTGGCAACCCCAGCTCGTAGGCGAGTGGGTTCACCACACGTGTGATGGCAAACGGCCCCACGTAACGTGGCACCAGCTTCAAGGACGGGACCCGCAATTTGAGATTTTTAGAAGACAGGTATACCTTCTGTCCCACCCTGTAAGGTTCAGACACGGACAGACTCTTCCCACTACGCAACTGCATACGGGCCCCCGCTGCAAATTTCTCTGTACCTCTTTCCATACTCCCCGAAGCGTATCTGTGGCGACATCAGCTGCAGGACAGACTGACGGAGTAGGGATTGCTGTAAGGAAGCGAGGGTGCTGACCGTATACACAAAAAAATGGAGACACCCCAGTGGAAGAACAAAGGCGGTTGTTTAGTGCAAACTCTGCCAACGGCAGGAACTCTGCCCACTGATGAGCCTTTTCGCTAGCAAACAACTGTAAATATTGCACTAAATCTTGGTTCTTCCGCTCAGTCTGACCATTAGTCTGTGGGTGGAACGCTGAAGAGAAGGAAAGCGACGTTCCCAGGTTTCTGCAGAAGGCACGCCAAAACTGCGACACAAACTGAACCCCGCGATCAGATACAACATTTTGGGGAACCCCATGTAGGCGAATTATTTCTTTTACAAAAATCGTGGTGAATTCTTTTGCCGAGGGTAGCTTTTTTAACGCCACAAAATGTGCCATCTTTGAGAACCAGTCGACCACCACTAAGATAGTGGTGCACTTCTGGGATTCTGGTAGGTCAGTGATGAAATCTACTGATAAGTGCGACCATGGACTGGAAGGAACCGGTAGCGGTCTCAGAGGACCCTCCGGAGGACGGCGCCGACTCTTATTGCGAGCACAGACCGAGCAACCCCTCACAAAGTTGCGGATCTCCTGAGACATGCCTGGCCACCAGAAGTGTCTGGAACAAAGCTCCAAGGTCCCCTGGAACCCTGGATGCCCGGCGAGAACCGACAAGTGAGACTCATCCATGACTCTAGGGCGTAGGGTCTCTGGCACAAACCATCTGCCCTCCGGCACCCCCGAAGGAGCGTCCTGCTGAGCATCCTGTAGTTGGGGGACGAAGTTAGACTCTACAGCTGCCCCCACCACCGCCCCGGGGGCTAAGATATTCTAGGTAGTCATGGTCTCACTATCCGGTACCCCTAAATTCCGTGACAGGGCGTCCGCCTTCACGTTCTTCTCTCCTGGGATATATGTCACGACGAAATTAAACCTGGCGAAGAGCAACGCCCACCTGGCTTGACGAGCTGTGAGTCTTTTCACATTGGCGAGATATACCAGATTCTTGTGATCAGTATATACGGTAATTGGGTGTCGCCACTCTTCCAGAGCCCATTTGATAGCCAATAATTCACGGTTACCCACGTCGTAGTTGCGCTCTGCTGAATTGAACTTCCGCGAAAAGAACGCACATGGGCTATACCCAGACCTCCCACTGACTTCCTGCGACAGTACTGCTCCTGTCCCCACTTCAGACGCATATACCTCAATAAAAAAGGGTAGGAGTGCGTCCGGCTGTATTAGCACCGGGGCCGTCGTCACTGCCCTTTTTAGACGGCTAAAGGCCTCAAGGGCTGCAGGCGACCACTTACCCAAGTCGGCCCCCTTCTTAGTCAGGTCGGTCAGAGGTTGAGCAATAACTGAGTAATTCCTAATGAATTTGCGGTAAAAATTTGCAAAACCTAAGAACCGCTGGAGAGCCTTGAGGTTGTCTGGTCTGACCCATTGGGAGATTGCTGCTACTTTATCAGACTCCATCTGGATCTCCGTGGGTGAGATTACATAACCAAGGAAGGATACTTGTTTAGAACCAAATGTACATTTCTCTAACTTGACAAAAAGTTGATACTCGCGCAAACGGGTCAGGACCAACCTCAGGTGCCGCACATGTGAGTCCCAGTCAGGCGAGTACACCAGAATGTCGTCAAGATAGATGACCAGAAATACCCCCAGGAAGTTGTGAAAGACCACGTTCATAAAACCCTGAAACACAGCGGGGGCGTTACAAAGTCCAAAAGGCATGACCAGACATTCAAAATGTCCTAACGGGGTGTTGAACGCCGTCTTCCATTCATCTCCCTCTCTAATGCAAATTAAATTGTAAGCCCCCTGCAAGTCCAGTTTGGAGAACCAGTGGGCCCCTACCACCTGATTCAACAAGTCAGGAATTAGGGGCAAGGAGCACTGGTTCTTCACAGTGATTTTATTCAAGGCCCGATAATCCACACAAGGCCTTAGTGTCCCGTCCTTCTTCTCTACAAAGAAGAGACCTGCCCCGGCAGGGGACCTGGACAGCCAGATATGTTGGTTGGCCAGAGCCTCCGAGACATAGGACTTGAGGGCTTCATGCTCACTGCCTGACAAATTGAAAATGGCTCCCTTAGGGATGGGACTGTCGAGAATCAGATCAATACCACAGTCCCACTCCCTGTGAGGAGGCAGAGCCTTAGACAGTTTTTTGGAGAATACATCCTGAAAGTCTGACAAATACTCCGGAATGAGCACCGTATCTGCGGAGCACACAGCTATGGTAGACAGGTGATTATGACAGGATGATCCCCAATGAGTCAATTCCCGGGTGGACCAATCAAATTGGGGATTGTGCAGTGCCAACCAGGGCATAACAAGCACCACATCAACCGACATTTTTTCCATGACCAGGAAAGACAGTTCTTCCGAGTGGAGGATCCCCACTGTGAACTGTAATCTTGGGGTCCTCCATCGTACCAGGCCTGTAGAGAGAGGGGTAGCATCAATACTGGTAAAATGAATTGGCGTCTTCAGCGCCACAAATTCCGCCCTCAGAGAACGGACAAAACCCAGACTTATCAAGTTAGCGGCTGCTCCGGAATCAATAAACGCCTGCCCTGGTCGGGAAAAATCCCGGAATCTAACATGACACGGTACCAAAAGTTTACGAAGTACCTGAAGTCCTAGGCGATCCACCCTACAATCGCCTAGGACTCAGAGTTTTCCGCCGGTTCCGGCTGCAAGCGTTGAGACCTCAGTGGGCAGGTTATCACCCGATGTCCAGCTTTCCCGCAGTAGAGGCAGAGACGATGCAACAAACGGATCCAGCGTCGCTCTTTGGGGTCCAGCGGATCCACCTCCATCGGCTTGGGCACAGAGACGGGTAAGGAAGAAGAGGGACCAGGACAACCGACCTCCCTGACTCTACGGGTCTGCCTGTCCTGCTTCCTAGACCTGAGCCTCCTATCTGCCTTCACTGGTAGCTCCAGGTGGGGTGCCCTGAACTTCCCGCACCCCACTGTCCCTGCCTACTTGCCTCGGCCCTGGCTAACCCCAGGCGGACAACTGGGCGGCGGTCCCTGCACTGGCTAGGGACCTGGCGACTACCTAGATGGAACTAACTAACGGGGGACAGAGTGCTGACAGGAGAGGCAGATGGAAAAGACCAACAGGACTACAAGGCAAAGCAAGGCTGGAGATGGAGCTCACAGGCAAACTAGGAGGAAACTGAATAGCAACTAGTGCTGACTGAGACAGACTAGACTAGAGGCTAACAGAACCAATAACTGGCAGTGAGCTCAGGTCACTGCCAGCTTTTTAACTTAAAGCCACTGCCCAGGGGCGGAGAGTGGGAGGGGCCGACTCTCCCACTGTTGCATATGGAAGGTGGAGGAGAGCGGACGGCACCCTACGGGCGGACACGCCCACGCCGCTGCACGCTGGCTGCTGCACACCGCCGGGAGAGCCCCGACAGCAGAGCTCCGGGACGCCGGAGCCGACATCGGAGCGGCGCGCGCCGGCCGTGGGACCCAGCGCCGCCCTGCATGGTAACAGTAGCACATTCCAGAGAACTGGGATAAATTTTTGAGGAGGGAGTAGGAGACATGCTGACTACTGGTAGGGTGCCAGGTGCAGGCATTTGTTAAGCAGCGTAAGGGGTCTCCTCCTTACCAAGTAGAGCACTAATAGTGCTACACTCACCAGACTAATGGAAGCATTCCTTGACTTTCCCTGAGCAGTAGGTGATTTCACTACTGCTGGTTATGTGATAAGCCCCTTACATTGCTGCCTGAACGTTCCCATCCGCAGCAATACTTATATAGAACTTTGGCAGTTATAGAGCTAAGTCTAGAACAAGATCAAAGGTAGGCAGGATATAATCTGGCAGACTCAAGTGGTGCTTGACACATGGAGTAGACGGAGGGGACCCTGGGGTGGGTTGAGTGGTGCAGTTCCGCAAGGCATATAGTTCGTAGGTGTTTTTTTTAATTAAATTGTAAACAAATCGTTAACCCCTTCCCACTCCAGGACATACATTTACATCTTGGAGTGTCGGGGTATGTATAAAGAGAGGTCACTGGGCGACCTCTTTTCATACAGCAAGGCCATCAGCTGTTTATTACAGCTGACACCCGCGGGCAATAGCTGCAATCGACCGCACAGCCGAGCGCAGCTATTAACCCTTTAAATGCTCCGAACATCATCCCGTGCAGGTATCATGGCAGCCGGGAGCCTTCTGGGCTATCATGGGGTGGCTTGATAGACTGCCTGTCAAATCGCAGTATGACGTAATGCTATAGCATTACGTCATACTGCAGGAGCGATCAAAGCATCGCATGTTGTAGTCCCCCAGGAGGGCTTAAAAGAAAAGTGAAAAAAAGATCAATAAAGTTTTATAAATTATTTTTAAAAAAGTAATAAAAGTCTAAATCATCCCTCTTTTGTCATATCTATAATTTAAAAAAATCTAAATCATAAAGGAAATATACATATTTGGTATCACCGCATCTGTAAAAGTCTGATCTATCAATGTACCACATTATTTACCCTGTATGGTTTACGTCGTCCGAAAGAAAAAAATAAAGAACGCCAGAAATGCACTTTTTCAGTTACCCTGTCTCCCAGAAAAAACACAATAAAAAGAGTCATATGTTTTGCAAATTGGTACTAACAGAAGCTGCAGGACATCCCGCAAAAATTGAGCTCTTGCTTAACTACGCTGACGGAAAACTAAAAAAGTTATTGCGCGCAGAAGATGGTGGCAAAAAATAATTGAAAAAAATATACAAGTTTGGTATCATAGTAATCGTACTGTCCCATAGAGTAAAGTTATCATGTTGTTTTTGTTGCAGTTTGTGTGCCGTAGAAACAAGGCGCACTGAAAGATGGCGGAATGTCGTTTTTTTTTTCATTTTATTTCACTTCCATTTATTTTAAAGTTTTTCAGTACATTACATGGTACTTTAAATAGCACCATTAAAAATACAACTGATCCCGCAAAAAACAAGCCATCATACAGTGATGTCGATGGATAAATAAAGAAGTGACGTTTTTTTTTAAAGGGGGGAGGAAAAAATGAAAATGGAAATGGGGATTCTGAGGATGTATCTTTCATAGTCACCTAGTCCCTCATTCCAGTGCTGTGTCCTTGCAAAGTCAATACACGCCAGCAGCTTGACTCTCCCTGCGTGCACACCTTCCATAGAGATGAATGGGAAATGTGCATGCAGGGAGAGTCAAGCTTCTGGCAAACACTGACTTTGCAAGGACGCAGCACTAGAATGAGGGACCGAGTGACTATGAAAGATACCAACTCGGACTCCCCATTCCTTCACCTTTGAGCCTCATAACTTAGTTTATGCGAATCAAAAAGGTGATGTCCGTGTGTCTCTTTAAAAATATTATGATAAGTTGTAAGCATGGTTTTAGCAGCTAGCCAGCTATACATACAAACATTTGTCAGATTGTTTTTAAGATGCAGATATACTACTCAGCTGGGATTGTTCTAGCCTGTTCCTAGATCCAATCCAGCATGTATTCTTCCCCCTAATAAAAACTGTTATGATATGCATGCATTAGTTTAATATATCTTCCTACAGACTGGTATAAGGAAAAATAAATACATACTGGATCTAAGAAGAAACAGAGATCAGAATTGTATGTTGGGAATCTCCTACAGAATCTGAAATGCACAAATAGAATAATAAATGTTTTTGCCACATGTTGTTTAGCGTTGCATCCCTATCCACAAATTCCCACAACTTAAAGTCATACATATTTAACAACTAGGTCCAATCTTTCATGAAAGATTTACAATATTAATTGCAATTAACACATATACTTTTATTTAAAGTACTGTATTTTATTGACTTGCAGTTGGACGAAGCTTAACCCTTTTGCTGCCAGACATACCAAATGTGCGTCTCCGTTTTATTAATGATAAAGAAATTCTCTTTTTCTCAGGACTGGCAGGGCTTTCCTGGTGCTGTAGGGGATTGTATAGTTTTATTCAAGCTCTTGTTTGGGAGAAAGAAGGAACTGTTATGATTATTGATTAGTTATTTTTTTCAACACTAGCTAATGGCATGCACTATGCAGTATATCTTCCCTCTGCTAAGTTGTAAGGTGCTATGTATGGTGATTAAATATACACATTTTGTATGTATAGTGTGCGGATCCTGGACGTGGAGTTCCAATGACTAAATTTAACAGACCTATAGGTATTCTGTGCCACCGTACAGTGCCTTTAGGAGGCACCATGTTATGTCTTAGCAGTAATTTTTCCAAGAATACCCTTTTAAAACACCATGGTTGGAGCATGCCACATTTCTTGTCTTGAGTTCTTTAAACGTAACACCCTTTTGCTGAGAGGTTGTGTGATGTGACGTCACATGAACATTATATTATGATATACATTTTGTATACAGATACTTCAACCATATACATTTTATAGAAGATGCTACTTTAACTATAGGGCTAGCATTGGGCACCTCATGGCAGCGCCCTTGTCAACTATGCTTACATCCTCTGGATGCGAATACAGTTAAAATCTTGGAGGAAGGGGAAGCACAAAAGGGAGTATTATCTCTACTTGTTAATTATTCTTTAATCAGCTTCTTCCCCACAGTTTTAATTAATTATTAATGTGGGAGGTAGAAGATTAAAGAAGAATTAACAGGGTAGTCAGGAGATAAGTGGGGGCTAATTACTGTGGGCAGACAGAGCAGGGGCTTGTTACTGTGGGAGCACTGGCGTAACTATAGGGGATGCAGGGGAAGTGGTTGCACCCGGGCCCAGGAGCCTTAGGGGGCCCATAAGACCTCTCTTTTCCATATAGGGAGCCCAGTATTATGAATAAAGCATTATAGGTGGGGGCCCTTTTACAGGTTTTGCATTGGGGCCCAGGAGCTTCAAGTTACGCCTCTACGTTAAGGGGTTAAGAGAAGTTGGGAGGCCCCAAGATAATCTTTTGCACCCAGGTCCATGAGCCTTTAGCTACGCCCCTGTGTGGGAGCACAGAGCAAGGGGCTTAATACTATGGGGGCCTAAAGAGACATTTTTATTATATGGTGGACATAGTGGTGGAATAGTGGGGGGGATGACTACTGCAGGTCTCTCTCTTTTCTCTCTAAAAATGCTGATACTACAGCTGACGAACAGAACCTGTATTTAAGAATTGGCCCTTCAGCCAATTAGTGTGCAGCTCAGGTCCTGTCAGTCCAAAGCAACAAAATCAGAGTGAGCAAAGTCATGTGACCTCTCGAAAGGTCCTGTCAGCTCAATACACAAAACATAACTGCAATATGTATGTATATATATATATTGTGGTAAACTGGAGGTTATTCCTACAGGGACCCCTATCTTCTTCATACAAGATGGATAGTGCCACTACCACAGAGACTCTGGACAACCAGATGTCTTTTAATCTCTGGCATCTGCCAGCTATATTGCACTCAGCCATGGTTCACAGTCTTTTGAAACTGCACATAACAAAATAAATGCCTGGTCGGCTGACCGCTGATTATACGCTTGTATGTCCCTCAGTACACTGGCCTAGTGCTAAAACATCAACATTCTCATCAACACAGTTAATTTACCATACACCACCAAGGTGTGAGTCTAGGGGCGTGCTCCCTGTCTCACTCAAGGCTTTTACTGGTCCACACCAGACCTCAGGCTTGCAACCCTCTTAGCTTCTTCAGAGTTGTCTGTTTCCCTTAGCAGCGGTGTGGCTGGAGGTTTTAACTTTTCCAACCACACCCCTGCAGCTGTTAAGCCATGTAGTAGTCAGGCTGCTTGTTTTGTAGCCCCTTCAGGCTATGGTGTGTACTGTGCTGCCACAATATGTATATTGGTGGCTAACCCCTTACATAATCCATCCGCTAGCCCCACCCCTTCACTTGGCTAGAGAGGGATCACTATGATAACCCTTCTAGCCCCGCCCCCTCTCAAGCCTCACCTTGCTATTGGGGAAACCTACTAGCCCTGGCCCCTATCTCTCCAAATATGGGGAGATATGTCAGAGATCCCCTGTAGCTCCACCCCATTGAAAGCAATGGGCGATATTGCAGATTTTTCTCTGCGCTGCGAGGCTAGAGTGAAGACATCACTAACAAGAATGAAAGCATTAAAAATCATTGGTTTCATTATCATGCGTTTTCACTCACTCTCGCATCGCAGGGAAGTCGTATCACCAGTGGGTAAGAGTCCTCAGATTTTGCTGTTACAGATTAGCTGTGGATTTTCCACAAAAATCTGCAGTGAATGTTGTCCATGTGAACATATATTAACACGCCTAGCCTGGATGACCTGCCTGTACAGGTCCTTGCTAACACAGTTATCAATATCTTCTGAAGACAGTAAAACTGGTGATAGATACTGAAAAATATCAGAAACAGTAAGTATAGCTGTCCAATTGTATGACTAAGGCCCCCTGTCCACGGGCGATGTGAAGTCCCGCAGCCGATCTCTGCAACGGGAGCCGCCGCCCGGGAGCAGGAGCCTCCGCCGATTCTCCGCCTGTCAGCCCTATCTGATAGATAGGTTGGCTGCGGAGAATTGGGACAATTCGCAGCATGCGGAGAATTGGGGCAATTCGCAGCATGCGGAGAATTGCCCGCCGCGAGCGGAGAATCGCAATGATTCTCTGCTCGTGGACAGGTGCCGGCACTTACCATAGCAATACTATGGAAGGCGTCGGCCGGTGTGATTTGCCGGTGGTTTACCGCCGGCGAAATCATGCCTGTGGACAGGCACCCTAAGTCTTACCTTATACCAGTACAAACATTCTAAACAAACATTGTCAAGTGACGTTGTCTAATTCAGGATGAACAGTTGACTGACTCAGGGTTTATTGGCATTTTAATCTTCATAGCCAGAAGTAGAAAAAACGAAACATTTTTGAAAACTATCATTGATTTTTTTAATCATAATTCTTGGCACTGCTTTAAATTCTGAGAACATTGGACAGTTTTAATGTTATTTATGCAGCACCTAGAAATTCTTTTATTATCTTTTAATTTCTATATGTAGGCAATTTCTCTCAATTAAGAAAATATCCTATATTCCTTGCATTTTACTTGCTCTATGATGTGTCGGTGTTGACAGCACTCGGCTGGGCTCAGATTCTAATACAATAATAGCCCAAAGGTCCAGCTATAGACAACCACATTTAGACCTGATTTTATAGTCGACCCTCTTGCCAATCATGGTTCCTTAGTTTGGGTTAATATATACATAATCTATTAAATCTAATTGATTTTGTACTGTATATATTGAAGAAAAAAGATCACATTGATATCATTTCTTTGAGGACCAAGGCATTTGGTGTCAGGAACAACAGGAATTTTTCAGTTTCTGTGTCTCTGCATTCAGACACACAACTTTTTTTTCTGTTAACTTAGCTGAAAGAGATCTTGCTTTTTGTTCAATGAGTGGTTTCTTCATCGCCACCATTTTAGTGTATACACTATATAACTTATTGATTAACTTTAAGTAATTTTTTAATTTTTAATTTTTTTTTTGGAGGGGGGGGGGGGGGGGGGGTTGGTGATGGGAGAAAACCATAGCAATTCCTACAGTGATTGTTGCGCTTTAATTTTATGCCAATCATCATTTGGAGAACATGTGTTATTTTTAGGCTATGAAAGTAGAAGACATATCCTGCAATGCTTATTCAAGATAAAATAAACCCTCAAGGCAGATACGTTATAATAGGCCGTTCTATGAATAACACAATATATGCATTTGCTTCAATATATGCCCCCATTAAAGAAAGAAGCTTCACACGTAAAATGCTATGAATCTTTTAAGAATGTAAACAAGGCAAATTACTATTTTGAGGTGATTTCAATGCAGCATAAGGCCTTAGTCAGACGGGCGTTTTTTCGCGCGATTTGCGCATGCGTATGCGTCCGGCGATTTTTTAAAACCATTGCTTTGCAATGGTATCGGACACATGAGCGCTTTTTATGCGCTCGTCCGATAAATTATAGAACAGAAATCGCAGATCGCACCTATCTGCGATCTGCGATTCCTGTTCTCTTCTCTATATGCGCTCAATGGGGCCGGCGGCAGCAGCGCCAACCCCATTGAGAACATATAGAAGACAAATCATTGTTCTCTGCCACAGCTGTAACAGCTGTGGCAGAGAAGAACGATGTTTGCCCATTGAATTCAATGGAGCCGGCAATACAGCCGGCTCCATTGAAAGCAATGGGCTGCCGGCAAGCGCAGGATGAATTGTCGGGAAGGGCTTAAATATATAAGCCCTTCCCTGCAATTCATCCAGAAATGTGTTAAAATAAAAAATATATATATACTCACCTTGTCCCGGCAGACGGAGTTCAGAGCTGCCGGCCTGCAGGGGATGTGAAGGGGGTGTGAGTCAGACTTGCCCCTGATTGGCTCAGCGCTGAATTCATGAATGGGTGTGTCTGACCGACCTCTGATTGGCTCAGCGCTGAGCCAATCAGGGGGCAGGTCTGACTCACACCCCCTTCACACCCACTGCAGGCCGGCCGCGCGGAACTCCGGCTGCCAGGAGCAGGTGAGTATATATATATTTTTTATTTTAACACTTTTCTGGATGAATTGCAGGGAAGGGCTTATATATTTAAGCCCTTCCCGACAATTCATCCTGCGCTCGCCCGCAGCGCATTGCTTTCAATGGAGCCGGCTGTATTGCCGGCTCCATTGAATTCAATGCGCTGGACAGCTTCTGCCCGTTTCTAATGAAACACGGCTAGGAGCAGATTTTTCGGGCGATTTTTTTGGCCCCGGTCATGCGATTTGTGGATGCGCATCCGTCATGCGATCCGCAAATCGCGCGAAAAAACGCCCGTGTGACTAAGGCCTAAGACAGTATTGACACTACCTCCAACTTGTGCAACCAGGCCCAATTTTTAGGTGACATATGGTGGAAGGAAGAACTGTCCGTCATTTAGCAAGCAATGCACAGCTTTCAGAGGGATTACTCCTTTCACTTGAATATCCATAGTTACTCGAGGATCGATTTGTTGACATCAGATAGAAATTTGCTACTACTTTCTCAAGAATTGATAATTGAAACGATCACCTGGTCTGATCATGCCACAATCTCAGTTACTTTAGCTGAACACTATAATCAACCATCAACATATATCTGGCATAGTAATTTTTATTATCGCAGGTGAAACACAAAAAAATGTTGGAGAGAGATTTTAAGGACGATTTTACTAATAATACATCCACCCACATATTTTATGGAACGCCTACAAAGCATATATAAGAGGCTCCTTTATAAAAAAAAAGAAAGAACTAAAACCCTGAACGACTTACTTCATAAAACAAAGGTACTCAAAACGTAAAACAAAAAGAAACAGACATCCCAACAGGCAGAATAGCTCTTTTAATGCAGACATAAACTTCAAAGTTACTTACTACAAAATTATGAGAGGATATTAAAAAGGATTAAAGCCCAATACTACTCACAAAATAATAAATCTGGAAGACTGCTGGCATCTTGCCTCAAAACCCAACATCTAAAATTGTGGATCCTGTATATAATTGACTAAAACCACAAAGGAAAACTCACAAACACTATAGATATAGCCAATAACTTTCTTGTATAATCTTGTATAATGTCTTGTATAATCAAAGAGATGACCCTTTTACGTTTCCAATAGCTACAGATCAAATTAAAAAATTCCTGCAAAATATCAATCTTCCCATTCTCTCTGAAATCCAGAAGGAAACTTTTGTTTTACCAATCGCAATAATGGAAGTACTCAAACATATCAACTCCCTATCAGTTGGTAAATCACCTGACCCAGATGGTCTACTATAAGACTATTCAAAATATTCTCTCCCTGCACCTATGCAAAACCTTTCAGTTTTACAAAGGGCTATTTACTTAAAGAAAACCAATAAGCCCTAATAGTTAACCAGCAAAGCAACCAGACACCCCACAGAACTTTTGGCCTATATCACTTCTAAACACTAATATTAAAATTTATATAAAAATCCTAGCCTCCAGAATGACATTTATCTTACCATCTTCAATCAAATAAGATCAAGTTGGATTTGTTAAAAGTTGACAAGCTTTGCATTATACTGTTGTTGTTTATTCATTCAGTTGCTTCTGACTCTCCGTGACCTCGGGGACCAGCCCACGCCAGGGCTTCCTGTCGGCTGTCGCCACCCCCAACTCCACCAAGGTCCAGTTCATTATCTGAAGGATATCATCCATCTATTTTTACCTTGGTCAGCTCCTCTTCTTTTTGCCTTCCACTTTCCCCAACATCAGCATCTTTTCCAAGGTATCCTGTCTTCTCATTATGTGACCAAAGTACTTCAGTTTTGCCTTTAATATCATTCCCTCCAGTGAGCAGTCTGGCTTTATTTCTTGGAGTATGGACTGGTTTGATCTTCTTGTGGTCCAAAGCTCTCTCAGAAGTTTCCTCCAACACCACAGTTCAAAAGCATCTATTTTCCTACGCTCAGCCTTCCTTATGATCCAGCTCTCACATCCATAGGTTACTATGGGGAATACCATTGCTTTAACTATGCGGGCCTTCGTTTTCAGTGTGATGTCTCTGCTCTTAACTATTTTATTGAGATTGGTCATTGCTCTCCTCCCAAGAAGAAAACGTCTTCTGATTTCCTGGCTGCAGTCCGCATCTTCAGTAATCTTTGTGCCTACAAATATGAAGTCTGTCACTGGCTCCACGTGTTCTCCTTCTACTTGCCAGTTGTCAATCAATCTGGTTGCCATAATCTTGTTTTTTTATGTTTAACTGCAATCCAGCTTTTGCACTTTCTTCTTTCACCTTGCTAATAAGGCTCCTCAGCGCGTCCTCACTTTCAGACATCAAAGTTTTATCATCTGCATATCTAAGCTTGTTAACCCCTTCCCGCTCCATGACGTACCGGTACGTCATGGAGACGCGGGGTATGGATGAAGAGAGGTTGCGTGGCAACCTCTCTTTATACAGTGCGGGCGTCAGCTGTTTATAACAGCTGACACCTTGTCTCCCACTAAAAACGCAATAAAAAGCGATCAAAAAGTTGTATGTACTCCAAATTGATACTATCGGAAACTACAGGACATCCCGCAAAAAATGAGCCATTGCTCAACTACGTCGACAGAAAAATAAAAAAGTTATCGCGCGCACAAAATGACCGCAGAAAATAATTGGACAAAATTAAATGTCTTTGAAAAAGAAAGAGTAGTATAGTAAAAAGAAACCTATACAAGTTTGGTATCGTAGTAATCGTACCGACCCATAGAATAAAGTTATCATGTCGCTTTTGTTGCCGTTTGTGCGCCGTAGAAACAAGACGCACTAAAAATGGCGAAATGTCGTTTTTTTTTCCATTTTACTCCACTTAGAATTTTTCTAAAGTTTTTCAGTACATTATATGGTATTTTAAATAGCACCATTGAAAAATAAAACTCGTCCCACAAAAAACAAGCCATCATACAGCGACGTGGATGGATAAATAAAGGAGTTCCGATTTTTTTTGAAGGGGGGAGGAAAAAATGAAAATGGAAAAAGAAAAAGGGGCCACGTCATTAAGGGGTTAATGATTCTTCCAGCGATTTTAACTCCAGCCTTGGATTCATCAAGGCCCGCTCGTCACATGATGTGTTCTGCATACAAGTTGAATAGGCAGGGTGAGATTATACACCCTTGCCGTACTCCTTTCCCACTCTTAAACCAATCTGTTGATCCATGGACTGTTCTTACCATTGCCATCTAATTGTTATACAGATTCTCAGGAGGCATACAAGGTGACTTAGTATCGCTATACTACCAAGAACTTGACACAATTTATTATGATCCACACAGTCAAAGGCTTTAGAATAATCAATAAAATAGAAATAGATGATTTTCTGAAATTCCCTGCCTGCCTCCATTATGCAGCCGATATTGGCAATTTGGTCTCTAGTTCCTCTGCCTTTTCTTGTACATTTGGCAACTCTTGCCCCATGAATTTCTGGAGTCTACCTTGCAGAATCTTGAGCATTACTTTACTGGCATGTGAGATAAGGGCCACTGTGCGATAGAGCATTCTTTAGAGTTTCCCTTTTTTTGGTATGGGGATATAAGTTGATTTTTTCCAATCTGTTGGCCATTCTTGTGCTTTCCATATTTGCTTCTTAAAGGGGTTGTCCCGTGAAAGCAAGTGGGGTAAAGCACTTTTAAAGAGGGGGTAAGTGTATAACTTCTGTATGGCCAATATTTAATGCACGATGTATATTACAAAGTGCATTAATATGGCCATAGAGAAGTGCTTTACCCCACTTGCTTTCACGGGACAACCCCTTTAAGGCCCATTCAACCTCACTCCTGAGGATGTCTAATTTTTAATTCATTCACCACACCATCATAGCTATCCTAGATATTATTATCCTTCCTATACAGATCTTCCATATATTCTCGCCACCTTCTCTTGATCTCTTCCATTTCCATGCATTGTTTGTATAATGCTTGCTCGCATTATACTAGAAGGGTCCTAAGCCTTGCACATTATATCGAATCCAAAAAAATTCCCATGGCTTTTCTTGCTCTTGATGCTGAAAAAGCTTTTGACTGCATAAATTGGTAATATGCTTTTGCATCTCTCTAGTCAAAATGGGCTTTTTTTCTCAAAGCTATATCTGCATTGTATTCAAACCCTTCGTCACGAGTATTCATTAACGGTGCACTATCTCTTGAACATTGGCTGAGATGCCATCCCATTGAAATTATGAAGTTACCATGTTGCGTTGCAGAAGGATGCCGCCTATATATTACAGCTGGGACCTGCTGTTGATTGCACATGCACAGCTTCTGTCATCCATCGAATACTACTGTATATGGATTTGCACGTACAAATCAAATGTATGATTAAATCTATCTGCCAGGAGGGGTTAAAAATAAACATGCACATGTTCTATATAGATAGAGGATGGGCAAGTCATTTCTTTGGTCGAAAGAACTCCAATGTAATACTGATTGTGGACATTGCTATAGGCAACACTTATGTCCCTTTTACATGGGCCGATTCTTGTTTAAACGAGTGCACAAGCGAGTGACGTCACCTTTAGTTGATCGCGCTCATGCAGAGTGTTTCGATAGGCAGATCATCACTGAGAATCAGTCACTTCTTGCTCAGTGCTTCACATTCCTATGTGAAACACTTAGCGGAGAGTGTTTAGACATAACAATATGTGAGCGAACCAACAATGATTTTTATGTAGACTGAAGCTGAGCGACAAACTAAAAGCAAACAAAAAGTGCATGATGGCTTGCGTTTAGACGTAACATTTATTGTGCACTTTCATTTGTTTGAGTGAACTTTGAGTGTAAATGAGCCTTTACTCCATAAGTGTTTGTCAGAACATTGTACTTATAAGGATTTCTAGTGTAGACTAACTAGCCATAAAATGAAAACCACCTGCCTAATATTGTGTAAGTCCTTCTTGCGCCACCAAAACATACTTGTCAAATTTAATCGGACTGTCACTATTTCTTAAGGGCAGTCTTGGCAAATATTTGTCTTGAGCACTTTCTCCACAAATATAAGAGCAGCAGAGTTTTTCTCTTTTAAAATTACCATTATCTATTGAATTAAATAGATTACAGCCAATATTAATTAATACTCACTTCCCTTTGTTCTTGGCTTCTTCTCTTCAGGCGTATTAATTAATACTCCTGGCTGTTTTGTTTTAGGGCTGGGCCTTTTTCATGCTATTTATTTCAGTGGGATATAATTTATCTGGACCAGGGAACTTGAATTTATTTCCCTCACCATACCTCTGTTTATAGATAACCTGGATTCTTTTACTTAAATCAGGTGATATCAGTTGATGTTACATTTACTTTCTGAGAGAAAACAGATACAACATATGAACTTACAATTTTGGTCTTCTGAACATCATTTTTGACCAATTCATAGTGAGAAGGCTGGAATTTTAAATTCATATGTTGTATCAGTTTTCTCTCATAAAGTAAATGTAACACCAACTGATCTTCATTGTGTGGTTCTCTCCATTCACTTTTATAAGACCTATAAAACAGCTATCCTGGAGTTTGGTGCAGGTCCCAGAGGTGGGACCCACATCTATTCAATATTGTAGATATGCTACAAATTCTTTAGATGGGAATAAACCTTTAAATTGAGCCCCAAACTCACTTCACAGGTGCAGTTGTAAAGCGATAATCAATGTTATTGCCTCCATCTGTCAAAGGACTTAGCATTAAAACAGGATATGTATTATTATGATCATATATACTGTATATACAGATGCATTTTTCTTTAGCCATATTTTGAGCGATAATCGTGTGTAAATGTGTGCCCATCGTGTACTTGCTATGCACTTTTTGTCCATCGCTGAGTTCAGGTCAGCATGAAATCCTTGTCCCTGATAAGAGGGACCATATGCTGAGTTTATTCTTTAACAGCTGTTAATAGCTGCTGTCCCGCTGGAGAACAATAACGACATATTTATAGAACAGACCACCTACTGTTCTCTAAATACATGCAGATGAAGTACTAAAGGGCTTATTAGCTTATAAAAACTGTCATTTTGACAAATTTTGAGTGATCATCTGTGTGTATAAATGCACCTTCAGACATGATATCATGGTGTGTCCTGCTATCAGGGTGGTTTATTTACACTTTAAATTGCTTTACATGGGGTTTTTGTTGTGTTATGATACGAGAACAACAACTTTTTTTTATTGGGCATTTTCATATAGTAAAGTACAAAACGATTT
Source organism: Eleutherodactylus coqui (assembly GCF_035609145.1). NCBI lineage: Eukaryota > Metazoa > Chordata > Amphibia > Anura > Eleutherodactylidae > Eleutherodactylus > Eleutherodactylus coqui. Next base: position 387,187,273 of record NC_089837.1, on the reverse strand, counting down.
GTTCATCAGAGCTTTTTCAGTCCTTTATAATTGTCAACAGAACAATAACTTTTTAATGGGTTAAGATAAGACAACTTCCTGCACCATGCTATCACAATCAAGCTAAAAAGTGCTGCATCCGTATACGAAAAATGTATAAAAAGTTATTTTCTTACCTCTATGGGTGGTGTGTGCCTTTCTCAACCTTGGCTCTTCTATCAGAGGCCTGGGAGTTTGAGGGTTCTGCGCAGAATCTTAGCTGTTCCTAGCATTATCCTCTTCTATGCTTGAATGTTCATGGGATTTGTTGGAGCTATTCCACCCCCCCCCCCCCAGCTTAGGAGTCTCAGCTCCAAGTGTTCCCACCACCACCAGGACCATTTGGTCCCTAACTTTCCACATCCTCTCTAGTTATTCTTTCAGGGCCTGGTACTTCTCCATTTTTTCACCCTCCTTTGTAAAGTTTCTGCTATTTGGTACCATTGCATCTATTACCACTACTGTCTTCTGGTTTTTGTCAATTACCACAATGTCTGTTGGGGTGTCCAGTACCTGTTTGTCCATCTTTATTTGGAAATACACAGACCTTTAGCCCTGCTATTCTCCAAACATTTCTGTGGAGTTTCCCATCAGAATTTGGGAGTGTTTAGCCCATGTGCTATGCAGATATTCCTGAACACAATGCCCACTACTTGGTTGTGCTTTTCAGTGTAAGCTGTTCCTGCTTTCATCATGCATCCTGCCGCTATGTGTTGGACTGCCTCTGAGGCTTCTCTACATAGTCTGCACCTTGGATCCTGTCTAGTGTGGTAGGCCCCTGCTTCTATGAATTTGGTGCTTAGTGCCTACTCTGGTGCTGCTATGATGCCTCCCTGCTGTCTTTGAGTCCAGTCTTCTTCCGCCACTAGTAGGATTTACCACTGTCAACCACTTCAACTAGGATGATTTAGTGAATCCTGCATTGAGCAGTGGGTTGGACAACATGACCCTTGGGGTCCCTTCCAACTCTAAAAGTTCTATGATTCTAACTATTTATCGATGGTACATCCCATGCAGAGGCTTATCTTGCCATGGTCCTCCTTCCATTTGTTCTTCCTTCTATGTCTGCTGCTGTAGCCTCAGGCATTTTCTCATCATCTCATTCTCTGATATATATATATGGCGATGATATAGGCAGAGGGAAAAAAAAAACTCTGTAGGTCAGGAGCTAATCTCTCCACACATTAAAAAAAATCATCTGCTGATCCCAGTAAGTCTTCCCCAATTATGTAACAGTTGCTTGATTTCTGATGCATTTCTACTACCTGTGTCTCTTCTTTATCAGAAAATTGATGTTTCTAAATTGACCTAGATGCTGTGGGTGTTTGTGTCACAGATCTTCAGCTATAAATAGTTGAACATTCCAGCAGACTGTTACATTTATATTCAGATGAGATTCCAATTTGCGGTATCATAAGTAGTTTATTGTAGAATATAAAAAAGGTAGAAAAGATCATTTAGAAAACTTGGATAAAATAAAGTAATATTGTATTTTCTTTCTTTCTCTTCTTCCTTCTTTGGATAAAGTGGAGTAAAAATAAGCACTGCTGTTGCAAATCAATATTTTTTTCAATGCACCCACAGCCCTAGGCTCCCATATATTCACTAAGTTGCTTAGGGAATTCAAATCCCTCACACTAGCATCACATACATTTGAATGCACATTCAGAAAACACATTCTCTGCTGTGCAGCTATGAGGCCAGGGTTTAAATTGGTGTGATTAATGGCATCCATATGCCTAATTTATTACTGTAATTATTGGGATAATTTCGAGGAGATAAATTGAAATCCATCCGATTTTAATGTAAAAAGCTGTAATTAGTCTGCTTTAGATAGGGAGAAGAAAGCCAATGTACATAACAGAAAAGCCATTAAGCCAATTATAATGTTAGTGAAGCAGAAAATATGTAGCCAGTTAGACTATACCCATGGCCTTAGCCTCACTGTAGCCTCAGCATGCAGACGTTTCTGTCAAAATCCTTCATTAAATTAATAAACACATCAAGGCAAAATGGAAAAGCAAACCTTAATCTACATAACTAATGCACAAAGATTTGGATGGAAGGTTGAGGGAAAATAAAATGTATTTTCATCCGGCAATTTTCATGCAAATAACATAGGAACAAAGTAGAGACAGGTTGGAGAGCGGGGGGAATTGCTAATCGTACAAGCAGCTTCTGAGCAATTCCCAGAAGTGTTAAAACCTGTCCTGGTGCAATTAAAACCAAGCCACAAAAAATAGAAGACAGCAACTGTTATCATCTATTTATTGTCAAATTAATTCAGCAGATTCTAAGATGCCATCTGCATCGGGAAAGAGAGGGTGTCACCAGCTTTACGATCCATCAGGAGAAGTGAGAGTGCTGTTCTGTTTGATAGCTCGGATAATGGAAACAAGATAAGCAATTGCAACAGATACATCATAGATTTTTTTAGATAATTACCTGACCTGTTACACTGTGTCACTCTACAGCCAAACACACTGCTTTTATGTCAGAAGCTGTACGGGCATTCTTTACTTTGATCATCCAGTATGCTGCAAATGTCAGCATTACTGTATTTTAATTGACTCTGGGGTAGCATTAAAAAGCAACTTCTATCCCAACTGCGTAGACCTGATGCGAATGACAGACATTTGTGAACATTAGGGCATTTACGGGAATGATGTTGGGAACCCTGATTTCTATAAGTTACATAACATAAAGAAATATTAGACTGCTTTTTAGGAAAGGCAGTGACTCCACATTTAAGGATTCATTAAGCAGAATGAAGATGGTCGTCAAACAGAAATTACACAATTTTCTTAGTTACATTCCAAAAATTAAAAACTCAACAACAAAATTTCTCCCCCCTTAACGTTTTAACTTTCTATTGAGATTTGACCTACTATAGAATGTGTTATTTCTAGTTTTACATACAACTTCACCAAAATGTATTTTAATATAGAAAGTTAGGGGACTAAAAAGGGACTAAAACAATGCTGCTGTTTTCTTTCTCAGCTTTAACTTAAAGGGGTTTACCAAGTTGTTTCTTTTATTTAGCTTTGGGCTCCCCATGCCCAAAACTACATACAAGAAATATACACACCGCATAACCGGACTATAGTTTCGGCAGTCCGGCGCTGAGGCAGCTGATAGGTGACATCAACTGTCCGTCAGGCTTGGGTACACCCCATAAACCTGTCACATGGGTGTCTAATGTAGTAGCCCACAAGTAGGTTTCTGTGATGTCATTGATGACGTCTCTGTTGACCTCCCATTGGATGCAGCGGTCATGTGAGTAAGCAACCCACGTGACAGCTGCTGGCAATATAAATAGAGGACCAAAGTGGCAGCCAGCCGCGACAGAGAAGTAACACACAGCGGGAGGTGAGTATGTGTCTTTTTTTACTTACACCTCAACCCCCCTATCACTGCCACCAATGCTAAAACATGTCAGAAAACCCCCTTTAGGTGGGCTATACTCTGCAACCTTCTGTATCAAGAATAGGTGTAATACATCCTCTTTTCTTCCCATATGGTATATGGGGCTGTTGCAGGATAGATCTGCCACATGTGAGAAAGGTCATTTGAGCTTGTTAACCAAGTGTTCAGCCCACTTTTTTCCCCTCTTGTACAGTAGAAACTAGACCCTAATCGTCTATCCTCCTTACCTGGCAGGGCAGTCCTAACACCCTTAACTAATGTGACTCTTTGCCTATGTATATTTATTCATTATTTTCTCTCTTGTTATTATTTGTATGTAATCCAATGTGTAAGAACAGCAAGTGTGAATTCACCATGCCACAAACTGATTTGGCTTGGGGGTGTTCCTGAAGGCCGTTACTGGGGTCTCCTGGTTTTCACCATTTAAAAACACCAATTGAGATCTGATATTCATTGCATTGGCCCCAAGGCCATTACCACAGGAGTAGTTTCAGTGCTGTGGCAGTTAACACAAAATGGTTTGGGTAACTGTAGTATGGAGGAAGGGATGTGGTCAAGATGTAAAGCTGAAATTAGGACTAATGGAATTCTTGTATAATATTAAGACTAGTCTTGGGTAGAAAGGTATGGGGTGGTCCAGAAATAAGCCAAGGTCAGGAATGAAGAAGATAGGAAAATTGGGTGGAACAGGCATGGATTAAACCAAGAGTCATTCAGAACTAGACAGTATCTTTGCAAACTAGACAGAACTAAATGACTGCCGCTTGGGATCCTGGCTGATCAGCTGTTTGGGTGCCTGCTGTCAGAGCCACAACACAGGGTACCAAACGGAAACAGATAGCTTTGACCCCTTTGAAAATCAATAACAACTATTGTCTGCAATTACCAGTACCTGCAACTACACAGAGGCTGGAGTGAGCTGCTTCTGCTCTGTACCCTGTATTGTGGCACTGACAGCGGACACCCAAACAGATGATTGGCTAGTGGTTTTAGAAGCAGACACTATCCGGTCAACTACTGATGACCTAACACATCGTGACGTTTTTTTCACAGACTTTTTTTGCCGGGTGGTTTGTCATTGCCTTCCCCATCTTTACCCCCCAGCAAGCTGGTTATTCATTTTACCAACCTCGGAAAGATGGAAGGCTGAGTCAACCTTGAGCCGGCTACCTGAACCCTGAGGGGATTGAACCCGCAATCTTCAGGTTGTGAGCGAGAGCTTACATTATGTATGTGGCCCTGTTATGTATTATATAGTGCATTATAAATGCAATGTAATATAATATAGTAAACAAAACAGGAAAGCTGGAAATAAATCAATAGCAGAATATTTTACCTTGTATAGATGTCATATATACATGACTACATTTTCTGCAGATACTTCTTAGAGGTCCAATATAGATATACAATTTCCCTCACAATACAACAGCTTGGCACCATATTCTGCTCACAATGAAACGGCATCTAATTTGTAGTATTTCAATATGTTTATGATTGGCAAGTCAACCAATCTTAGCTGAAAAGTTCATACAAAGAGAGGATACTTCTGAGTTGTTCTGAGGGCTAAGATAAAATGATGTATTATCAGTAGAGATGAGCGAGCACCAAAATGCTCGGGTGCTCGTTACTCGAGACGAACTTTTCGCGAAGCTCGAGGGTTCGTTTCGAATAACGAACCCCATTGAAGTCAATGGGCGACCCGAGCATTTTTGTATATCGCCGATGCTCGCTAAGGTTTTCGTTTGTGAAAATCTGGGCAATTCAAGAAAGTGATGGGAACGACACAGCAACGTATAGGGCAGGCGAGGGGCTACATGTTGGGCTGCATCTCAAGTTCACAGGTCCCACTATTAAGCCACAATAGCGGCAAGAGTGGGCCCCCCCCAACAACTTTTACTTCTGAAAAGCCCTCATTAGCAATGCATACCTTAGCTAAGCACCACACTACCTCCAACAAAGCACAATCACTGCCTGCATGACACTCCGCTGCCACTTCTCCTGGGTTACATGCTGCCCAACCCCCCCTGCACGACCCAGTGTCCACAGCGCACACCAAATTGTCCCTGTGCAGCCTTCAGCTGCCCTCATGCCACGCCACACTCATGTCTATTTATAAGTGCGTCTGCCAGAGGAACCGCAGGCACACACTGCAGAGGGTTGGCACGGCTAGGCAGCGACCCTCTTTAAAAGGGGTGGGGCGATAGTCCACAATGCTGTACAGAAGCAATGAGAAATCCAATCCTGTGCCACCTCCATCTGGAGCTGCACACGTGGGCATAGCAATGGGGAACCTATGTGCCACACACTATTCATTCTGTCAAGGTGTCTGCATGCCCCAGTCAGACCGCGTTTTTTTATAAATAGTCACAGGCAGGTACAACTCCGCAATGGGAATTCAGTGTGCACCCACAGCATGGGTGGCTCCCTGGAACCCACCGGCTGTACATAAATGTATCCCATTGCAGTGCCCTGGACAGCAGAGCTAACGTCAGATTAAATGCAGGTGGGCTTCAGCCCACACTGCATGCCCCAACCGGAGCAGGGTTTTTAATTCATAGACACAGGCAGGTACAACTCCCTATTGTGAAGTCCCTGTGGACCGACAGCATGGGTGGGTGCCAGGAAGCCACCGGCAGTACATAAATATATCCCATTGCATTGCCCTTCACAGCTGAGGTAATAAATTCATGTTTAATGCAGGTGGGCTTCGGCCCACACTGCATGCCCCAGTCAGACTGGGGTTCTTTAGAAGTGGACACATGTAGTTACAACTCCCTGTGGACCGACAGCATGGGTGGCTCCCTGGAACCCACCGGCGGTACATAAATATATCCCATTGCATTGCCCATCACAGCTGAGGTAATAAATTCATGTTTAATGCAGGTGGGCTTCGGTCCACACTGCATGCCCCAGTCAGACTGGGGTTCTTTAGAAGTGGACACATGCAGTTACAACTCCCTGTGGACCCACAGCATGGGTGGGTGCCAGGAAGCCACTGGCGGTACATAAATACATCCCATTGCAGTGCCCAACACAGCTGATGTAACATCAGCTGTAATGCAGGTGGGCTAAAAATTAATTTGATTACACTGTAGGCGAGGGCCCCCAAAAATTGGTGTACCAACAGTACTAATGTACCTCAGAAAAATTGCCCATGCCCAACCAAGAGGGCAGGTGAAACCCATTAATCACTTTGGTTAATGTGGCTTAATTGGTAACTAGGCCAGGAGGCAGCCCAGTTAAAATAAAAATTGGTTGAGGTGAAAGTTTCAACGCTTTAATGAGCATTGAAACGTATAAAAATTGTTTAGAAAAATTATATGACTGAGCCTTGTGGGCCTAAGAAAAATTGCCCGTTCGGCGTGATTATGTGAGGTTTCAGGAGGAGGAGCAGGAGGAGGAGGAGGAATATTATACACAGATTGATGAAGCAAAAAGGTCCCCGTTTTTGATGGGGATAGAGAACGATGCTTCCATCCGCGGGTGCAGCCTACGTATTGCTTAGGTATCGCTGCTGTCCGCTGGTGGAGAAGAGAAGTCTGGGGAAATCCAGGCTTTGTTCATCTTGATGAGTGTTAGCCTGTCGGCACTGTCGGTTGACAGGTGGGTACGCTTATCTGTGATGATTCCCCCAGCCGCACTAAACAACCCTCTCTGACAAGACGCTAGCCGCAGGACAAGCAAGCATCTCCAGGGCATACAGCGCGAGTTCAGGCCACGTGTCCAGCTTCGACAGCCAGTAGTTGTAGGGGGCAGAGGCGTCACGGAGGACGGTCGTGCGATCGGCTACGTACTCCCTCACCATGCTTTTATAGTGCTCCCGCCGACTCAGCCGTGACTGGGGAGCGGTGACGCAGTCTTGCTGGGGAGCCATAAAGCAGTCAAGGGCCTTAAAGAGTGTTGCCCTGCCTGTGCTGTACATGCTGCCTGATCTCCGCACCTCCCCTGCTACTTGGCCCTCGGAACTGCGCCTTCGGCCACTAGCGCTGTCGTATGGGAATTTTACCATCAGTTTGTCCGCCAGGGTCCTGTGGTATAGCAACACTCTCGAACCCCTTTCCTCTTCGGGTATGAGAGTGGAAAGGTTCTCCTTATACCGCGGGTCAAGCAGTGTGTACACCCAGTAATCCGTAGTGGCCAGAATGCGTGTAACGCGAGGGTCACGAGAAAGGCATCCTAACATGAAGTCAGCCATGTGTGCCAGGGTACCTGTACGCAACACATGGCTATCCTCACTAGGAAGATCACTTTCAGGATCCTCCTCCTCCTCCTCCTCCTCCTCCTCCTCAGGCCATACACGCTGAAAGGATGACAGGCAAGCAGCATGTGTACCCTCACCAGTGGGCCAAGCTGTCTCTTCCCCCTCCTCCTCATCTTCCTCCTCCTCCTCCTCCTCCTCCTCACCGCGCTGAGATAGACTCCTCAAACTTTCCAAGGACCTGGCAGATGTCTGCCAACCAGGCCCACTCTTCTGAAAAGAATTGAGGAGGCTGACTCCCACTGCGCTGCCCATGTTGGAGTTGGTATTCCACTATAGCTCTACGCTGCTTATAGAGCCTGGCCAACATGTGGAGCGTAGAGTTCCACCGTGTGGGCACGTCGCACAGCAGTCGGTGCACTGGCAGATTAAACCGATGTTGCAGGGTGCGCAGGGTGGCAATGTCCGTGTGGGACTTGCGGAAATGTGCGCAAAGCCGGCGCACCTTTCCGAGCAGGTCTGACAAGCGTGGGTAGCTTTTCAGAAAGCGCTGAACCACCAAATTAAAGACGTGGGACAGGCATGGCACGTGCGTGAGGCTGCCGAGCTGCAGAGCCGCCACCAGGTTACGGCCGTTGTCACACACGACCATGCCCGGTTGGAGGCTCAGTGGCGCAAGCCAGCGGTCGGTCTGCTCTGTCAGACCCTGCAGCAGTTCGTGGGCCGTGTGCCTCTTATCTCCTAAGCTGAGTAGTTTCAGCACGGCCTGCTGACGCTTGCCCACCGCTGTGCTGCCACGCTGCGCGACACCGACTGCTGGCGACGTGCTGCTGCTGCTGACACATCTTGATTGCGAGACAGAGGTTGCGTTGGAGGAGGAGGAGGGTGGTTTAGTGGAGGAAGCATACACCGCTGCAGATACCACCACCGAGCTGGGGCCCGCAATTCTGGGGGTGGGTAGGACGTGAGCGGTCCCAGGCTCTGACTCTGTCCCAGCCTCCACTAAATTCACCCAATGTGCCGTCAGGGAGATATAGTGGCCCTGCCCGCCTGTGCTTGTCCACGTGTCCGTTGTTAAGTGGACCTTGGCAGTAACCGCGTTGGTGAGGGCGCGTACAATGTTACGTGGTCGTGCAGGGCTGGGACGGCACATCGGGAAAAATAGTGGCGACTGGGAACTGAGTAGCGCGGGGCCGCCGCCGCCATCATACTTTTGAAGGACTCCATTTCCACAACCCTATACGGCAGCATCTCCAGGCTGATAAATTTGGCTACGTGCACGTTTAACGCTTGAGCGTGCGGGTGCGTGGCGGCGTACTTGCGCTCAAACACTTGCGCTAGCGACGGCTGGACGCTGCGCTGACAGACATTGCTGGATGGGGCCGAGGACAGCGGAGGTGAGGGTGTGGGTGCAGGCCAGGAGACGGTCGTGCCTGTGTCCTGAGAGGGGGGTTGTATCTCAGTGGCAGGTTGGGGCACAGGGGGAGAGGCAGCGGTGCAAACCGGAGGCGGTGAACGGCCTTCGTCCCACCTTGTGGGGTGCTTGGCCATCATATGTCTGCGCATGCTGGTGGTGGTGAGGCTGGTGGTGGTGGCTCCCCGGCTGATCTTGGCGCGACAAAGGTTGCACGCCTCTGCAGGGTGGCATGGCGCGAGGGGGCGCTTTGGGAAACAGTTGGTGGATTATTCGGTCTGGCCCTGCCTCTACCCCTGGACACCGCACTGCCTCTTGCAACCTGCCCTGCTGCTGCCCTTGCCTCCCCCTCTGAAGACCTGTCCTCAGTAGGCGTAGCAAACCTGGTGGGGTCAGTCACCTCATTGACCTGCTGCTCTTCCTCTGAATCCTCTGTGCGCTCCTCCCCCGGACTTACTGCCCTTACTACTACCTCACTGATAGACGACTGTGTCTCATCATCATCGGCCTCCTCACCCACTGAAAGGTCTTGAGACAGTTGCCGGAAGTCCCCAGCCTCATCCCCCGGACCCCGGGAACTTTCCAATGGTTGGGCATCAGTCACGATAAACTCCTCTGGTGGGAGAGGAACCACTGCTGCCCAATCTGAGCAGGGGCCCGAGAACAGTTCCTGGAAGTCTGCCCGCTCCTCAGAATGTCTCATTTTCATGGAGTGAGGAGGCTGGGAGGAAGGAGAAGCAGCAGCCAGAGGATTCTGAGTTGCAGCAGTGGACGGCGCAGAACTGTGGGTGGACGATAGATTGCTGGAAGCACTTTCTGCCATCCACGACAGGACCTGCTCACACTGCTCAGTTTCTAATAAAGGTCTACCGCGTGGACCCATTAAATGTGCGATGAATGCGGGGACGCCAGAAACGTGCCTCTCTCCTAATCCCGCAGCAGTCGGCTGCGATACACCTGGATCAGGAGCTCGGCCTGTGCCCACACCCGGACTAGGGCCTCCGCGTCCTCGGCCGCGCCCACGTCCTCTAGGCCTACCCCTACCCCTCAGCATGCTGTATTACCAGTAATGCAGAAACAGAACGCTGTAATTAAATGTGCCGCTTATTGGCCTGTGGTTGGAGGCTGACTTCGCTTACGGAATGCCAGGAAATAATTTGGCGCAAGCCTGCTGTAACACTTAGCTGGCTGCGTATGATTTTGTAGAACTACTACATCCAGCACACACAGACCCAGAACACTGAGCACAGTGACAGGCAGGCCAAATAGATTTTTTGCCCAAATTTTTTGAGCAAAGGCCCACTGCCTGTATTCAATCAATAATATTAATATGTCTTCTGTCCCTGCCTACGCACTTCTGTCCCTGGAGTATGTCACAGAACTGCAGAGTGTTGCACTGTCAACTGCAACACAGCGGTGATTTCAGAGCCCAGACAGAGCCAGGAAATAATTTGGCGCACGCCTGCTGTAACACTTAGCTGGCTACGTATGATTTTGCAGAACTACTACACCCAGCACACACAGACCAAGAACACTGAGCACAGTGACAGGCAGGCCAAATAGATTTTTTGCCCAAATTTTTTTAGCAAAGGCCCACTGCCTATATTCAATCAATAATATTAATATGTCTTCTGTCCCTGCCTACGCACTTCTGTCCCTGGAGTATTACTGCAGGGCGCAATGCTCTGCACAGCCGATATACCAAAAAAAAAAAAAAAAAAATGTGCAACACTTCAAAAAGCAGCCTCCACAGTACTGCACACGGTTAGATGTGGCCCTAAGAAGGACCGTTGGGGTTCTTGAAGCCTAAAATACTCCTAACGCTCTCCCTGCCTAAGCACTTCTGTCCCTGGATTATTACTGCAGGGCGCAATGCTCTGCACGGCCGATATACCCCCCCAAAAAAATGTGCAACACTGCAAAAAGCAGCCTCCACAGTACTGCACACGGTTAGATGCGGCCCTAAGAAGGACCGTTGGGGTTCTTGAAGCCTACAATAACTCCTAACACTCTTCCTATAGCAGCTCCAACACGATAGCACTTTCCCTCAGCTATGTCAGAACGCATCTGTGGCGAGCCGCGGGAGGGGCCGATTTTTATACTCGGGTGACACCTGATCTCGCCAGCCACTCACTGCAGGGGGGTGGTATAGGACTTGAACGTCGCAGGGGGAAGTTGTAATGCCTTCCCTGTCTTTCAATTGGCCAGAAAAGCGCGCTAACGTCTCAGAGATGAAAGTGAAAGTAACCCGAACATCGCGTGGTACTCGTTACGAGTAACGAGCATCTCGAACACGCTAATACTCGAACGAGTATCAAGCTCGGACGAGTACGTTCGCTCATCTCTAATTATCAGTAAATCTGAGTATACTAGATAAAGGTAGGCAAAGAAAATTATGAAGACTACAGCTCATTCAAAGTAAGACATAAAATTAAGAGCTGTAGTGGAGAATGATCTGTGGTGAGCCAAATAATAGAAGTTACTTTAGCACAAATGAAATCTCGAATTACCTGTAATGCTTACAGTTTATATCATCTACCTCTTTCTTAAAGGTCACCCATATTCAAAGTTAATTTCTAGATAGAGAAGTTTATTCCAAATTCCACCTTGTACAATGCAGCCATTCAGTAAGCAGTAGTGCAACAAAACCCGGAGCTTCATTAAGTACCACATATTCATTATGTGTTTCTATTCCACATATACCTAATTACATAGTAACCACTGTAAGGCAAAGACCTTTTCCCCTCTGCATTTTAATGGCCTTACTGCTTGTCCTACATGTATTTCCCTCCTGTATTTTAAGTGTATTTCTATTGCTGTATTAAAGTAAATTGAAACATGCCCAGTGGTAGTAAAGAATTCTAACCATACTTTTAACGGCATCCATTGTTACAGAGAAAAAAAAACATAGTAAGCTATAAAAATGAAACAAATCTGCCTCTTCAGCAAAGGTTGAGGTTGAAACTAGATAATTTTTGGCATGCACAGAAGTAAATGTGAAATGCAGGCTCATTTACAAACTCAATACGCTAATCTTTTGTTTAGTTGGAAAGATCTTTTTTTACTGGTTCTGAATCCATTATGTCCTATGCTGACTAAAGCAAAGCCCAATATAGCACAACCTTGGGTATTGTGCAAATGAAGGAATACATATTGAGATGGAGTTTGTGGTTTATATAACAATGTGCAAGGTGTGATGGTTGGTAATGGGAAAAATAAATTATTTTTATTCCGTTTCTGGCTTTTCGCTCACAGGTTAAATGTTACAAGGCCACAGCAGAAACAGGCATGCAAGCACTTTTATGTTGTGCACTTCAATGGGCTTCAAATGAAAAGATTTCCTCTTCATGCATTAATGATTATACGTAAAGGTCTGCAGATTGTTATTCTGCCACAGCAACATATTAGAGTCATGGTGCCTTTGTGACCTTTCACACGGGACGGAATAAGCTGCACCGAAAGCCTCTGTATAATCCGCACCAAAACCCACACAATACCTGCGAATTTTGATGCAGAACTGGAAATGGCTTAAAACCTGCCTGCAATCCTGCAGTGAAATCTGCATTTTGACCTGCAGATTTTGGTGTGGAATTCCGCAGGTACCGATTTAGCTGCATCCAATATGAAGGGTACTAGAAGTAACAACCATTGAATGGTCTTCAGTGATTAGGAGCTTTGTATTCAAAAGGAAAACAGGGAGGCTACAGCTAGAAACCACAATAAATATGGTTCTTTGATTTCTACTAATTGTTATTGGTAAATGTCACACCAATTCCTAAGGGCGGTATCACATGGGCATGTGCGCAATATATTTGTGTTAGGATTTAGGCTTTTTTGCGTACATATCTGCTTACTTTACTGTTCTTTTTGTGATCGCTGGGCACGTTTTTTGCACATCGGACACAACCACATCCCAATTTAAATGGCTATTTTGCCTGATGAGTTCTTGATGAGTGCTTTTTCCTGCAGAATTACACAGCGTATTCGCATCCCCTTGCGTATTGTGTGCACATTTGCACACGCCATAGACTTTCATGGTGACTTTTGGTGTGGAAAGTAAAGCATGCTGCGTCTTCTTCCATGAGCGGAAAGCAAGTGTATTTGGTCAAACCCAATGGGACATCAATGGGCTCTATTCTCTGTAAATTACACGCACAAATATTGGGGATGCACGCCCGTGTGAATGCACCCTAAAGATGGAGTTTGTAGGTTCTCCCTGTGTTTCTATGGATTTCTCCCCACAATCCTTAAACAGAATTGTTGCAGTTTGTAACTTTTTTATTGCAAATAAAGAAACGCTATGTTTATATGGCTATGCCAATGCCTTTTATTTAGAATTTTATGTGGTAAAGTGATTAGAGATGAGCGAATATACTTGTTTCGAGTAATTACTCGATCGAGCACCGCGATTTTCGAGTACTTCCGTACTCGGGTGAAAAGATTCGGGGGGCGGGGGGAGGCGTGGTGGAGCGGGGGGTAGCAGCGGGGAACAGGGGGAAGCCCTCTCTCCCCCACACTCCCCGCTGCAACCCCCCACTCACCCACGGCGCCCCCCGAATCTTTTCGCCCGAGTACAGAAGTACTGGAAAACTGTGGCGCTCGGGCGAAAAAGGGGCGTGGTCGAGTAGGTTCGCTCATCTCTAAAAGTGATCCAAAAGAAAGATCTCACCAAGTTCTGCATAAGGGTTATATCATTGATCTGTGGTGTCCTTTTATAGGGGCCGAGAATCAGCTAATTATATTGAGTGCCAATCGACAAATAACATGCCAATTAACACCTGTTACTTTTGTTCACATTAGCAAAGGATTGCTGCTTTGTGGCATACAATTGTTTGTCGCCATACTTGGCAGCACATCTCTTTGTTTACATGGGAAGATGTCCTACTGATCAGCAATCATTTTTATACCAGCATGAAAGATCCAATCAGCTGACGAACAAGTTTTCACTTGCTCATCAGCTGATCGCCAGCATATTCAGATAGGCTGATGATCATGGAAAATGAATGTTCTAGTGAATGTTCATGCCCAATCATCAGGCTATGTAAAAGGCCAATATGAATAGTGATGACTCGTACCTGCGGAATATATTAGTGCTTTATAGGCAACCGGAATAAGTTATTTATTTTATCATATGCAAATAATCAGGAGCAGTGAATGTCTTTAAAGCTTTTTGGGACATATTTACAGCAGGTTGTTTAGTTTCTAATAAATTTCACTTACCTACCATTAAAAAATAATTACGTTACCTTAGATCAGAGTACCGCTCTAGTCATTGCCTTATCAGATGTATGCCAAATGGAGACACCTTTGTCATATGTCTACCCTAGAGAAGCCTATTGGTACTTTGACATTCATACAGACTTGGTGGTAGAGGATAGGCATATATCACGCAGGTTTCTCTCATAGGTGGAGAGTATCACCTGCTGTATGATTAATTAATATAGCCAATGGGTGGATATTTAAGGAGTAGCTAGGAAAATAGTAGCTGCTCTCTGCCTGGGAACACAGAAACCTGCCTGTGTGAGAGACAAATGTAAGGCCAGGCGACCCTGCGTATGTTTCCATTGTATTGTGAATGACCTTGACGGCTCACTAGAGGTCAAGTTAATTGTGTATGGGCTGTGGGTTGGAACGGCCTCCAGCAGAGGCAGTCTGTGCAGATTGCATGGCGAAATGGAGCATGCTGCAATTTTTTCTTCCACTCGTGGAATACTCAATTCGTATCCGCAAGTGTAAACAAAAAAGCAAGATGCATGCCTTTTAATGCCCATGTTTTATGGCAGATCTGCCGCACAGACAGTGATCGCAGAATCTGCAATCTACATCTGCCCTTGTGAGTCCGGCCTAAGTAACTGTGCTTTTAGATGGAATGATTTATACCAGCAGATAAATCGTTCGCTCACAAATTAGTCAGTCATTCACATTCACTGTATCAGTGAATGAGAACAACTGAATGATCGGTATTTAAACCAAACAATTAGCGAACCAGCCAATGAAGATTTTCACGCTTACATGAAATGAATGATAAGCAAACAAATTATCGTTCATCGCTCAATCGTTGACTGTGTTTACACTGAATGTTTATTGTTCAAATTCAAGGATCCTATGAATTTTTTTATGATAATCGTTCCATATTAAAGCACCAAAAGGCTGCAAAGTGTGTTTTTTTAAAGCTGGCAGGGAGAAGCTCACCAGCTGATAGAGAGGGATATATTCTGTATAGTAAGTGCCGGACAGGCAAGGATTTACCTTTGTTTCTGTGCCGTTTTCTTTTGTTATCCTCGCAAATTTGCTAATAAAGCTAAGGAAGTGTTGGGTGAAACCTGCTACTGCATATTTGTCTTAATGTTGGATGAAAGTGATACATGCCCTTTGACCTCAGCAAAGGCGATCCCGAGCTCAAATCTTACAGTACTGTACAGTATATGTCTGGATACCTTGTTCCAGATGTATGCTGACAACTGTATGGAAAAATGTGTTGCGACCATATCAATTATCACACATATTTATGTGTGATACCCTGAAAACCTGATAGTGAACTTTTATGTAATCACATTAGCTACTTAGAGTTATAAAAAAAAAGTAAGTGAACCCTTTAAAATTACTTTCATTTCTCCTTCACTGGTCAACACTGAAATTGGTACTGACTAAGTCCTAATCCTAATATGTAGTATCTTGATGTGCTGAACACAATATGACCATGACAAATTTTAATTGGGTCTTGTTTTAAAGATATTTCATATAGTTCATTTCTGTGTTTCCTCATGTAAATTTCTCCAGTAGGACTGTAACAACATCCTAAACATCCTTACATTTTAAAGATTAAAGAGGGAGTTTTTGTCGGTCCTCAGATTCGAGAGCTCTTCAAAGACGACCAGTTCAACAACTTGTTGCAGGCTGATGTGAAACAAGCATGGAATACTTTTCGCCTAGTGTCTACAAACCTTCTCAGGAATGTTAGGGCAGAAAACTACAAGGAACAAGACATGCTGATGTGGTATCAGAAACTTGGGTGCAATATGTCTCTAAAGATCCACTTTCTTCATTCCCATCTGAATTTCTTGCCAGACAATTGTGGTTTGGATAAACGTGGCGAACATTTTCATCAAGATGTTGCAACAATGGAGCAAAAATACCAGGGAAAATGGTCCACTCCCATGCTGGCCGACTACTGCTGGACACTCCACAGAGATGCTTCCGAACAGCTGTACAAGAGACAGGCAAAGAAATCTAAGACATAGTCTATGACTTCATTTTTTACAGGTAATAGCCATAGACCTATTACTATTGGCACGCATTTTGTACACAATTGCAGATTTCAAAAAAATAGAGCCAATTTTCCTTTTTGACTGTCATATTCGTGTTGAGCACATAAAAATTGATAAGAAATGACTCATTTTATTTCAGTAACATGACTTTTGTAAAGATTTGTTGACCAGTGATAAAATGTAGTCTGTTTGTTATCTAAGTCACAATCATAGACAAAAGCAATCTAACTAAACTGATAAATCAGCCATTTCTCACTCAGTGCCTTGTCAATGGCCGTTTGTATACGGGATGATTTATCCCCCAAATTCGCTGTTTTCAGCAAGAATTTGGGAAATAATTACCTTAAATTTCATAGCCGTTTAGAAATCAAACGTTTCTTGCAACCGCAAGTAAGATTTATATAATGTTGAGGAAGAATTTTGGACCACTCCTCCCTGCAAATGTGTTTCAATTCATCAATATTCTCTTTAGGTCATGCCACAGTATCTCAATAAATTTAAATTCAAGATTCCGACCACATCCCTTGACATGCAGTCAGCCAAACAATAGACATGGGATTGCAAGCTTGTGTATTTTGGCACTCAGGAGCAGATTTTTTAGCACAATAAGGCCCATCATTTTATCTTTCAAGAACACTCCAGCCAGATCTTCAGCATATTAACACATCTATATGACTTAGAGAAGTACCACAGGCATAATAATATCCATATAAGGGGTTGAGTTAGCAGGTGGTGCTTGCACAGTCAGAGGAGTGGGCACAAACCTGTCATGGTGAATTATTACAATGCCCAATGGAAATTGACAGGATACACTGATCTCTGAGTCTGAAGTCAGCTGATCCCTCTAACCCGTGAGATATAATTTGCAAAGAAAAAGAGGCTAGCTTAAGACTTCTCCGAGAGAAGGGCCTCCTTACTGTTCTCCCTGAGCTGGCCACTCAGACTCTCCAATTACAAAGAGCTCTATGCCCTCTTCCTACTTTATTAAAGGAGAGAAATATATTCTATTGGTGGAGGCATGCCTTTCAAATGGTGGCCAGGCGTGACTTAAGGGACCTTCCTAAGGTGCTGGCCATGTTCAAACTATCTATACTCCTGCTCCCAGATTGGCCAAGACCTGCTGCTCCCCCCATTTTACTACATAAAGAGAAATTGCAACCTGCCAGATTCAGCACACAAAGGAATGCTAAGGGAGTCCCCAACTTAAGGATGACCACTCTTCTTTTTTGGGGCCCTGCATCCTAGAGCTGTCTCAGATTGAGATGCCTGTTCTTCTGCTCAGCATAGATGCTGTTTCTACACCTAAAGGCATCCAAATGGATGTTCCAGACTCTGGACGCTTTCAAATTTCCTGCCCTCTCCTGGTTTTTATTGGGCCAACCTTTTACCAGGTCTATATGAGCAGTGCTATTATTATGTCTATCAGAGCAAGTGCAAGTGGCCTGAGGTCATAGACAGGTCCCTATGATGCAATATTTTTATTTATTTTTCTTTTTGTATAATAACCACTTATATTTTTCATATGTGCCTTGTTAATGTTCTCTATCCTTTATTGGGCAGTCTTTCTTGATGTCAGGGTTAGCACGGAGGTAATATCTAGCCACCAGTTCTATTTCCCCTAAATAGGGATTGCAACAAGTCGATTAGTGACAGAGTGGGGTTGGGGAGTTCTTCTTCAATGAAAATGTTCAAACAAAGGCTGGACAAATATATGTCTGGGATGACTTAGTAAATCCTGCACTGAGCAGGGGGTTGGACCCAATGACCCTGGAGGTCCCTTCCAACTCTACCATTCTATGATTCTATGATTTTCTTTGGCAACCTGTGTTTTTGTTATCTTTATTAGTTATATTCTATCTCCTCACATCATTTTTTTCTTCTTTCTCACTTCTTCTTCATGATGTTCTCGGGGGGACAACCTACCCATCTTGGTATATGAATACTCACTTCAAGAACAATAGTGCACCTGACATTCTGCACCTACAACACCTAAAGCCTCAATAAGCCAGAGAAATTAAGTTAAATTTTATACAGACTTCATAAAAAATAATGATAGCCATCTTTGAAGAAACTCACTTTGTGGCCTCTGGGGTTGCTCAGTGTACAAACAAATGCTACCCAATTTGGCACCATTACCCACACCCATGCCATAAAACATATGGAATATCCATGGCATTTCATAACTCCTTCAACACTACATGTAGCTTCACTCCTAGATGCTGAAGGAAGATACAATTTTAGTGTTTAGCTTTAAGTATACAATTGCTGAGCTTCCCTTACCAAATCAGGTTTCAAGACCAGAGTACACTAGAATCTCACTCTATTTGCAGATGGCTCTTACATTATCTTGGGTAGCGATTTTAATCTAGATTTTGACCCCTTCATTAACACCTCTATGGGTAAATCCTTTGCTTCAAACTCGGCAGACTGTTGATTGAAAAATACTTTAATGAGTTTACATTTAATGCAGTTTTCACTTCTCAGATCAAAGTACCTACATTAGGTTAGATCATCTTTTTTATCTCTGTTAGGCGGAATTCCTATGTGTTCTATGAATTATTTCCAGTGGTCCGATCATGCCCCCAATGTATGCAACCTTTGGGTGCTGTGGGGGTCCCATAGAACACACGTGGTAATTGAATGGCAACTTTTTGAGGGAAGTAATTTGCTTAGTGAATATTAAAAAGGCAGTTCATAATTTTGTATCTGACCATCACTCAAACCCCCATCTATTCTTATTTAATGGGAGGCATTAAAATACATTTTTAGGGGAGTACTCATTTCTCATGGCACAGAGAAAGATAGATCCTGTAAGGTGTCTCAATTAGTTAAAAAACTGGGAGTAAGGGCTCCCACCCACTAGTGTTTTTTTCTCCACTGCGCTGCGAGAGTAAGTGAAAACTCTCGCAGAGCAGTGCGAGAAAATGGCAGCGATATCACTGCGACAGTCTTTTCGATGGGGCCAGCGGCAGCAGCGCTAGCCCCATTGAAAAGATATGGAGAATGCCTCGGACTTCTGCCACAGCTGTGACAGCTGTCACAGCTGTGGCAGGAATTTCCTTCATCCCTGGGGGGACCGCGGGGATGAAGCAACCTCTGTCACAGCTGTGGCAGAAGTCCGAGGCATTCTCCATATCTTTTCAATGGGGCTAGCGCTGCTGACACTGGCCCCATTGAAAAGACTGGTGATGTCACAGCGATATCCCAGCGATTTTGGGATATCTGCCTGCGTTTTTCTCACACTGTGATGCGAGACTTTAACTTTAGAATCGCATCACAGTGGAGAAAAAAACGGCAGTGGGTGGGAGCCCTAAGAGAGGCATGCAATAAAGCATATTTTTTTGACATCCTGAAGGCAGAAATATTGTCTTTTTCACATCAAATAATGTTGATCCTCGATCAAAAAGTAACTCTGTCCTCAAGATAAATTGAGTGCAGAAGACTACGAATATGTTGACAAATGTTGGAAATGGTTAGCTAGGGCTTTACATCAACACTTATCTCAATCCTGTATTTTCTCCATTAATTCCCCAACCAATAGAATGGTGCATTCTCCCTGGCAGATTGTGGAAGAGCTTTGATTTATTATGCTAGTCTATATAATATTTCTGCCTCATCTGGTTCTTCTGGACCTCAGGCTTTTCTGCTAACAAATTGGCTCTGGTTATGTGGGGGAAAGAGAGTGGGCCCTAATGGATTTATTACCAGGTTTTATAAAATTTGTGGAGACTTAATATCGGTCCCTTACTTAGGGCATTTCACTCTATCTTGCAAGGCTACCCTTTCCCTCTTTACACTTTTCAAGTGCATAATGTATTTCTTTCTAAACCAGGAAAACACCCGTCAGTCTACAGTAACTTTTGCCCTATTTTCTTAATTAGCACAGATGTTAAACTATTTTCCAAGATGATTGCACTTAGGTTACACCCCCATATTTTGCACTTAATACATAAGTAACAAGTGAAACGCAAGACAATAGCACAAAAACCTTATCTCTAATTTCTAGAACCCCCAGGTGCATGTCTCCTGTCTATAAATGCTGAAAAGCTGTTTGATAGGGTGCACTGGGGGTTCCTGGAGGCAATCCTTGCTAAAATGAGTCTGGGTCTGAGAATGTTAGTTTGGATGATGTTGCTCTATCACTGTCTTGGCTCAAGAGTGCATCATCAGCTCTCTATTGACCCCCTTCCCAATCAGAAATGGGATGAAGCAGAGCTGCCCCCTCTCGGATTATCTGTACATTTTAGTTACAAGTTGCTGACTAATGCCTTGCAACAAAAGAAATCAATACAGGGCGAATAGGGGGCAGGAACAAAAACTATATCTCCTTGCAGACGAATTATTGATCTATGTTCCCATCCTTAGAGTTGGGCTTTGAATTGAATTACAGGAATTTGCCAAATATAGTGAAGTCAATTTTAAAGTCAATACCCAAATATCATAAATATTAAATATCACTTAATCCCTGAATGAGGTAGGCCATCTTCATGAATTGTTTCCCTTTCAATGGAGGGACAAATTTAACAAATATTTGGCATCCAGCTCCCTGCCAAGTTAGCCTGAGTGCTTGCATTGAATTATAAACATTTTGTTCATGTCCTTGAATCAGAGTTGAAGGCATGGAGTAAACTCTCACTTTCTTGGTTCAGTAGGATCAGTGCATTAAAAATGGATATTCTTCTCAGAATTGTTTGCATTTTCCAGACTACTTCTTGGAATTTGCCCAAATCTTATCAGAATAGCTTGCAGAAGATACTAATTATATTTGTGTGGAGGAACTCTATGCCAAGTCTTAGGTATAAAATGTTGACTAGGTTCAGATCACAGGATGGCACTGAGTTACCCAACATTGACTGGCATCATAGATTGACCATCTGTCACTGTGTTCTGGATCTTTTTCACTATTGCACGACCAAGCTTTGGGTGGTGATGGAACAAGACTTGAATCCCATTCCAATTCGAAGGGTGTTCCGTATTCCTCAAAGGTTTGATTGGAAAATGTTGGGGGTCTCACCTCTCCTGTTTACTTTTTAAAAGCCTAGCGGAAGCTTACTCAGAGGGGCTACCAGTTTTTTTCTCCCAGCCCTCTTACTCCTTTAATGGGAGATCCTCAATTTTCATTCACAATATCACATAATTCTTTGTTATTCTTGCCAGAGGTACTTTTCCCTTAGATAAGAGATGTGGTGGGGATCTTGAAAATATTGGCACTTCCTGAACTAAGGGGCGACTTGGATACACCTTGGGATTTTAGCTGTATTATTTACAAATATGTGGTTATGTTAATACCCTCACACCCTTATCTAACCTGAACTCTGAGCCTACTTCCTTTGAGAAGCTGTGACTTTCCTCGGAGGCCCCATCACATGTAGCCTCCATAGTCTATAGACTGTTTTTAAATATACAGACAGAGAATTCTAATCTCGGTTGGGTCAGGGCTTGGGAGGAGGAGGTGGATCAGACACTCTATGGAGAATTGTGAGCTAATGCTTCTATACTAACACACAAAATATCAGTTTCAAGCAGATTGCAGGAACTCAACTATAAAATTATAGCTCAGTGGTATAAAACCTGTTCCAGGTTACACAAACTATTCCCATCAGTCTTGTATCTATGCTGGAGGTGCTCTGCAGCCTTCGGCACAATGCTTCACATATGGTAGTAGTGCCCGTTCATAGCCCCGCTGTGGTATGACATTTCTGCATTATAAAGTCATATGTGGTCCGCGACTGACGTTAACCCGGAGATCGCTCTCCTTTCTGTATTTTTGGGCTGTGTTTCTAGGATCCAAAAAGGTATGTTATAACATTTTATAATGGTCATGATGTAGTTTATCCTCAGATTTTGGAAACTGAGTGTCCCAATCCCAAGCATGGTGTGGGTCGTGGCCCTGGATTCATTAACACATCTGGATGATTTCAGACCTTAAGACCCTAATCAGTATGTGATGGGACCTGTAGCCCGTAGGAGCATCGCTCCTTTTTACTCTTTTACCTTTTTACTCTTCCCACTCTTCCCCTTCTCTCTTTGCATTCTCCCGTGCAACGTTCCTATTTTATCTATTTTCTAGTCTTACATTATTTTGCTCTTTCTCTTTCTATTATTCATTTTTCTCTTCTCTCTGATGATTAAATCAGGGGCATAACTATAGGGGATGCAGAGGATGCGATTGCACTTGGGCCCAGGAGCCTTAGGGGGCCCAAAAGGCTTCTCTGCTACATACAGGGAGCCTAGTACTATGAATAAAGCATATTTTTGGGCCCTGTTACAGATTGTGCATGGGACCCCAGAAGCGTCAAGGTACGCCTCTAGATTAAACAATTTATTCTCTATGTGTATCAGTGGTCATCCCACTTTTACTGTAATAAACTCAATGTCATATTCTATTGTGTTAAATCTATTTGCGGATCAATCCTCACCTTCAATTGATTAGCTACTACACTAGCTACTAATATGCCTTTTCTGTGGCTGTGCGACTTTTGAATGAATACTTTTTTAATCATAAAAATAATGAAATGCAACAGTTTTGTGTTATTGGATTGTTTTTGTCTACAATTGTCTATTATAGACATAGCCATCACACCATATTTTATTAGTAATCAATGGAGAATATCATGCAATTCCAAAAGGTTCACTTCCTTTTTTAAATTGAAGCTGAGACTGTAGGTTTCTAAAATTCTTTAACCAACTATGTATAACTAGCACATTAAAATAAATATATATATATATATGTTGCCTGTATTTTTTAAGAAAAAAATATATAAATATGTTTAGATTTTTTTTTGCAAATATTTGAAATCAATTTCATTGCCCAAAGTGTCTTTCTTTGTGTATTAGAAGTCAGATGCATGAATGGGTTATTTAATAAACTACATTTTCAGCCTTTTTTCATGTTCAATTATTGCAGATGATTTTCAGTGCATAATAGCAATAACAATAATAATTAGGATTATTTTAATCATATGCTTTCATATAGATATTTTCATTAGTTGTTAAGACTATCTTCTGTTTCTCCCTCATTTAAAATTACAGGTAAATTATTGGATTGTAAATCATGCGCTTTAGGGGATAAACCTGAAAAGAATGAATAACACATATCACCTACTGGTAATGCCAGTGTTATGGGGCTTTCTGCTAAAGCAGTCAATCCTGTTGCTTCCCCAAGCAGTAAAATAAAGTTTATGCACAAGAGGAAAAAGCAAGGAAAACCAATGAGACAAAATTTTCCCAGGCAGAGAAAGAACATTGGAAACCTTTGCTACAGGCAAAAAAAATTGTTTTACTTACATTTCAAAGTTGAAGGCTATTATTAATTTATACTGTATTAGGTGTAATCGGCTTCAGGGTGAACTCTTTCTATATTGTATACCTTCATCCCCATTAAGTTTAGAATGTAGAAACAAAATCAATTGTACTAGGTGTGATACAAAAACAGTAAAATTCCTTTAAACTGTCATCAGTATGGCACTAACTTTAGGGCAGAACTACCTGGTAATCCAAAATTCTGAAACTCAGAAGAGAAGTGTAGCACTGGACAAGCAGGTAGAATTCTTAATAAAATGAACAAACTGATAAACAGTATTTTACAACATTAAGTTAAAATTGTTTATTGGATGCCCACTATTATTTTAGAATGCATGTTGAGAGTCTCATGTAGGAGGCAGACCCAAATATTCTGTATAGACCATGGAGCCCATACTAGTCTATTATATAAACCTGTAGGCTCTCTTTGTGCTGCTGTGTGGATTATAGTCTTCTCTAGATCCAATTCATTTAGGGAATAAAACCTCAGTAATGGAGGTTTTATTTGAGCGAAAGCCAGAAGTGGATTCAAAAAGAATGTGAAATATAAAATAAGGATTTCTACTTCTTCCTGCTGAATATACATCTGACTCTGGATAAAAAAAATACTGCCACAAAAACTTGTTCGTGAAACAACCGTTTTTTTTTAAAGCCACTTTAGTTTTTGCTGCATTTTCCTTAAGCTAAAGCCACAAGTCTATCCAGCAAAAAGGAGAAATTGAAGTCCTCATAGTTCTCATTCCTTTAAAGGGACTATATCACCAAATTATTATTGTATCAATTAAAACCAGATAGTGAAACATTTTCCATTTTTCTAATCTCTTTTTATTTTCTGAGTGTAGATTTTTTTTATTCTGCTGTCTGTACATAACTACAGCGGCAGCCATCTTTCCTGAGCTACATTTAACAGCATTTAGAAGATATGCTTTACGGCTGCTTTATGGGCCGTTCATACAGTGGATGAAAAGGGACCCAATGACTTGCATAGAAGACTGTTTCTAGACATGTTCTGTGACCTGTGCAGAGATCCCTATACAGGGAGGGGGAGTCACAGCTTATCACAAATTGTGAATAATGAATATTGTGTTATCTACATATAGGTGTTACGGCTCATTAAAGGGGTTGTCCCGCGGCAGCAAGTGGGGTTATGCACTTCTGTATGGCCATATTAATGCACTTTGTAATATACATCGTGCATTAAATATGAGCCATACAGAAGTTATTCACTTACCTGCTCCGTTGCTAGCGTCCCCGTCGCCATGGTGCCGTCTAACTTCAGCGTCTAATCGCCCAATTAGACGCGCTTATGCAGATGGGTCTTTTTCCCTTCGGCTCAGTTCGGTAGCAGCGGCGTTCTGGCTCCGCCCCCTTGTATGCGTCATCGCGTAGCTCCGCCCCGTCACATGTGCCGATTCCAGCCTCCTGATTGGCTGGAATCGGCACATGTGACGGGGGCGGAGCTACGCGATGACGCGTACAAGGGGGCAGAGCCAGAACACCGCTGCTGCCGAACTGAGCCGAAGGGAAAAGACCCATCTGCGCAAGTGCGTCTAATCGGGCGATTAGACGCTGAAGTTAGACGGCATTATGGCGATGGGGACACTAGCAACGGAGCAGGTAAGTGAATAACTTCTGTATGGCTCATATTTAATGCACGATGTATATTACAAAGTGCATTAATATGGCCATACAGAAGTGCATAACCCCACTTGCTGCCGCGGGACAACCCCTTTAACACGCAAAGACAATCTTTCAAACAATTGAAAGATTGACAGTTTTAGTGATCATTTTGCATGAAGTGCTAATGGACACTAATGTTCATTAGCATATTATGAGTTTTATGTGCATGTAAATGAGCCTCCAGGAGCTTTTTGCAGAACACAGCAGGTTGTCTGAGCTCTGAACACAGCTCCTTTGTTCTCGCAGGGGGTGTCCTCTGAATACAATGTAATCAGTGTCTCTTGCTCCTCTACTTTCCTTCTGAATTTTGTTTTCTTTGTTCTTTCTTTCCATTTCTAATAGCAGGATTCTCAATTGTATTTATTAACTGTATATTTTTGCCTTGGCTTTCACTTCCCTTCACATATTGTTTTAGCTTAAAGCTCTTCTAATGAGTGTAGTAAGGCACCTGCCAAATATATGCTTACCTGTCTTTGTAAGGTGCAACTATTCTCTAGCAAGGAGTCCATCATATAGGTAATTCACTCCATGGTCTATAAGTGCAAATCCTTGCTGGCAGCACCATTGACATAGCCAGTTGTTTATCTCTAGAATTCTGTTCCATCTTCTTATTCAATGGCCATCCACTGGGAGGATTAATGAGAACACTACCTTTGTTCCCTGTTCCTTCACTTTCCTGCCTAGGTCTTCAAAATCTCAGCAGATAGTTTCAAGGTCATCTTTTGCGGTGGCATTTGTCCCCACATGTATTAGTAGGAATGGGTAGTAGTCTGCAGAACTGAAGAGCCTTGATATCCCATCAGACACATCTTTGATTTGTGCACCTGGAAGACAGCACACCTCTCATGAGGTTATGTCAAGTCTGCAGACAGCAGCCTCTGTTCCTTTCAATAGGGAATCCCCCACAACCACCACTCTACTTTTCTCCTTTACAACAACACTCCTTTCTTTCTATCCAAGAGAATTCTGATTACTTACTAGACAGTTCTTTGTAGGCAAAGTCATTTCCTGATGTACCTCTTCGTTATTCTCCTGCATGACAGCCTTGTACCAGTTCCTGAACAGTATGAGTGTTGGCTGACTCCTGACCCTCTTGTTTCTTTGAGTCATATGCCTCCATTCCTCTGTTTCTGCAGGTACACATTTTAAAGACTTATAATCTTCATGTTCTGATGGCCTTGATAGCCCATCAGACACATCTTTGATTTGTGCACCTGGAAGACAGCACACCTCTCGTGAGGTTATGTCAGGTCTGCAGATAGCGGCCTCTGTTCCTTTCAATAGGGAATCCCCCACAACCACCACTCTACTTTTCTCCTTTACAACAACACTCCTTTCTTTCTATCCAAGAGAATTCTGATTACTTACTAGACAGTTCTTTGTAGGCAAAGTCATTTCCTGATGTACCTCTTCGTTATTCTCCTGCATGACAGCCTTGTACCAGTTCCTGAACAGTATGAGTGTTGGCTGACTCCTGACCCTCTTGTTTCCTTGAGTCATATGCCTCCATTCCTCTGTTTCTGCAGGTACACATTCTAAAGACTTATAATCTTCATGTTCTGTTATGAGTTTTAATGTAGCTATTCTCTCCTGAATACTTTGCAGCTTTTCCTCCAATGCATTTCTTGCAGGTGAAGCCTGGCTTTTTCCTGGTAGGTCTGTAAACATATAGCATATGTTGCAGCTCACCATATGGCTCCATTACTCTTCCATGTTGCACATAGTCAGCTGATGTGCACTTCCAAATGTCTAAAATTTAAAAATTCTTGTAATGATATTTAACTAGAGATGAGCGAGCGCACTCGTCCGAGCTTGATCCTTGTTCGAGTATTAGGGTACTCGAGATGAGCACCACGCGGTGTTCGAGTCACTTCCATTTTCTTCCCAGAAAAGTTTGCGCCGTTTTCTGGCCAATAGAAACACAGGGAAGGCATTACAACTTCCTCCTGTGAAGTTCCAGCCCTATCCCACCCCCCTGCAGTGAGTAGCTGGGGAGATCAGGTGACACTCGAGTATATAAACTGGGGCCGGCCGCGGCTCGCCACAGATGCATGCTGAGAGACATTAGGGAAAGTACCGTCCTGCTGTAGCTGCTATAGGGAGAGTGTTAGGCTGTTATCTTCGTCTTCAAGAACCCCAACGGTCCTTCTTAGGGCCATATCTGACCGTGTGCAGTACTGTTGAGGCTGCTTTTAGCAGTTTTGCAGACTTTTTTTCTTGTATATCGGGCGTGCAGACCATAGCGTCCTCAGTCTGCAGTCATTTTACTGAGTATAGGGGCAGTACTGGTGAGGCAGGGACAGTGGTACAGGGAAAGAGATATACTGGCTATATAGGCAGTGGGCTTTTTCAAAAAAATTGGAAAAAAAAATCTTTGGGCTGCCTGTGACCGTGTTCAGTTTACTGCGTGTCTGCTGGGGGTAGTAGTCGCTCACTATTACCCAGCTAGGTGTTACTGCAGCCTTGCGCATATTTTTTTCTGGCTGCACTGTGCTTTCAATAACCACAGTCATCCTCCAACAGGGAAATCCATATACAGGCTATATAGGCAGTGGGCTTTTTCCCAAAAATTGGAAAAAAATACTATATTTGGGCTGCCTGTGACTGTCTTCAGTTTACTGCATGTCTGCTGGGGGTAGTAGTCACTCATTAATACCCTAGACTGCTACTACTACTGAAATGGAACTAATACTGTGCTCCCCCTATACTGCTGCTAGTGATATGTTACTGGGGCCTGTCTAGACTGCTACTACTACTGAAATGGAACTAATACTGTGCTCCCCCTATACTGCTGCTTTGGAATTGTTACTGGGGCCTGTCTTGACTGCTACTATTACTGAAATGGGCGGTTGGGCAGCATGTTACCCAGGAGAAGTGGCAGCGGAGTGTCATGCAGGCAGTGATTGTGCTTTGTTGGAGGTAGTGTGGTGCTTAGCTAAGGTATGCATTGCTAATGAGGGTTTTTCACAAGTAAAAATTGTTGGGGGGGGGGGCCCACTCTTGCCGCTATTGTGGCTTAATGGTGGGACCTGGGAACTTGAGATGCCGCCCAACATGTAGCCCATCACCTGCCCTATCCATTTCTGTGTCGTTCCCATCACTTTCTTGAATGTCCCAGATTTTCACAAATGAAAACCTTAGCGGAGCATAGGTCCCATACAAAAATGCTCCGATCGCCCATTAACTTCAATGGAGTTCGTTACTCGAAACGAACCCTCGAGCATCGCGGGAGGTTCGACCCAAGTAACGAGCACCCGAGCATTTTGGTGCTCGCTCATCTCTATATTTAACCTATAAAATGTTACAAGTGGCGTGCGGTCTGGCAATATCCTCCAAACAGCTAGACCCAGTAAACTCAGTGATTGTTCCACTCACAGTGACTCCTCGCTCTTCCCATAATTCACCAGGAATAGGCAAATTATCCTCCTGGAGCTCCAATCGCTGGTCTAGCAATGTCCTCTGAGCAGCCAGACTTGGGTAAACGCAGTGATCATCCCACTTTTAGTGACTCTTCACTGTTGCAAGAATGCACAGGGAATATGTAAATGATCTTCCTGGAGCTCCAATCACCAGGCGGCAGATATATAATAGCAAAAAACTTCCATAAGAGGCATGAAAATATGGCAAGTTAGATGCAATTATTGCATGTTATTTATTTCAATTATGGATGCTGGTGTTCTCCCTTTGAATATTCCAGTAGAAATCAGCCAGCATCACAGGCATCCACTTTCCTTCATATCATTTTTCAATTGCATGTATGTCCAGCTAAAATCTTTTACCATGCTTATCTGATAATTCGCTGCATCTTTTCAGAAAATACTGTTAGACAGTTTTGATAAATGAGGCTCACAGTGAATATGTTGTTACAAAATGGTACAATATTGAATATCCTACTTTCTTATGTCTATAACTTCATTATCTTGCCTAACAGACAATGTTGGTCGTTATATTTGGATTCAGCACCCTGAATATAGGTAAGAACACTGATTTTTACACAGGAAAATGTACCCCTGTAACACAACACTTACATTAGACGATTATCATTCAGATTCCTGCAATCTAGTGAGAATCTGAACAATTGTTTAGTGTAAATGGGCTCTAATGGTCCATTTACATAGGATGAGCTGTTAAGCAAACAATACCTGGCAGCTCGTCCCAGTGATACTCGCTCCTTTGCTGTTACACAGGAGTGAGTATCTCTGGGATAGCGCTGCCAGAATGGAGGCAGAACGGGCTGGGGAGTATCCTTTAGTTGATTGACGGCTTGCCAGAGTAGTATTTACACTGCACGATTAATAGCCAAGTTGGCTTCAAAAGCATACTCCTGCCAAAAAACTCCCCCAACTTCCGGATCTGCGAATGACTGTATAATCTCTTTTTACATGATTTGACTGGCAAATGACAAAGAATGCTTTTTTTGCCTGCATAAAATGAACAACGAATAAGTGAATGATTTACTGTTCATCATTCCATAGTCGGCCATGTTTACACTGAAGGACTATCGTTAAGTTTTACTAGATTCAGCGATTAATGGAATAATAGTCATTCAACCCTAGAATAGAAACATGATCCATCAACACTTATCTAATTACGACCATCATAAAATACACTCTTGATTTCACATTATTACTTCATTGGTGTATAGGCTCAACACCTTCCCACGGTAAAGTTACCCTGATGCAGTGTTGAAGATCTGTAGGCATATATATTAATTATAATTATATATATTATAATATTATTTTTTTATTTCCCCTTCTGTGATGCATTTATATTAGTGTAGGGACCCACTACAACGCAAGGAACCGTGAAGTGCTTAGTGGGCTCATGTATCTTGGCCAACATTCAACAAATGCCTATCATTCACATGCAGCATGGCATTAAGACTCCAGGGGGAGCCCAGGGGGGCAGTACCAATGTGGTTCACTGAAGGAAATGCAGGGCAACCCGCCGAATTATCATGGCGTCATTAAAGGGGTTGTCTCGCGGCAGCAAGTGGGGTTATACACTTCTGTATGGCCATATTAATGCACTTTGTAATATACATCGTGCATTAAATATGAGCCATACAGAAGTTATTCACTTACCTGCTCTGTTGCTGGCGTCCACGTCTCCATGGCTCCGTCTAATTTCGCTGTCTTCTTGCGTTTTTAGACGCGCTTGCGCTGTGCGGTCTTCTGCCTGGTGAATGGAGCCGCGCGCGCCGGAGAGCTGGTCTGCGCGTCGTCATCGAAGCTCCGCCTACGTCACGTGGTGCCGATCAGCCAATGAGGTGGCTGTATCAGCAGTGGAACGCGGAAGACAGAAGAAGAAACTCCACGGTGCACCATGGGAAGACCCGCGGTGCACCGTGGGAGAAGACTAACGGCGCCATCTTTAAAAGAAGAAATGAAGAAGCTGCAGAACGCTGATGCAGGTAAGTGCAATGTGCTTTTTAAAAACTAACACATGCTTTCTTTTTCACAGGGCAGAATGCAGGGCTCCATTTAAAAAAAAAATTTCGCTTTTGCCACGAGACAACCCATTTAATAGGTTGCTGGTCTGCATGGTGAACTACATATATCAGAATGGTCTGGCACCCTGTATCCACTATGTGTGGGAGTGTACACCAAGCAGCCCCCCCCCCCCCCCTCATTATCAAGAGGCAGTGTGAGTGGCTGTCTCATCGGTGTCCTGCACAGGTGTTATTGGCTCCTCCATTTGGTAGTCAGCTACCTGCATGGTGAGAGGAGGATGCATCTATATGCACTCCTCCGTCAGTAAGTAATGGCCATTTTCTGTGACTGTGCATATATATTAAGCAATGAGGACAGGAATAAGCGTGTATAGGTTTTCCACTTATGGATTTATTTTCATCTACAGGCTTCAGTCATAGAAAGTAAAACCTTTTGAGAAATTAAAACACAAGGTATATTAGTAAACCGTAACATTTTTATTAATTGATCAATATGGTTACAAAATATACATACAGCTACATAGCATTATTCATTATTAATAGACTTAACACACACTGCTTACTATAGTGAATTCGAGGTATTTTGTTGATCAATGATGTGGAACATGGAGATGTTAGCTACAGTAAATCTATTAAATAAGTTTCATTTTGTAGCAAGCTGTCAGCTGTCTTTGATATTTTGTCTTCTCCTGTGACTCATCAGTAAAGGTTGTCTTCAAGCCTTAAGCAGTCTCAGGTGAAATACTTGATATAGAAATCCACATGCCAAAAATGTAAATTCAAAAATGATGTCAATAATGTTTTATCAGTGTTCAACTAGCATATCTGTGAAAATAAATGGGTTCTTACAGCATAGATTTTCATTGGAAATGTCAAGGGAGGAGATGCAATGCATTAACCTAATACAATCATTTGGAACTGTGAATTTATAGCAGTCAATTAGAAACATCTGAGTACTGCAGTTTACATTGATTTTAAACTGCAACAAAAAATGTATCGCAAAAATGCATTAAAAAGACAGATTTCAGGGTTTTTTTTAGATCCTAGAATTGTGTCAGTATGAAATGACTTTTGCTATAAACGATAATGTCAATAATAGTCTTTCAATGTAAATAAACTAAACTAAATGGCACATAATTTCATATATTTTCACATATTAACTGCATTTGTGTTTTTGTTTAATGTCAGCATTCTTCTTATAGTGGGCAAAGTAAGTAATTGGCTGCCACATCCATCTGGAGATTGAATGGAGAGGGAATAATGGAAAAAGCTGAACAAGCTTTCTTCTCTGCTTGCCTCACCAAACTACCTAACTTTGCAAAATGTTACAGAAGTAAGACTCCCACCTATTAGACATAAATAACATATTCAAATGTATACATTGAATGTCCACTTTATTAGAGGCAACTACTACCTGATAATATATTGGATCTCCTTTAGAACAAAATTTGTTGTGGTGTCCAATCACAGGACCGAGAGGACTCAGGGTAAGGGCTTATTCACACAAGCGTAGATCAGCCGCTGTTTTCACAGCTGACCATCTGATGCATTGGATTCCAATGCATCAGATCACATGCGCGTATTCCCACAATGTAAAAGCGCCTGGCCGGCCAATATAGTGCCGGGCGCTTTTACGCCGGGCAGGAAAGGTAGTCCTGGAACTATCTTTCCCAGCTGGAATATGGCCACTGCTATAGACTCCTATGAGAGCCAATGACAGCTCCTGGAGAAGGGAAGTGGGAGGGAGTTTAGCAGCACGACTGCTAAACTCCCTCCCTCTTCTCTCCTTCTCTTCGCCCCTTGCTGGCTGTATGCAATGGGAGGTGTGGGATGGGGCGAAGTTAGTTGCTAAGCTTCACCCCACCCCTTCCCATTGCTGGCTGCTGACAAGGGGCGAAGAGGAGGAGAGAAGGGGGAGGGAGTTTAGCAGTCATGCTGCTAAACTCCCTCCCACTTCCCTGTCCTACCTCCTCCTCTTCTCGAGAGCCAGCGAATGAAAGGGAAGGGGGAGACAGCTTAGCAAATCTAAACTGTCTCCCCCCCCCCCCCCACCCGACAGCATTGTGGCCTCGGTGTATATGCGCCAGGCCCATGCCGTCTGAACGGGCGCACAAACATTAGAGTTCTGCGCCTGTTCACATGTTTTTACGTTGCAGGTTGGTGAACGTAAAAACGCATACGCCCGTGTGAAAGAGCCACAAGGCAGAAAGATATTCCCCACACCATTACTCCACCAGCCTTAACTGTTGACACCTGTCTGCAAGTGTTCAGGAAAGGTTCATCAATTCATGCTACTTTGACCAAATTCTAACCCTCCTATCTGACCAGGTGATGTTTTTCCACTACACAGGGATCCAACTAATGCACTTTTTTGCCCACTAGAGTCTTGCTTTTCTGCTTCTCTTAGGACTTGAACACATGAAAATCACGGCCGCATAATGGGATTTCAATGATTTCAGTTTCGCTATTGGGATTCTTGCTCGTTAATACTACGAGCGGGAAAATATATAGGTCCTGCCCTATCTTTCTCGCACGTAGAAAAACCACGTGCAAGAAAGATAGGGCAGGATCTATCCAATTGTTTGTTTTTTTTCAAACTCGTGCGCTATAGCACAGAGTCTGAATAGTCAAAGAAAAAAACCTGGTTCATGTGCTAAGACACTCAGTAGCAGCAAGCTTATTAGCGCATGCGCCCATCTGTTTAAGCCCACAGACCGTAATGGCACTGGAATCAGTTATCCGTGCCAAGGAATGAGGTTGCGCACAGACACATTGTGTAGGTCACCTGCATACGGCAGAGCCGAATTCCGCATGTGAAATCCCGCAGCAGAATGCAGCCCTGGCAGCAGCCGTGTCTGTGCATACCTGTCTTTCTTTCACTTCATCTGTACTGCGGATGGTCCGCACAGCTCGCCGTTGTACATGCGCTGTACAGATTTTTTTTTTAAACTTCTGCTTTTCCCGCGTCATCACTAGGTCTTGCCAAATGTTCATGCTTTACCCTAATCTTAAACCTAATATGTATGGCGAAATATGCAGAAACACCAGAGCATGGATGCAAACTAATCTTTTAAAACCATTCAATTTGTCTTTCCTGTAGCTTTCAGACTTGCATTTCCAAATTATTGCAAGATAAGGTACGTATATTAACTATGGCTCCATGGAGTGAAGGTTGGGGAACAAGTATGTCCCATTTTTTGGATAGCTTGTGGAGTTCTGCAAATAATTTGAATAAGCTTTAATGGGGATTGCCCGTTATGACAACTATCCCTCACTATTAGCCACTACCAAGTGTAGCACTGTGAATTCCATCTAATGGGCATAATGTAATGCTTTGAGTTTCAGTTGATGGACTTTAAAGTTAAAGGGGCTGTCTGGTTGTAAACTATTGATGGCCTATTCTTAGGATAGACCATCAATAATATGTCAGTGGGGGGCTGCTGCCCAGGACCTTCACCAATCAACTGTTCAGCAGGCCACTGTGTTAATGCATTGAGATGATTTCTACAGGAAGCAGACAGCTCCATTCTCACTGCAATGATACTATAGGCAAAGTTGTCATTAATGTGAATGGGAACTTTGCCTGCATTACCAATTCTGCCCACTGCAGTGAGAATCAACTCAGTGCATGAACACACTGGCCTGGTCCTGGTCAGTAGACTGCTGCCAATCAACTACTGATGGTCTGTGCTAGGAGTAGACCATCAGTAGTTTACAACTGGAAAACCCCTTTAAATGTCATTACCTTTTTCTCAATTTTTAAGCAAGCTATAATTAATTATCTCTGCTTTCAGCCTTGCATCCAACCATTTCAACAGTGGCTTTGGTTTGCACTGTTACCTTGCAGTGCTGCTGTCCTGGGATCAAATCCCATCAGGGAAAACATCTGCATGGAGTTTGTATGTTCTCCCTGTGTTGGTGTAGGTTCCCTCTGGTGCCACCCCCCCCCCCCCCATGCTCCAAAAGCAGACTAATACATGAACTTAGTTTTTGAGCCCCAACGGGGACATGAAGTGATGTACAGTGCTTTGGGAAAAGTATGCACTTCTATAAATGTGTAGTAATTTTGAGAGAGGCAGAATTCATATTGCACAGTCTCAACACTAAGTTGAAGGCTATAAATGTGCAGTGTGGTTTAATTTATTATAATTATTATTCAAAAAGTCCAAAAAAAACCCTTGAACCAAGATTTGAAGACATTTTTATGTTACTTATGTGAAGAAACATTTTCATTATTAAAAGAGTTTTTGTAAAGCTAATACCAAATCACTATACAGTGTATGTAATGTCCCATTAAGGAGAGGAAAATATCTTCAAGAGTCTTACAAGGCTTTCAAAACAGTGATGAAATGTCGTTCTCACATCAGAGTAGAGCTTCCAATGTGACAGACGTTATTTCTGAATATTTTTCTGCCATTAATTTAAAGCAGTGTAGTGTTTGAAAACATTTCATGCCTTCAAACAGCTGATGAGGTTGAGATTCAATTATAACAAATTGCAACATACTGTCAACTCTTTTTAACAAGTCATTAGTCAAAGACTTTTTTTAAAGTCACACCAGTACCAAATGGAACGAGTCTGCCTGAGAGCTGTAATTGTTGGATCCCACTAAAGGCTTTGCTAATGAACTAAAGATCAATTGGGTATGTGACTTTCTTCAAGGTTGATTTTTTAAGTGAAAAAAAAAAAAAAAAAAAACTTTATGTAGATCAAAGCAGCGAAACACTGTCCATTTGCTAATTTGGCATCTGTTTTAAACATAATGTGAAGTACTAATTTCTATATTTGAATGTCAGCTTAACCCTTTAGTGACCAAGCCTGTTTGCGCCTTAATAACTAAAACAAATTTTGGAAATCTGACATGTGTCACTTTGACATAGAATAACTCTGTTAAGGTTTTGCATATCCAAGTGGTTCTGACATTGTTTTTTTGCCACATATTGTACTTCATTTAGGTAGTACAAACAGACCAATAAAATTTGTGTACATTTATTAAAAGCGCCAAAATGGGGAACATTTTGAAAAGTTTTTTTTTTTTTATTTTCAACTGCAATATCTCAAATATGTGCAAACATACAGTACTAATTTTTGATGAGGTATATCATTCCATCTGTTTACTTTATTCTGGATGCACATTTGAACAACTTTAGTTTTTTTTAACCATTTAGTGGCCGTACAAATTTAACATTATTATCAACATTTTGAGGAACACTTTATTTTCCTACACCAAGCCAAAATTGCAAAGGCTCATAGACATCAGAATGATAGATACCCCCACAAATGACCCCATTTTAAAAAATACACATATTAATATATTCGCTGTGGGGTGTCATGAGCATTTTGACCCCACAGTTTCTTTTCAGGAGTTAATGCAATTTAGAGGAGAAAAAAGTAAAATTTCATATTTTTGCAAATATGTCATCTTAAAGACATTTTTTTTCTATAATGCACATGGAAATGAGAATTTGCACCCCAAAATGGATACACCTGTTTGCCCTGTGTTCGAAAACATATTCATTGTGGCCCAAATCTTATGTCCATATGAACAACTGGGCTCAAGCCGAAAGGAGCAGCCGGTGGCTTTCAGAACAGACATTTTGCCTGAAGGTGATTTAGGCCCCATAGCACAACTGTAGAGCCCTTGAGCGGCCAAAATGATAGAGAACCCCCACAAATTACTCCATTTTGAAAACCAGACCCCTTAACGCATTCATCTAGGGGTTTACTCTGTATTTTGACCCCACAGTTTTAGAATTAATCTAAGCAAAACAGAGGAAAACATTCCGATTTTTTTGGCAATTGTGTCATTTTTTGTGCAGCACACATATGAATGAAGACTTCAACCCCAAAATGGATACCCCTGTTTGTCCTATGTTCGGAAACATACCCCTTGTCACCCTAATCTTATGTCCGTATGCAAAACAAAGCCCAAACTGAAAGGAGCATTAAACTTCAATTATCTTTTAACTTTTATGTGATCGCCATTATCCATTGAATAATGGTGATTACGTGACCGTGGACTGCTCTCGGTCATTGCTCCAGGCTTTTGGCTACCTTTAGTAGCCACAAGCAAGGAAATTTTAAATTTCCCAGGCCCTACCTAGCTTCTATGCTTGCCTCTGCCATTTTGGTGACGGCACATGCGCCAAAGCTGGGGAAAAGTCTGTGAATTCTATTCAGCTATTGAATGACAGCTGAGAGCTGCCCCTGATTGGTCCCTGCGCTCAGCCAATCAGAGGCAGCACTCACTCACCCATTAATGAAATCATGAATGGGTGAGTGAGAGCTGCCTCTGATTGTTGAGGGCTGTGACCAATCAGAGGCAGCCCATTCAGCAGGCGGGGATTTTAAATCCCCGCCTGCTGAATACTACTCAGAGCAGTTCAGGAGAACTGCCGGTCGGCCGCGGCTGAACTTCGGCTGCAGGGACAAGGTGAGTATATATATATTTTTTATTTTTACACATTTTTGGATGATTTTCAGGGAAGGGCTTATATTTTTAAGCCCTTCCCGAAAATTCATCCCGCGCTCGCCGGCAGCCCATTGCTTTCAATGGAGCCGGCTGTATTGCCGGCTCGATTGAATTCAATGGGCGAACATCATTCTTCTCTGCCACAGCTGTAACAGCTGTGGCAGAGGAGAATGATCATTGTAGCATATGTTCTCAATGGGGTCGGCGCTGCTGCCGCCGGCCCCATTGAGCGCATATAGAGAACACAAGGAATCGCAGATCGCAGATAGCCGCGATCTGCGATTTCTTTTGTCCTATAATTTATCGGACATCCGCATAAAAAGTGGCCATGTGTCCAATACCATTGCAAAGCAATGGTTCTAAATATGCGCAGATTGCATGTGCATGCGCAAATCGCGGGAAAAAACGCCCGTGTGACTGAAGCCTAAGGCTAACTTTACACAGGTAAACGTGATATTGGGCTGTGAATCACGGATCCATATCGCGTTCGCCAACATGCGATTTCCCCGTGGATGTTAGGTGTTTTCATGTCAAAAACTCCTCGCATCACTTAGGACAAGAAGCAATCCTCCGCCGCGCCTGACTGCTGTAGCGGAAGATCACAGAGTTTCTTCCATTGTTTTCAATGGGTGACCTTGTATCACATGCCACTAGCACATGGTGCGATGCTGCAGCCGGCCCCATTGAAAACAATGGGTGCTGCGATGCGAGATCACGCAGAAAGATAGAACATGCTGTGATTAGATTCCCGCATTATATCACGGTGCCATCACTCACGTGTATGACTCCATTCAAAAGAGTGTTTTTTTTTATTTGTGCATCTTCAAATGCACAAATCTCGCATGATTTTCTCGCCTGTGTGATTGCAGCCTAAGGGACCTTTCACACGGGACAGAATTAGACGGTGCGGACATTTCCGCTTCACAGTGTTATCCCTAGGAGGCTTGAATTTTACACCATCATGTACTGAAGATGTAGTAAGAAATTAAAGTCTATGGAAAAACACAGCATGGAATTCCAAAGACCCCTTAAAATGCAGCCTTGTGTGGCGTAGAGTGTTAGAGCAGCAATATGCAGTCCTAAGCTCTCACTCATGAACTGAAGGTTGCGAGTTCCCTCCCTGAGTGGTTCATGTATTCGGCTCAAGGTTGACTCAGCCTTCCATCCTTCCAAGGTCGGTAAAATGAGTAAATAATAAGAATTACCTGAAAGTGCTGCAGAATAAGTTGGTGTTATACAAATAACAAGTCTCTTCCCCCTCCATTTATCTTTTTTGCAGTAAAAAATGCAACAAAATTCACATCTGCTCTGCGCCTTCCAACCTGTGTGAAAGGTTCCTTAGAGCTAAAAGTTTTTCTATTCACTCGCTGCAAGCATCTGACCAGGGGTCTAAGTATGCAGGCTGTGGAGGGTGCGGTCACACCTGAGCCTAGGAACCCTAGGGGGCCCTTAAAGTCTCGCTTTCCCATATTGCAAACCAATACTATCAATGAAGCTTTATAGTTGGGGGCCCAGTTCCAGATTTTGCACTGGGGCCCAACAGCTTCAGGCCTCTGCATTTAACTGTTGAATTTCAAAACATGGGAGCAGAAAATAATGTAGTAAATTAAGTATTTCATATATGCCGTGAATTAATCCATTGCCGTAAAGGGTCATGTGATATGAATTGCCATGTATAGAAGCATTGTTTAAAACTTAAACACGTAAAACTGTTCTTTTTGTTTCAAAAATGTATGAACATTTTTCTTTCTTTTTTTTTAGAAACAGTTTTATAGAATAATATGTATAAAGCTCATGCAAAAAGCAGAAGTGGGATAACATTATGCCCATTTCCAAATGCTAGATGCCAGAGCTGTGCCTGGATAGAAAAAAACAAGTGTTGTGCCCAATACATGAGTATCTAAAGATGTGAGTAAATGTTACATGTATATTTTGCACATTTTTAATCATAAAAAGACAAAATGCAGCCATTATTTCTCACTGACTAAAAATATGCAAATTCTTCCATGTAACTGAACGCTCCCCAAATATGCATCTTTAAGGTTACAAGGCTTGGGAAGAATATTGTGCGTTTGTCAGTTATCATTTTAAATGGACCTTTGGATCTCACACAGCTGTTTGTAAAAATGTTTTCCATGTAACGCAGCTGCAAAGAAGTGGAGGTGATGAAGGAAATATTTACACCACCCTCAAGAAACCCCTTACACTTGTGAAAATCACTCATATCTATTTCTTATGGAATGTAACGTCTTGTGATGTACTTCAAATATGTACAATAATGCAATGGGTTTCTTGTTTCAGATGGGAGTCAAGGTAAAATTAATAAAGAAAGCATTTACCATATACATCTCAAGTGCTTAAATAAGAAGAAAACCATAAAAGAAGTGATCAATCAAAATCATGAATTTATGGTAAAAGAATGAAATAAATAATCCTACCAATAATTAACAATGACTTACATACAACCCCAATTCCAAAAAAGTTAGGACGCTATGTAAAATGTAAATAAATGTAAAGAAAAAAATGCAATGATTTGAAAATCTCATATAACTATATTTAATTTACAATAGAACATTTAATATCATTTAAAATATTATTAATAGAGATGAGCAAGCACCAAAATGCTCGGGTGCTCGTTGCTCGAGTCGAACTTTCCGCGATGCTCGAGGGTTCGTTTCGAATAACGAACCCCATTGAAGTCAATGGGCGACTCGAGCATTTTTGTATATCGCCGATGCTCGCTAAGGTTTTCATTTGTGAAAATCTGGGCAATTCAAGAAAGTGATGGGAACGACACAGAAACGGATAGGGCAGGCGAGGGGCTAAATGTTGGGCTGCATCTCAAGTTCCCAGGTCCCACTATTAAGCCACAATAGCGGCAAGAGTGCCCCCCCCAACAATTTTTACTTGTGAAAAACCCTCATTAGCAAGGCATACCTTAGCTAAGCACCACACTACCTCCAACAAAGCACAATCACTGCCTGCGTGACACTCCGCTGCCACTTCTCCTGGGTAACATGCTGCCCAACGCCCCCCCCCCCCCGCACGACCCAGTGTCCACAGCGCACACCAAAGTGTCCCTGCGCAGCCTTCAGATGCCACACGCTGGCCTCATAGCCACACCACCCTCATGTCTATTTATAAGTGCGTCTGCCATGAGGAGGAACCGGAGGCACACACTGCAGAGGGTTGGCAGGGCCAGGCAGCGACCCTCTTTAAAAAGGGGTAGGGCGATAGCCCACAATGCTGTACAGAAGCAATGAGAACTCCAATCCTGTGCCACCTCCGTCAGGAGCTGCAAACGTGGGCATAGCAATGGGGAATCCTTGTCCCACACAGTATTCATTCTGTCAAGGTGTCGCATAGCTCAATCCACACTGCAAGGGGAAAGCCGTCAGCACTCTGCCCCCTACCCAAGTCAGTCAGTGCCTTTGTGCCAAACAGGTCAAACACCGCAATGGGAACTAAGTTTGCACCAACAGCATAGGTGGGTCCAAGGAAACCCAAGACATGAACAAAAAATTGATCTGAGCGGCCAAATATGGCAGACTTGCACTGCGCCCACGGCATAGGCCTCGGCCCACAGATTTAGCAATCCTAGGCTGGAAGCGGACTTTCACTGCACCCAGGACATAGGCCTCTGCACAAACCCTCAGCAATCGCGTGCCTACAGCGGACTCCAATGCTAGCGTAGCTGTGCACATCTCATTAGCGCTGTATTGCTCCTGTAGTTTGTCCCAATGCAGTGCCCCGGATAGTAGAGCTAATGTCAGATTAAATACATCTGGGCTTTGGCCCACACTGCATACCCTAGTCAGACTGGGGTTCTTTATAAGTAGACACAGGCAGGTACAACTCCGTGTGTACTGACAGCATGGGTGGGTCCCAGGAAGCCACCGGCGTTACATAAATAAATCCCATTGCATTGCCCAGCACAGCTGAGGTAACGTCAGTTTAAATTCAGGTGGGCTTCGGCCCACACTGCATGCCCCAGTCTGACCGGGGTTTTTAATACATAGACACAGGCAGGTACAAATCCCTAATGTGAAGTCTGTGTGGACCCAAAGCATGGGTGGCTCCCTGGAACCCACCGGTGGTACATAAACAAATCCCATTGCAGTGCCCTGGACAGCAGAGCTAATGTCAGATTAAATACAGGTGGGCTTCGGCCCACACTGCATGCCCCAATCAGACAGGGGTTCTTTTTAAGTAGACACAGGCAGGTACAACTCCGTGTGGACCGACAGCATGGGTGGGTCCCAGGAAGCCAACGGCGTTACATAAATAAATCCCATTGCATTGGCCAGCACAGCTGAGGTAATGTCAGATTAAATGCAGGTGGGCTTCGGCCCACACTGCATGCCCCAGTCTGACCGGGGTTTTTAATACATAGATACAGGCAGGTACAAATCCCTAATGTGAAGTCTGTGTGGACTCAAAGCATGGGTGGCTCCCTGGAACCCACCGGCGGTACATAAACAAATCCCATTGCAGTGCCCTGGACAGCAGAGCTAACGTCAGATTAAATACAGGTGGGCTTCGTCCCACACTGCATGCCCCAGTCAGACTGGGGTTCTTTTTAAGTAGACACAGGCAGGTACAACTCCGTGTGGACCGACAGCATGGGTGGGTCCCAGGAAGCCACCGGCGTTACATAAATAAATCCTATTGCATTGGCCAGCACAGCTGAGGTAATGTCAGATTAAATGCAGGTGGGCTTCGGCCCACACTGCATGCCCCAGTCTGATCGGGGTTTTTAATACATAGACACAGGCAGGTACAAACCCCTAATGTGAAGTCCGTGTGGACCCAAAGCATGGGTGGCTCCCTGGAACCCACCGGCGGTACATAACCAAATCCCATTGCAGTGCCCTGCTCAGCAGAGCTAACGTCAGATACAATACAGGTGGGTTTCGGCCCACAGTGCATGTCCCAGTCAGACTGGTAATATGTACCTTAACAGTAACCGCGTTGGTGGGAATGTGGTGGCGACTGCGGACCTAGTAGCGCGGTTTTATTTAGTTGGTTTTCGGAATGTGGCCAGGATTAAGTGGGCCGTGGCGGGGGGATGGTGGGGGGGCTCTCTTGTTGTGTCGTTAAAGGTGAAATTCTTGGACTGCCACCAGACTGACCAATGCTAAGGTATTTGCCAAGAATGTTTTCATTGCTGGAGGAGGAGGGGGATGTTTTTGAGGCACTGCGTGTCCTCTCCACGTGTCCGTGGTTATATGCACCTTAACAGTAACCGTGTTGGTGGGAAATGGCCTCGCCGCCATCATGTCTTTGGGAAGTCTCCGTTTCGATACCCCAGTGACATAGCATTTGCAGCGGTATAGGCAGAGCCCAGAATTAGTAACATTTCAGCGGTAGCATTAGGGACAGGCCCCAGT
The DNA here is from genome assembly GCF_035609145.1 of Eleutherodactylus coqui. Taxonomy (NCBI): domain Eukaryota; kingdom Metazoa; phylum Chordata; class Amphibia; order Anura; family Eleutherodactylidae; genus Eleutherodactylus; species Eleutherodactylus coqui. The sequence goes on along the minus strand of NC_089837.1, from coordinate 387,144,653 downwards.
AACATATCACTAGCAGCATTTTAGGGGGAGCACAGTATTAGTTCCATTTCAGTAGTAGTAGCAGTCCAGACAGGCCCCAGTAACATATCACTAGCAGCAGTATAGGGGAAGCACACTCTTAGTTCTATTTCAGTAATAGTAGCACTGAAAACAGGCCCCAGTAACATTTCCGAAGAAGCAGTATAGGGGGAGCACAGTATTAGTTCCATTTCAGTAGTAGTAGCACTCAAGACAGGCCCCAGTAACAATTTCGAAGCAGCAGTATAGGGGGAGCACAGTATTAGTTCCATTTCAGTAGTAGTAGCAGTCAAGACAGGCCACAGTAACATTCCCGTTGCAGCAGTTTAGGGAGCTAACAGTCTCTTGCACATTTCAGTAGTTGCAGTATAGACAAGGCCCCAGTTACATTTATGTAGCAAAAGTGTAGGCCAACCCCACACACCTTGCTGTAGCATGAGTGCAGGCGAAGCCCATAAAAATTACTAGGATTACACTGTAGGCGAGGGCCCCAAAAAATTGGTGTACCAACAGTACTAATGTACCTCAGAAAAATTGCCCATACCCAACCAAGAGGGCAGGTGAAACCCATTAATCGCTTTGGTTACTGTGGCTTAATTTGTAACTAGGCCTGGAGGCAGCCCAGTTATAATAAAAATTGGTTCAGGTGCAAGTTTCAACGCTTTAATGAGAATTGAAACGTATAAACATTGTTTACAAGAGTAATATGACTGAGCCTTGTGGGCCTAAGAAAAATTGCCCGTTCGGTGTGATTACGTGAGGTTTCAGGAGGAGGAGCAGGAGGAGGATGAATATAATACACAGATTGATGAAGCTAAAAGGTCCCCGCTTTTTATGGTGATAGAGAATGATGCTTCCATCCGCGGGTGCAGCCTACGTATTGTTTAGGTACCGCTGCTGTCCGCTGGTGGAGAAGAGAAGTCTGGGGAAATCCAGGCTTTGTTCATCTTTATGAGTGTAAGCCTGTCGGCACTGTCAGTAGACAGGCGGGTACGCTTATCCATGATGATTCCCCCAGCCGCACTAAACACCCTCTCTGACAAGACGCTAGCCGCAGGACAAGCAAGCACCTCCAGGGCATACAGCGCGAGTTCAGGCCACGTGTCCAGCTTCGACACCCAGTAGTTGTAGGGGGCAGAGGCGTCACGGAGGACGGTCGTGCGATCGGCTACGTACTCCCTCACCATCCTTTTACAGTGCTCCCGCCGACTCAGCCTTGACTGGGGAGCGGTGACACAGTCTTGCTGGGGAGCCATAAAGCTGGCAAAGGCCTTGGAGAGTGTTCCCCTGCCTGCGCTGTACATGCTGCCTGATCTCCGCGCCTCCCCTGCTACCTGGCCCTCGGAACTGCGCCTTCTGCCACTAGCGCTGTCGGATGGGAATTTTACCATCAGTTTGTCCGCCAGGGTCCTGTGGTATAGCATCACTCTCAAACCCCTTTCCTCTTCGGGTATGAGAGTGGAAAAGTTCTCCTTATACCGTGGGTCGAGCAGTGTGTACACCCAGTAATCCGTAGTGGCCAAAATGCATGTAACGCGAGGGTCACGAGAAAGGCATCCTAACATGAAGTCCGCCATGTGTGCTAGGGTACCAGTACGCAACACATGGCTGTCCTCACTAGGAAGATCACTTTCAGGATCCTCCTCCTCAGGCCATACACGCTGAAAGGATGACAGGCAAGCAGCATGGGTACCCTCAGCAGTGGGCCAAGCTGTCTCTTCCCCCTCCTCCTCATGCTCCTCCCCCTCCTCCTCCTCCTCCTAAACGCGCTGAGATATAGACATGAGGGTGCTCTGACTATCCAGCGACATACTGTCTTCCCCCGCCTCCGTTTCCGAGCGCAAAGCGTCTGCCTTTATGCTTTGCAGGGAACTTCTCAAGAGGCATAGCAGAGGAATGGTGATGCTAATGATTGCAGCATCGCCGCTCACCATCTGGGTAGACTCCTCAAAGTTTCCAAGTACCTGGCCGATGTCTGCCAACCAGGCCCAGTCTTCTGTAAAGAATTGAGGAGGCTGACTCCCACTACGCCGCCCATGTTGGAGTTGGTATTCCACTATAGCTCTACGCTGCTCATAGAGCCCGGCCAACATGTGGAGCGTAGAGTTCCACCGTGTGGGCACGTCGCACAGCAGTCGGTGCACTGGCAGATTAAACTGATGTTGCAGGGTCCGCAGGGTGGCAGCGTCCGTGTTGGACTTGCGGAAATGTGCGCTGAGTCGGCGCACCTTTCCGAGCAGGTCTGACAAGCGTGGGTAGCTTTTCAGAAACCGCTGAACCACCAAATGAAAGACGTGGGCCAGGCGTGGCACGTGCGTGAGGCTGCCAAGCTGTAGAGCCGCCACCAGGTTACGGCCGTGTTCACACACGACCATGCCCGGTTGGAGGCTCAGCGACGAAAGCCAGTGGTCGGTCTGCTCTGTCAGACCCTACAGCAGTTCGTGGGCCGTGTGCCTCTTCTCTCCTAAGCTGAGTAGTTTCAGCACGGCCTGCTGACGCTTGCCCACCGCTGTGCTGCCACGCCGCGCGACACCGACTGCTGGCGACGTGCTGCTGCTGACACATCTTGATTGCGAGACAGAGGTTGCGTAGGAGGAGGAGGAGGGTGGTTTAGTGGAGGAAGCATACACCGCCGCAGATACCAGCACCGAGCTGGGGCCCGCAATTCTGGGGGTGGGTAGGATATGAGCGGTCCCAGGCTCTGACTCGGTGCCCGCCTCCACTAAATTCACCCAATGTGCCGTCAGGGAGATATAGTGGCCCTGCCCGCCTGTGCTTGTCCACGTGTCCGTTGTTAAGTGGACCTTGCCAGTAACCGCGTTGGTGAGGGCGCGTACAGTTTTGTGGGAGACGTGGTCGTGCAGGGCTGGGACGGCACATCGGGAAAAGTAGTGGTGACTGGGAACCGAGTAGCACGGGGCCGCCGCCGCCATCATGGTTTTGAAAGCCTCTGTTTCCACAAGCCTATACAGCAGCATCTCCAGGCTGATCAATTTGGCTATGTGCACGTTTAATGCTTGAGCGTGCGGGTGCGTGGCAGCGTACTTGCGCTTGCGCTCAAACAGTTGCGCTAGCGACGGCTGGACACTGCGCTGAGAGACATTGCTGGATGGGGCCGAGGACAGCGGAGGTGAGGGTGTGGGTGCAGGCCGGGAGAGGGTCGTGCCTGTGTCCTGAGAGGGGGGTTGGATCTCAGTGGCAGGTTGGGGCACAGGGGGAGAGGCAGTGGTGCAAACCGGAGGCGGTGAACGGCCTTCGTCCCACCTTGTGGGGTGCTTGGCCATCATATGCCTGCGCATACTGGTGGTGGTGAGGCTGGTGGTGGTGGCTCCCCGGCTGATCTTGGCGCGACAAACCTTGCACACCCCAGTTCATCAGTCATCTGCACTCAGTGAAAAACTGCCACACCTTTGAGCACCTCGGCCTCTGCAGGGTGGCATGGCGCGAGGGGGCGCTTTGGGAAACAGTTGGTGGATTATTCGGTCTGGCCCTGCCTCTACCCCTGGCCACTGCACTACCTCTTCCAACCTGCCCTGCTGCTGCACTTGCCTCCCCCTCTGAAGACCTGTCCTCAGTAGGCTTAGCAAACCAGGTGGGGTCAGTCACCTCATCGTCCAGCTGCTCTTCCTCCGAATCCTCTGTGCGCTCCTCCCTCGGACTTACTGCCCTTACTACTACCTCACTGATAGACAACTCTGTCTCATCGTCATCGTCCTCCTCACCCACTGAAAGCTCTTGAGACAGTTGCCGGAAGTCCCCAGCCTCATCCCCCGGACCCCGGGAACTTTCCAAAGGTTGGGCATCGGTCACAACAAATTCCTCCGGTGGGAGAGGAACCATTGCTGCCCAATCTGGGCAGGGGCCCGGGAACAGTTCCTGGGAGTCTGCCTGCTCCTCAGAATGTGTCATTTTCATGGAATGAGGAGGCTGGGAGGAAGCAGGAGCAGCAGCCAGAGGATTCAGATTTGCAGCTGTGGACGGCATAGAAGACTGGGTGGTCAACAGATTGCTGGATGCACTTTCTGCCATCCACGACAGGACCTGCTCACACTGCTTAGTTTCTAATAAAGGTCTACCGCGTGGACCCATTAATTGTGAGATGCATCTGGGGACCCTCAGAAACTTGCCTCTCTCCCAATCCCGCAGCAGTCGGCTGCGATACACCTGGACCAGGAGCTCGGCCTGTGCCCACACCCTGACTTGGGCCTCCGCGTCCTCGCCCCGGTCCAGGTCCTCTAGGCCTACCCCTACCCCTCAGCATGGTGTGTTACGAGTAGAGCAGAAACAGAATGCTGTAATTAAATGTGCCACTTATTGGCCTGTGGTTGGAGGCTGACTTCGCTTACGGAACGCACAGCAGAGCCAGGAAACAATTATGCGCAAGCCTGTAGTGAGACCTAGGTGCGTATGACTGAGCTACTGGAATTCACAGCGCAGAACCAGTCAAGCGGCCAAAGGCCAGTGGTAGGCCTTAAGTATTTTGCTTCTATTTTTTAAAATGGTGAGGTGAAAAACCAGACAGACACCATATGCAGCGTATATTATGTATACTGTTTCCCTGTGGCGGGATGACGGTGATCATGTAACGGGCACAGCAGAGCCAGGAAACAATTATGCGCAAGCCTGTAGTGAGACCTAGGTGCGTATGACTGAGCTACTGGAATTCACAGCGCAGAACCAGTCAAGTGGCCAAAGGCCAGTGGTAGGCCTTAAGTATTTTGCTTCTATTTTTTAAAATGGTGAGGTGAAAAACCAAACAGACACCATATGCAGCGTATATTATGTATACTGTTTCCCTGTGGCAGGATGACGGCGATCATGTAACGGGCACAGCAGAGCCAGGAAACAATTATGCGCAAGCCTGTAGTGAGACCTAGGTGCATATGACTGAGCTACTGGAATTCACAGCGCAGAACCAGTCAAGTGGCCAAAGGCCAGTGGTAGGCCTTAAGTATTTTGCTTCTATTTTTTAAAATGGTGAGGTGAAAAACCAGACAGACACAGTATGCAGCGTATATTATGTATACTGTTTCCCTGTGGCGGGATGACGGTGATCATGTAACGGGCACAGCAGAGCCAGGAAACAATTATGCGCAAGCCTGCTGTAACGCTTAGCTGGGTTATTAATTAGCGACTACTACCCCCAGCAGACACGCAGTAAACTGAAGACGGTCACAGGCAGCCCAAATATAGTATTTTTCCCCAATTTTTTGGAAAAAGCCCACTGCCTATATAGCCAGTATACCTCTTTCCCTGTACCACTGTCCCTGCCTCACCAGTACTGCCCCTATACTCTGTAAAATGACTGCAGACTGAGGACGTAATGGTCTGCACGCCCAATATACAAAAAAAAATAAATTGTGCAACACTGCTAAAAGCAGCCTCAACAGTACTGCACACGGTCAGATGTGGCCCTAAGAAGGACCGTTGGGGTTCTTGAAGACTGAAATAACACCTAACACTCTCCCTATAGCAGCTACAGCAAGACAGCACTGTCCCTGATCTCTCTCAGCATGCATCTGTGGCGAGCCGCGGGCGGGGCAGATTTAAATACTTGGGTGTCATCTGATCACCCCAGCCACTCACTGCAGGGGGGTGGGATAGGGCTGGAATGTCACAGGAGGAAGTTGTAATGCCTTCCCTTTGCTTCTATTGGCCAGAAAAGAGCGCAACTTTCTCAGGGAAGGAAATGTAATGGAGTTGAGCACCGCTGGTGCTCGTCTCGAGTAACGAGCATCTCGAGCACTCTAATACTCGAACGAGCATCAAGCTCGGACGAGTGCGCTCGCTCATCTCTAATTATTAACTCATTTAGAAATTGATGGCAGCAACACATCACAAAAAAGTTGGGCCAGGGCCATGTCTACCATTGTGTGGCATCCCCTCCTAATCCACGGCAGACAAGCTTTCTCTATGAAAGGCTTGAAATCCCCGCCTCCAGAAACACAGCCAATCACAGCCATTCAATGACATCATTGTCATTGGCTGTGATTGGCTGAAGGCACGTGTCTTTCTGGAGGCAGGGATTTAAAGCCTTTCATAGAGAAAGCTTGTCTGCCGTGGATTAGGAGGGAGTGACAGCCTGCAGGAGCGCCGCAGATCATCTAAAAACGTAAGTAATGATTTTTATTCTTTGCTCCACTGTATTACCGGCGTATAAGGTGACAGTTGGGGGGTCGTCTTATACGCCCGGTCGCCTTATACGCCGGTATATATTTTTAGTGTAACACATTTCTGGATGAATTGCAGGAAAGGGGTTATATATTTAACCCCTTTCCGACCATTCATCCTGCGATCGCGGGCAGCCCATTGCATTCAGTGGAACCTGCTGTATTGCCGCTCCATTGAATTCAATGGGCAAACATCGTTCTTCTCTGCTACAGCTGTTACAGCTGTGGCAGAGGAGAACGATCTTTATGCTGACAGTGGGGGGGGGGCACTCTTGCCGCTATTGTGGCTTAATAGTGGGACCTGTGAACTTGAGATGCAGCCCACCATGTAGCCCCTCGCCTGCCCTATCCGTCACTGTGTCATTCCCATCACTTTCTTGAATTGCCCAGATTTTCACACATGAAAACCTTAGCGAGCATCGGCGAAATACAAAAATGCTCTGGTCGCCCATTGACTTCAATGGGGTTCGTTGTTCGAAACGAACCCTCGAGCATCGCGGGAAGTTCGTTCCGAATAACGAACACCCGAACATTTTGGTGTTCGCTCATCTCTAGTCTGGACTGAAGGTAGGACTCCTTTTCTGCAAAGCTATACTGTTGTGACATACGCAGTATGTAGTTTAAAAATGTCTTGGTGAAATGTGCAAGGCCTTCCCTAAAAGAGACGTTGTCTGGATGGTAGCATGTGTTGTTCTTAAACCTCTATATACTGCTCAGCATTGATAGTGCCTTTCAAGATACATAAGCTGCCCATGCCATAGGCCCTAATGCAATTTTTTACCATTTTTTAACTGTGTGCTGATAACAAGCTGGTTGGTCCTTCTCTTGAATCTGTAGGACACGGCATCCATGGTTTACAAAAAGAATTTCAAATTTTGATTCATCTGGCCACAGAACAGTTTTCCATTATAAATAAGCTTTGGCTCAGAGAAGACATAAGCATTTTTTGTATTGTGTTCTTCTTTGCATGATACAGTCTAAATTGCATTTGTGAATTATATGAAGAACTGTGTTCACAGAAAGTAATTTCTAGAAGTATTCCCGAGCCCATGCAGGGATTTGCATTACAAAACTATGTCTGTTTTTAATGCAGTACCACCTGAGGGCCCACAGGTCTCGAGCATTCAATATTGACCGTCGGCCTTGTCTCTTGTGCACATGCATTTCTCAAGATTCTTTAATCTTTTGATGATATTATGTACTATACATGGTGGAATATTCAAAGTCTTTGCAATTTTACGTTGAGGAACATTTTTCTGAAATTGCTCTACAATTTTAAGCAGCATTTTTTTACAGATTGGTGAACCTCTGACCAATCTTTGCTTCTGAGAGACTCTACCTCTCTAACATGCTCTTTTTATACATAGTCGTGTGACTTAGTAGATAACTGTGATTGTTCTCAGTGAGAGAAACCAAGTAATCCTGTAGATATGATACCTATTAATGTCTAATAAAAATACACAATTTAATAGTGCGCTGTCGAACCTCTCGGGATTCTTCCTCAATCTTAATGGAACAAATCTAAAGATGCATTTATATTAACATATACACATGATCACATGAGAGGGCACCAACATGGAGAACTTAATTTGCATTTAGATAAATACGAGAGACAGGATAAGAGGGCACAGATGTTTTCTGATTACTAGCACTTAGATACATACCAGGGAGGGATGAGCACAACAGTAAATAATTGGTCCAGTGACAAGGAATGTGAAAGTTTATAGTCTCCAAATTGATGTTTAGGGGTCACCACCAGATCAATATGTTACCTTTGCTCTGGGTTTCTCATATCTCATAATCTCCACTGATGTAAAAAAAAAACCTCAGAGATTTATACCATGATATTACAGCAAGCTTTCGGGGATATCTTGCCCCCTTCGTCAGGCTAATGAATGAAACTAGTTTGGATGGCACATTATTATAACAAACAGATGCAGCGGGGAGGGGAACACACTACTCTTGATCTAAATAAATGTTCACACACAGAAATTTGAGACTGTTTTGCACTCAAAACCTAAAACAACAGACAAACTGAGCTGAGACATAAATTGTAAATCAGTCCACTGAGCTCAGGACAGTTTTATGATATGTCTTATCTTTCCTTCAACCAAGTAGATAACTGATCCTCCACCTGTTTTTTCATTAGTACAACTTACTTTTCCAGCCTTTTATTACCCCTGTCCCAACTTTTATGGGGTGTGTTGATGTAATCAAATTCTAAATTAGTTAATTTTTTAAAATTGAAATAAAAAGTGGCTCACTTTCAACTTCATATGTTTTATGTTCTGTTGTGAATAAAATATGGTTATATGAGATTTTCACATCACTGCATTCTCTTTTCTTTACATTTTACAGAATGTCCCAACTTTTGGGGGGAAATGGGGCTGTATAATAGCTCTCTGCTCTGGCTCACAGAGATTCCACATGGAGGACCATCTCTATAATGTTAATTTCTCTTAAAACAACACATGGAAAACCGTTGTCTATATGAGGCAAACCCTTGAATAGTTTATTATGACATGGTCAACATAAGTAAAAAAGAGACAGTCCATGTGGCTGATATGAGGGTTCCAGTTGTTAGCAACATTATAATTAAAGGGGTTGTTCCACCTCTGAGATTTATGAACTATTGTCATGATTCCCATTAAAGTGAGTGGGACTGAGTTTGTTTTACCATGCCAGGTAATTGCACAATGGACTGAGTTGTCTGCTTTTGGCAATAAAGCAGCTCCATACATTAGAATGCCTGCCTCGGCATTCAACTGATCAGCATTGGTCCCGGGCAATGAACCCCCCAGCTGCCAAATACTGATGACCTATCCTGAGGATACCCCTTCAATTTAAACAGTACTTTGTGTAGAATATTTGTTTTCATATTTCCATGTGTTATTATGTGATGGGATATTATGTCAGTTTGTAAGATGCTGAGCTAAAACATATTTTGGATATCATGTGGCAAATTCCAGCAAAAGTGAACTACACTTTGAGGGCTCAGTCAGACAAGCGGCTTTTTTTGCACACCCATGTGCGCAAAAAGAAAGCGCTGCACCGATGTGCAAAATGCGGTGGACCATAGCTCTGTTCCCATTGCTTTCAATGGGGCCGGCGCTGAAGCTGCCCCATTGAAAGCAATGGAATGCAGGCAACCCCCGCAGTGATTTTCGGGGAAGGGCTTGAAATATATATACATCCTTTTCATCGCTGTCAGGGCTCCGGCATGTCTTCTTGCTGGCTCCCCATCACTGCTCTGAAGCACTTTCTGCTGGCCGAGGGTTCAATAGTCTCACTGCTCTTACAGTAAAGAACCCCCTTCTATGTCGGTGTAGAAATCTTCTTTCCTCTAGACATAGAGGATACTCCCTTGCTACAGTCCTGGGTACAAATAGATGATGTGAGAGATCTCTGCATTGATCCCTCATATATTTATACATAGTTATTATGTTGCCCCTCAGCCATTTTTGTCTAAACTAAATAATCCCAATTTTGACATCCTCTCTGGGTATTGTAGTCCACCCATTCTATTTATTACTTTAGTTGCCGGCCTTTGTACCCAATCTGGGATGTGTCTTTCTTGAGGTAGAGTGCCCAAAACTGTACACAATATTCCATGTGTGGTCTGAACAGTGACTCGTAAAGAGGAAGAACATTGCTCTCATCATGTGCCCCTAGACCTCTTTTGATGCACCCCTATTTGCCTTGTCAGCAGCTGACTCCCCACCCCCAGCTCTTCCTTACCTTTCTACTTTCTCTGGTTGTCTTGGGTATGTGGTACTTGTTATCACACGTGGCCAGTGCTAGCTTTAGCCTATTCCTGGTAGAGGCCAGGAATTGGTCAGTGCCAGTCATATGTCATGGCACATACCATGTATCCGTGCTGATACTGAAAGACCCAAAAGAAAGGATGAGAAGGAGGAGCTTGGCAGTTCGCTGTGTAATGGGTGAATATACAGCTGTTTTTGTTGTAGTAGAATAGTGGGTCTAACTGCTTCTCACTAGATTTTCCGAACCAGTGTTTGGAGTCCCCCTAGTCCACTGAATAGCAGGAAGCCAGGGCCACCCTGAACATAGCTGGAACGTGGGGCCTGGAGCCAGTGCTCCATTGGCATCATTGTTAATCCAGTCCTATCAATGGGCAGTCCATCTAATGCACAGATCCTTCAGACATTCTTTTTAGCCACACTTAATAGAATGAGAACCTGGATGAAGGATCCTCCTCTATTAGCCCCAGAATACTGTAGTGTTTTTTTGTCTCTTCAGTGTCAGTTAATGATGTAAAAGAAAATTATGTTGTTGTTGTATTTGCCAGAAAAATCAATGTGGTGTTAAATATTCTTGTATAATGAAAAAGAAAACAATATAATAAAGCTGAAATTTATTTAGAGGTATCACCTCCATAAAGCCCAATGTCCACAGGCGGATCTGATTTGCGGAAACCGCTCGGTGTACCCGCATGGGAGATCCACAAATCAAACCACCCATAGGGATGCATTAGCATCCGCAGGACAGTAAAAAGCATGCGGATGTGATTTTTTCCTGGTGTGTGGATTGAACGCGCGGGAAGAAATCGCAGCATGCTCCATTTTCCTGTGAATCCTGCGTGGATGGCTTCCATTAAAATCAATGGAAGTCTTTCGATCCGTGGACCGCCCACAGCTGTCACTGTGAACATGCCGCGGATCCGATGGAAAACCGGAAACTTGGAAAAAAATGCACAAAAAAAACTGCTCGTCTGACTAAGCCCTTACACAGTGGTTGTCACAGTCACCCGCTACACAGGGAACTGCAGCTGCCCAAATTAATTTAAATAGAGCCATGTTGTTGGTCCCTGCACAGTAGCTCACCATAGTACCGCTGCATAGAGCGAAACAGGGGGTGCAGAATTGCAACAGAACTCTCACCTCTTTATTCTTAGCATTAGTGGGGTTCCTAGTGGGTGGACCCTCTCTGATCATAAAATGATGGTATATCCTAGTGGCATGTCAATACTTTACAAGATGGGAATAACCAGTTATTGTGCTGGACCTCTAGTTCTACTTTAAACATCAGGCAGATACAAGTACAAGTTATTTGCACACATCTATATCTGAATTCCTTGCCATAATTGGAGATTCAAAATGATTAGTAATTCCTGTAGCAGGAGAAGCCATTATTTCAGCATTTGACTCCCCATCAAATTCCATGTCCCTCTTGGTAAGTTAAAATCTAAAACAACCCAAGCACAAAACAACCACTGCTTTGCTGTTTACTGCTAGTAAATATAAACAGCTGACAATTTGCATTTCATTTAGTTTATTGCATTATTAAAATAACTCAGTCATGTAATGCATGGAATTGACAATTTCTGGAAAATCACTAAAGAACATTCATTAAAGGACAATCTTTCAAACAGTAAATCTATCATGATTTCCTTGTAATCATTTATAAACAATATTTATGCAAATATAAAACAATTCAGCAATTTGGGCCATTCTGCTAGAGGCAGCAACAGATGGCACAATGTAGAGACAAAATGTTTGAGGAAGGTCTCATGTTATCTCTTGATAAAAATAAATCCCTTGTGGCACTGCTTTCCAGTTCTGAAATGAAATTAAACAGAAATATTAACATATTGCGTATGTAGTTAAAAGAAAATCATAATACAGGATTCAAAATAAAATACGTATGTGGCCATTGTTTTATACAAAAGTGAAGATGGACAAAAACACAACAGACAAAGAACCTCGAGATTGAAAAGTATTCGGAAAAGTTTTAAACAGACATCTGCCCATGGGATAAGTTAGTCATTAAAATGAAACTTTTTGTAAGCAAAGGCAAATTCTGAGCAATTCCCCTAATTTCATTATGTGAGATTTCTGTGGATATATATAGTGCTCACTCTTCTTGAAGGCCACCTGTCATCAAGACAATGTTTTATGCGAATACATCATCTTGAGTGATGATACCTTTTAATGGCTAGCAAATAAAAAAAATGGTGTTAAAGGGGTTGTCTCGCGAAAGCAAGTGGGGTTATACACTTCTGTATGGCCATATTAATGCACTTTGTAATATACATCGTGCATTAAATATGAGCCATACAGAAGTTATTCACTTACCTTCCCTGCGCTGGCGTCCCCGTCTCCATGGCTCCGTCTAACTTCAGCGTCTAATCGCCCGATTAGACACGCTTGCGCAGAAGGGTCTTCTGCCTTCGGCTCGGTCTGGCACGAGCGGTGTTCTGGCTCCACCCCCTTCTACGCGTCATCGCGTAGCTCCGCCCCGTCACCTGTGCCAATTCCAGCCAATCAGGAGGCTGGAATCGGCACACGTAACGGGGCGGAGCTACGCGATGACGCGTAGAAGGGGGCGGAGCCAGAACGCCGCTGCTGCCGGACAGACCCGAAGGCAGAAGACCCTTCTGCGCAAGCGCGTCTAATCGGGCGATTAGACGCTGAAGTTAGACGGAGCCAAGGAGACGGGGATGCCAGCGCAGGGAAGGTAAGGGAATAACTTCTGTATGGTTCATATTTAATGCACGATGTATATTACAAAGTGCATTAATATGGCCATACAGAAGTGCTTAACCCCACTTGCTTTCGCGAGACAACCCCTTTAAATTGCCAAACTTTTCAGACTCCTTAGGTCTCTTTATCAAACATGACATCCTGAAGAGACTTAAAAAGTATCAAAAGCTGGTTGTTTAAAGGGACCCTGTCACCCACCTAAAGCACCATAAACTAACTGATGGTGCTGTTAGAGCAGGTGGCATGGAGCCAGGTGCTCTATTTCTTATACTCACCTGATTCCCACAGTGCCCACCACTGAAAGTCTTCTTCCATACAAGTCTACATTACCAGTAAATTCTGTGCGGAATTAGGCTAGGGCTACGCGACAGTTAGGCCGCAACAGGTATTGCAAGACCAAAGAATACTATGTAGCCTTCCGATCTCACAATCTCATCAAGGTCAGAGCTGGTGTTCCCAGATCTATATGTATTTTAACCCAGATTTTGTTGCCTCATCATTCCTTCCATTCATTATTACAGAACACATTTGCCATCATATTTCATACAATTATTATATTCTTGCTGGTAATAGGCTTGGATGTAGGAATTATAATTAAAGAGGTCATCCAGTTGTAAACTACTAACAGTCTATCCTTAGGATTGACAGTCAATAGTAGATCAGCAGGATCCATTTTTCCCTTTTACCCTTTTATTGGAACACAGCTAACTCTCTGCCTAGTTCACTTCCAATTCCTGGAATGCACACCATCTCGTGACCGACTACACACATACACACTATCCTACCCAATGCTATCAACTGAATGGTAGGTAGAAATATCTGAACCATAGCACTCTGTGAGTATGTCTTGCTTGACAAAGGATGTTGTTTTATTGGTCTATGCCTCTGAAATATGTTTCAGTCCATGTCATCTGTTATATGAATAAGTGGTGAATAGGTTGGTACAACTACCTATTCTTTGATTTGGAACCCTCTGGCAGTATATCATTACTTTAGGCTCACCAGGAAGGGCATAGTGCTGTTTCTTTTTGTTGCTTTCTATCATGTTTTATGGCACTGTGACCAAAGTCTTTGAGACAATACCAGGTACACGCCATTGATTGTCTGTCTGGATGTGAGTACTTTTGCCATAGAGTAGTATAATTGTTATTGAGCAATCTTGGACCCTAGGTGTAATGGCAGAGCCACCCTTACTGGGTGAGCTTTCTCCACATCTATTCCCCACTTATCAATTTACTCTGAGCTGGAATTCAGTTCTCTTTTTCTGATTGTTGTTTACTCTGTTTTATGGACCCCATACAGGGTACCCTGGTTGTAGGACTAAGCAATCCAGGAGCTATTAATAATGGAAGTTTTGGATAAAAAATCATGCACATTCTCTGGAAAAGTGGGTCAAGTGGTTAGGAACAAATTGAATATCACTGGAAAACTGCCAGTCAGATAACTCACAGCTTTTGACTCTTTTTAGGAATGATTGATACCACGGTGGTCATGAGAACTTTGATTCTAATATGAACTTGAAATTTCTAATAAATAATGCATAGAGGAATTATGGAGACATGGCATAGACTGGCTTTTCTGTGTAATAAAATAGCTCAGAGGGCTTTTATGCCTACCAAATCAGAATTTATATCCATATCTCAAAGGGCAGAGAGAACCTTTATTCTGGAAATAAAAAATTCACTGGGAAGCTCCCTTAAAACATAACCTTTATTTCACAAACATAAATATTGGACTAATAATGCCCGGTTAAAAATACTAAAAAAGCTGTTTATCAGCAAATAGTAGGTCGGCCCTGACCATGTATAGTTTAGTATCTTTGGACTCAGAGACTCAAAAATAACACTACATCCTCAGCAGGAGAATTGACATACAAGCTTAAGCCCTTTCAAAACACTTCAAACACAGTGCAGTTAACAACCCATAGGATATAACTGTCCTGATGTGATCTCAGACATTATAGCTACTACTAGTATGCTGCATGCAACTTGTGAAGACTAGCAATGCCCTTTCCTTACAAAAAAAGCATATTTTCCAGTCAAAAATGGTTGTGTACCTTGGGTTGTGACCTACAATTCACAGCTAGAGGTACTAAGGAAAACCCCAAAGAAACTCCATCATACCTTACACTAGGATAACCGTCTAAAAACCATATTCCTGGACCCTCCCCTTATGTGTTACAGACAACCTTCAAATTTGAGGAAATTTATAATCAGGAATGCATTGCACAAAAAGGAACCTATCCCTGTAATGTAAGGAACTGCAATCAATGTTGTGTACCTGATTCTGTGCAGTAAGTGTCCGGTTAGGGCACTTTATGTTGGAGAAACAGGACAAAAAATGAAAGTCAGGATGAGATTGCATCGCCACATGATTAAAGAGAGAAAGACTGAATTACCTGTGTCAAAGCATTTTTCTAGTCACAGACACAACATAGAACATATGAAAGTTATTATACTTAAAGGCAATTTTAAGTCCCAATTTCACAGAAGAATTTGTGAATATAAGTTTATAACCACCTTTGATACTATCAGAAATTGTATAAATCTCTGAGTTCTTTTCTTTTTTTTTTTTGCATCAGTGGAGATTATGAGATATGAGAAATCCAGAGCAGAGGTAACATGTTGATCTGTTGCGACACCCTAATATTAATTTTGAGACTATAAACCTTCACATTCCTCGTCACTGGACCAATTATTTACTGTTGTGCTCATCCCTCTATGGTATGTATCTAAGTGCTAGTAATCACAAAACATATGTGCCCTCTTATCCTGTCTCTTGTATTTATGTAAGTGCCAATTAAGTTCACCATGCTGGTGCCCGATCATGTGATCATGTGTATATGTTAATAGAAATTGGTCTTTAGATTTGTTCCATTAAGACTGAGGAAGAATCCTGAGAGGTTTGAAAGCCCACTATTAGATCATTTATTTTTGTTAGCCATTAAAAGGTATCATATCTACAAGATTACTTAGTTTCTCTTACTGAGAACAATCACACTTTCCAGTCACTCTAATCGCATGATAAAAAAACCACTCAAAAATCAGTGTGAGGAATCTTCAATCTCTCTGAACACCAACTTTCTAATGTGGAACTAAATGTATTAAGGAAAGGCCTGTCTTTTAGACCTTCATGAATGGGTGAGTGCTGCCTCTGATTGGCTGAGGGCAGGGACCAATCAGAGGCAGCTCTCAGCTGTCATTCAATAGCTGAGAGCTGCCTTTGATTGGTCACAATTTAGAAGCAGCCCATTCAGCAGGTGGGAATTTTAAAAAATTCGCACATGTGACCGCTGCCATTAAAAAGCATTGGTTCTATCTAGTGCGAATTTTTTGATGTGCAGAAAAATGCACGTTAAAATGCCCGTGTGACTGAGCCTTCACCGCTGTGATGAGGGATATAAAAAGAAAGCAGATGATCCAAGGATGTCTCCCAATTCACACAGGCCTGTGGAGATTGGAACATCAGCTGAATTATCTGCTAGTGTTTTCTGCACAGTGTGAAATAGGAGAAATCTTTGGATCATCTGCTTTATATCCCTTGTCAGAGCGATAGGAGATATTGTAAGATCTTTGGATCTATTGCAGTTTTTTTATGTTATGAAAGTTTTTTAAATTTAATTTCCCGCTGTATTAATGTTTTTAATGGTTTTATGAATTGTATTAGTCAATACAATATTTGTATTGTGGTCTTAATAGCACTTCGGATTATGTAACTCTTGCAGTTTAGGTTACTCCTACAACCTGCATATGTTTAAATAGTGTTCCTCAAGCATGCTGTACCTGATCTAGACTTTTTATAGGTTGAAACGCAATGTACTGTGCTATGTTTTATGGCGCAATAAAATTAGTATGACATAGTATATATTGCGATAGTGCCATTTGTGGTTTTAATTGGTCCTTGAAGGCAAACCAGCAGAGCATTCAAATAGTGGTGTTGGAACTATAATTTATATCATGTAAGGAGGTTGAGGTATGTTGGACCTGAACCTCCTTTCAGTCATCACAGCCAGCATGCAGAACATTGAAGCTGGGCTCATTAAAAGCACAACCTGGTCAGGTGGGAGTTTTAAAATATTTTCTCACCATTTTACATCAATTTAGTTTTACTACACTCACATCATTGTTCTCGGATTTTGTCCGTTGTTTTTGTATTTGGTCATTAGCAATTTAAATTCTTGATATTGATAGAAAAGAGACTCCATATTCATTAAAACAATATTTAAACTGCGGCTCTTGATATCTAATATATTATGCCTATTAGAGTGCCCATGCAGATTGAGATGTGTGGGAAGAAGCACCATCTCCCTCAGAGAGTGTGTTAATAAGCACAGGTGCAGTATTGGTAATAGTTATTTGCATAGTGTTACTGATCTTGATCGGCCAGACAATAAAATAGCTCCCATGTTAGCAAAATGAAATCAGGAAAGTAGAACCAATTTTTGGCAAAAAAACATGGGAAAATCGAATTTTCCATAATGACTGCTGCAGAGGTCAGCATGCAGCCAATCAGCAGCCAGAGTGTCTTGATAATGTCACCAAATATGTCTTTTATCTTTCACATGGGCAGCAGTTTCATTGGACACCTGCATCACATGATGTAGCCATATAAAACATAGGCACAGTTTATTTTCCTGTTGAGCACAGAAAAGCCGCATCACGTTTATATAATACTTGGTCTGTTGTTAGGGTCTGGTATTCTATAGAGGATACATTGCTGCAAAAGTGAAAGCTTGTATATTAGCAGAGAACTTAAACAAGGTTTCATTGGAGTGAGCAGAGAAAGAAGCTGCATTATGTTTCTATGGCTACATGAAATGTGGTCTGTACATTGGGAAAGGGTATATTTCTGCTCCTGTTAACGTAGCAAAGAAGACTAACTAACTACGCTTTGGTGAGGGGAATATTGCAGTTCTCTTTTTGTGACCTCAGATATCATTCAAAGTTGCCAGTCTGGCAACCATGAGTTATTTGCAGACCTTACTCAAATAGCCTTGGGGTTTGAGGAATTCAATTATGCTGCATCAAACAGGGACAGTGCACACATATACAACCTGTTCTCTGTGACCTTTTGTTCTCACATATTGTGTCTCCCAGGGATTGCAGCCTATTTTGATGGCAGTGTTTTTTTTAAATTAACATAAAACTATAAGAGACCAAAACAGGGAAACAGCAAATACACACAGCGTGTGTCAGCAGCCTCTGTTTCTGTTGCTGTTCAAAGTTGCCAGTCTAGCCACTACAACTTATTTACCGGTCTTACGCAGCTAGCAGTGGGGGAATTCAATTATGCTGTGCCAAACAGGGACAGTTCATAAAGATACAATCTATACTTTGTGGACTTCTGTTCTCACATATTGCCTCTCCCATGGATTGCTGCCTTTTTGTTTTGTTAATATCAAACGAAAAGACATACAAGCAGGGAAATAGCAAATACACACAGTGCATGTAAGCAGCCTCAGATGTCATTCAAATTCGCCAGTCTGGCCACTACGAATTGTTTGCAGGTCTTACGCAGCTAGCAGTGGTATTCTGAAAACTACAAAGTTAGCTAATAAATTACATAAAACTATACTAAAAATTAAACAGAAACATGTAGAAAGCTGGGGGTAGGGAATGTGTCAGTAATGGTGGTGGTGGAGGTGTTAGAGGATGGGCCAAGTTGGCACTTCAAGCAGCTCCCACTATAACAACAGCTCCATGTTAGGGAGGTAAGGCAATGCTGCTGGCATTCCTTAGAAGTAGGTCAGCCCAGGCGTTGTATCCGCAACACGCAGAATACATCATAGAGTGGATGACACAGCATGCCACAAGTAGCATCACCTCCTCTTCCTCGCAGTCACAGGCACACAGCAGTCTGTCTGCACCATGAGCATCCCCCCTCTACTTCCCCCAATGTCAAATTCCTCGCACTCTCAAAAGTAGTCCACATAGATCAGTCTGAGGAGCTGTTTGATCATTCAGTGTCATGGGTGTCAACCAGGTAGTCTACCCAGAGGGAGAAGACCAAGACATTAAATGCACAGATGTCCAGCTACTTTGTTCCTCTGAGTGAGTGAGTGCATGCAGTCAGCCCTCCACAGGTAATGTGTACTCGGGGGATGTGGAAATGGAGGTTCACAAAGCATCTGTACCCTCTTATCCTGTCTCTCGTATTTATCTAAGTGCAACTTAAGTTCACTATGTTGGTGCCCTCCCATGTGATCATGTATATTTGTCAATATAAATGCTCCCGATGCTCACTGTGACATAGAATCCACTCAGGAGGAAAAGTATGACGACAAGATGGAAAATAATGAGCTGCTTAACCCAACATGGACAGGCAGGGAGAGTCATTTTAGCAGCTCACAGGGAAAGAGGAAGAGGTGGATGGTGTGGTGCAGCATCATGCTAAGACAGGGAATAGGATGTCGCAGACAAACATAAGGTCTGTACTGTCACCATCAGCTATCATTAGTTTTAACAACACCAACATCAGGCCCACAGCTAGTTCCACTCATGGGACTTGTGCAGCCTGCGCAATCTCTGAAACCACATGTAATGACAGAAGACTGATCATCTGTAAGATCTGCAGTAGGTATTTAAAATGTGGCAACAACCTCAACACATGTATGAATACTCACACTGGGTCAATATCCAGCAGATGGGGCATGAAGCCGAGAGAGGTGGTCCACGTTTCATGTTACCCAAAGAGTTATGGGTTATTCATCTTTGTTTGTCCCCTCCTCCCAAAATGAAAATTTTCTAAATCACAAGAAATAGCTGTAGCTGTACAGCATTTCCTTTGGAGAAGGCCAATGCTTGGCTATTCTGTTCACCTAGAAAAATGTATTCTTTGCAAACTTTATGACATTGCTTTTTAAAACAAGCAGCACATCTGCTGTATCCCTTGGCATAATATTAACCCTTTGCAATCCAATTCTGGATTCAGGGTTTCCTAGGGGGCTTTCTCTTTCTGTCATTTTACAGTGGCACCATCTGCTGGCTAGAGCCAGTACTGCAGCATGGGACATGCTGGAGAGGCCCCCCGACAAGAGAGCGGCTAGTAATCTACAGTAAGAATACCCTGCCAGGCGTCTTCCGACATCTGAGCTGTACAAGCTTCAATCAGAATGTCTTTAGACGTCAGACAGTGGATTGGAAAGGGTTAAGTAACTTTTTTCCTTGAAGAAAGAGGAGTAGGAGGACATTAAGGGCTCCTTAATGTCAGCATGTTTGCGCCCGCAAAAACTACGTGTGCTAAACACACAGCATAAAAACTATTGATTTCAATGGGTTCATTCTCATAAGTGTGTTTTGTGCGCGCATAAAAATAGGACCTGCTCTGTATTTCTGCAGTTTGCGCAGCAAAAGTCCCATAGAAGTCAATGGGAGGTGCGCAAATGCACAAGTGGAAGGGTGTGACACTGTAAAATGCAGGAAAAAATAGACAGATGGTCATTATCATGCTTTAATAGCCATTCAATTCCACGGAAAGGGTATGTCACACATGTGTGAACTGGGCCTGTGTGTGCTAAAATTGCAGTAGTATGCGAAGACATGCACACAAAAACCTCATTATAGCCCACTCCAAACTCATTCATGCGCAAATACACTGTGCTGTGGCAAGAATATTTGTGCAAACGCTCATGTGAAGCTGCCCTAAGGGTACTTTTACATGGCACAATTATCATGTCTATGATTGTTAGATCGAGTGCTGTGCACGACAATTGCATGATGTAAGTGAATGATCAGTGATGAATCCTAAAACTGAATGGATCTTTTATGCGGACCTAAAAACTACCCAATTGTTGTTCAGCATAAATGCATGCCAAGTGAATGATATACGATCGCTACTGCACCGCTGGTTGTATGCTTGTTCCAATTTATCTTGGCATGTAAAAGGATACTAACTTTGATCCCCCCCCCCCCCCTTTCATATATTCTCTGTCACAATTTTCACCATATATTTCTCTGCATTTTATCATATTTCTTCCCTCCTCTCTTTCCTATTCCCTTTTCTTTCCTCCTCCGTTCCTTAGTGAGATTTTTACTGTTAATACTGCTCCCCGGAGATCCGCTTTTGATTGTTTTTATATTGACTCATCATATATTTATTATATTTTTATGCACATATGATATATTATTTTTATTTACATAGTTATATTTTTTATATGATAATGTTTCAATCTTACCGTTATTCCCATATTTTACATGCTTGTATATTTCATACTAAAATATATACATGATTTATGGATATACTTATACATATATTTATCTTTAATGTTTTATTATCATGTATACTTTAAATATGTGTCTATAAGTGCTGCTGTTACCAGGTCTATATGTATTCCGCATATTTGTTTCATTTATTATGATCTAGATTTCATAATCTCATCATCCCTTCCGTTCCATTAATTATTACAGAATAGGTTTCCCATTATTTTTATATAATTAATGGTGTTTCTAGGATATGCTTGGATATCAGATTTATAATTAATAGCATTACATTTGGAATGCACAGCCATTTTCAGCTTTTATGACTGAAAATACAGTTTCCGTTTGAAGGCAGCATATATCTGTAACTTGGAGTGCAGCTAACTTTCGATATAGCATACTTCCGCTTTTTTGTAGTATAGCTGAAATACAGCGCGTATCTTTTCATTGGAATACAGCTGACTTTCAGCCTACTTCGCCTCCAATTCCTGCAACATACACTGTCCTGGACCGATTACACACATACACACTAGCTTGCCCCCCGCTATCACTTGTGTATTGCAGAACACCCTAACTCATGACCAATCACCACCAAAGCTAGGTATATGGATGCTCCTACGGTTAATCTCTTTGGCATTCACTTCTGTCTTTACATGGGATACGATCCAGGATTCCACTGTCAGGACCTCTCTGCTGGGCGCTTTGCCTGCAGAATCAGCTCGTTTCCATACACAGTGCACCTGTGGTCTGCGTTGCTCTCATTATAACATGCCCCTCTTGTTCAGTCAGAAGTTGCAGCATCAATCACCTGAGGCTCTCCCTCTTGGGTACTCACAAAGTTCAACTGCAGGTCTCTCTGGTGGAGCTCTCACTGGCTGAGTCTCTCTCTTACCTCCACTTTCTGTAATTGCTGGGTCACACCAACGCCCAGAAACAGGACCTGTCTTTTATACCAAGCCCTTCAACCAATCAGTGTGCAGCTCAGGACTTATCGTTCCATAGCAACTAAAATGTCAAAGTCAAATAAACAAAGTCATGTGGCCTCACTTGGATGGTCCTAGCAGGAACATAAATAAAGTTCAGCATACTTTATATACGTGATATAAAAAAAATCAAACGCCTAGAAGAAGTTGTTGGAATCGAATTAAACTTTGTGTGTGATTGTAACATTGATATAAGTAAGTGATTTCAGTATCAGAGCAAAAGGATAATTTATTTTGGAGAAAAACTGAATACTTGAAGGAATGCTCTAGTATCCTGTTGTACTGCCTCCAGCTTGGATGCACAATGTGATATGGGGGGGCATGGAGGCATCGAGCTTCCGTATGGTATCCTGCGACATATAGGTCTACATTTGCTGTAACTGAGCCTCTAGATCATGCAAACTCATAGACTGTCAAAGTGGGTGTCCCAGATGGTCCCATACATGGTGATAAATCTAGCAAACAGACAGGCCATGGAAGTGTGACATTGCTGTGGAGGTATCCTGTGACAAGCTTGCAATGTGCGTCTGAGCATTGTACTGCTGGAAAATGACCTTTTGGAAGTCCTACCATGAGAGGAAACACATTTGACTGCAAGATGTTCTGAACACATCACTTAGTTGCAATGACTCCCTAGACCATCATCCATCATCCCAGCAGTGGGGGCATTATGCCACTCCACAGCAAATACAAGCTTAAGACACTCACTCCTAAGTCTCCAGACACGAACATGGCCATTGCCAGTGCTCAAACTAAACATGGATTCATCACTGAAGACCACCGAATTCTACTCCACAACAGTCCAGTTTTGTTGTTCATGACACCCCAGAAATGGAGGTGATGGTGGGTGTCAAAGGCAGTACATTTAATGGGCGCTGTGAGACGTAATGTCCTACAGCCAAGCACCTGGAAATGGTTTAGGCAGACACAAGGGTCTCTGGATGGCAGACAACAAATCAGTTGGAGTTGCTCATGGTTGTCAAACGATCAGACAATCCTCTTTACTGGTGATCTGCCAATGGCGTCCTGAGCCTGGTCGCCTTATATGCAGGACAGAAGAATTTGAGCAAGCCTACATCTACGGAAAATCTGTGGTTAGTTCTTCAAGATGTTTGGAACATCCTCCAAAAGTTCTTTGAAAAACTGTGTGCTAGTGTACCTAGAAAAATTGATGCTATTTTGAAGGCGAATTTCTTTATTGCTCATTCACTCCTTTGGCAAAAATAAACTATTAACACTTCTATTTTTGAAAGCATTCTTACTTTGCAGCCTTTTTTCACACTTGCCTAATAACCCTAGAACATTTGCACAGTGCTTACCAAAAAAGAATATAAAAATGCATTGGTCACAATTTGTTTTAGTGATATCATTGCTACAATATATTAGCAATGACTATCACTAGAATAAATAGTGACGACTATTTGCATTACTTCTCAACACCCAGTAGAGTTGTCAGTTCCCCTCTCCCACACTGATTTGAATGGGAAGAAAACTCTACTATCCCTGAAAAGAAGTTCATTCAGGCTAGGATGTGTTCTAATTAGGAGATTTTGGTGCTTATATATTGTATCTATGTATGAATGTTTTGTTTTGCATTAGTATACTCTGATACATTATTCAGATATACAGAACCTCATATGTGTGTGCCTATAAGCTGACAATCATTATAATCATTATAAATGAGTGTTTTTCCATGTTGCATAATTAAAAATGAACCATTCCTTGCTAATAACAATCTGCATTTTGTAAGCTGATACCCAGAAAAACCACCATTCAAATACTGAAATCCAAAATTAGAGGCCAAATAGTCTCCCAGAAAGAGGTCTATTTAAAATATGGAAAATATAATTGTGCACTTGTCCTAATGTGACCTTATGTTTTTCTCAGATAAATTGATATTTATTTGACTGAATATCTGCATTTTCAAAGATTTGGTAAAGAGAAAAAAAAAGTACATTTCAGCATAATTACACAATCCTGAAGAGAAAAATGGTAAATGCAATCATCTGAGAATTATTTTATTCTCTTGATGTGAAAGGTTACCCAGATGTGCTTGTGCGCATTAGCTCGCAGCATTCCGGCTATGAAATTACAAAAGGCAATAGGTTAAAAAGTTCTATCCAAACCTTGTTGTCTCTGGGCAGAGCATATGCTCCCAGCTGCTCAATAGGAATGTGTAGTGAGATGGAACCCGGCCAGTTGTTTCCTCTTGTAGCCCTTGGCTATGTTTCAGTCTTTGCTTCTCCTTGATCTCTCAATTTATGTAATAGAAGGAGGAAATGATCCTATCAGTTTGAGCAGCCTGTTCTGCATCCTTTTACAAAAGTAAATAGTACCTGCATACATAAGTAAATGAATTTCAGTTTAAAGAGACACTTTAATAAAAGAGTTGTAGTTTATAGGAAGATAAAGCAAATCTGGCCAGTAGTAATCACTTACAAAATAAAGAGGTTTGCAATACTAACCTGGAATCTTTGGAAGCCCTTAATTTTCATCTCTAATCAAAATTCAGTTTTTCTACAAATTATGTCTAATACAGATATTTTCTAGTATTTGAGTGTTACGGTCCCTTTACACGGGATGACTGTTGGGCGCTTCAGAACCCAACAGTCGTCCCAGTGATATTCGCTCCTATGCTTTCACACAGCAATGAGGATTGCTCAGTGAATGAAGGCATAGAGGGCGGAGATTGCTC
The DNA here is from genome assembly GCF_035609145.1 of Eleutherodactylus coqui. NCBI lineage: Eukaryota > Metazoa > Chordata > Amphibia > Anura > Eleutherodactylidae > Eleutherodactylus > Eleutherodactylus coqui. The sequence goes on along the minus strand of NC_089837.1, from coordinate 387,120,089 downwards.
CATCCTGAGCCTCCATTTATAGTAAACAGGCAGTCATTCATAGATTAACAACTGCCTTCTTGCGCAGGCTGATCGTCATTTGATTTTTATGCCTGCACAACCTTAACAGTAAATGAATTATCGTTCATTATTCAGTCGCTGCTGGCATGTATACTCAATGATTATTGTTCATATTCTCACAATCCAGTGAGAATCTGAACAATTATCATTTAGTGTAAAAAGGGCCCTGAGTTTCTTTTATTAGCCTAAACTGCAATGATCTTACATTTTATCAAAATGTCTGCTCAGGAGCTTGAACTAATAAAGGAGGGTATTTGGGGATAATTATTTTTCAAAAGCAGCTCACCACGCTGTATTAAAATGAAAGAAGCCATACTTTCCTCTCCTACATCCCTTGTTGAAGAAGATGGTGTCCAACAGCACACACAGGCGAGGTGGTTACAATGCAATGCCACTCAAGGAACTTGAACCATAGATCCCTTTAGAAGTCCAAAAATAGTATAAAGAATGTGGCAGCATCATGGTGAAGATTAAAACACTAAACCTTTATTTCTCCATGTCTTTAAAGATAAAGCTACGTTTCAACCTGCATTTGGTCTTTTTCAGACTAGCTAAACACCAAGTGCAGGTTGAAATGTAGCTTTATCTTTAAAGAAATAGAGAAATAAAGATTTACTTTCCTACTTCCCTGTCAGGACTCAGGAGCTTCTGTCTTCCAGGTGGCAGCTCTACCTGTTGAGATATCAAGCCTGTTGGACAGCTCTCCTGCTGAATCATATCCCAGTTCCTTGTTCCTGCAACCCAGTTCCTGATTAGCTCTACTCTGTTTCTAATTGAACTTTCTATTTAAGCCTGGCCGTGTACGTACCTCCTTTGCGTGATTATTGAGCTCTCAGCCTGTAATCAAGCTCCTCTCCTTCCTGCTCCTCCGTCTACAAAAAACTGTTCTCTATACCAACCTCTGGCTTCCTCTGACTCCACTACCTGTCTGCTCCTCTTATGCTGCGAACCAATATTTCCTATTTACCGACCTCTGGCTTTCCCTGACTACGCTACCTGCCTGCTCCTCTTGTACCACAACCAATATTACCCATGTACCGACCTCTGGCTTTCCCTGAGCATGCTACCAATCCACACTGGTTATGACAAAAAGACTCCTCTTCACTTCTGGCTGTAGAGAGATATTGTCCTGCCAATGGGACATGTGATCACTTCAGCTAATCATGCTGATGACCATAGGAAGCCAATAATTGACTGCAGCAGTCACATGGCCCTGGGGTAGGTGATGTTGTCACTGTCTTGCTGCACCTTGAAGTGAAAAGCAGCAGAGGACCAGGCATCAGAGGATTGGAAGTAGCAAGGAAGTGGGGAAGGTGAGTATGGCTTCTTTTTTGTTGCATCAGCATGGTAAGCCACTTTTAAAAGATTTTTTTAATGTCAGAATAACCCCATTGAAGATTTTAACCCTGTTCAGCTCTCTTAGAATGCATTAATCAGCTTCTTCTACTTTCTACAGCTGACTAGTATGAAAACAGCTTCATTTACACATAAGCTACAATCAAGGTGATTTCTTAAAGCCCCCCCACAGAAAAAGCTGACAAAACACTAATACTAGATACTTATTCAATGAGCTAAAGCCTTTAGACTCATTCACACTTAATTAAAATACCCTGAAAAAATGGTTCAGTTGTACAATAAAAATGCAAGAGACATAATTTAATTGTTGCTCTCTGTATAATCTCCGTATAATATATTGAAATATATAATTGATTATAACTCAAAAGACAGTGACAGATGAACTTTAAAACTAAAAGGCCTTCAAGCCATTTCTGATTGCAATGAAACTACTGCAATCAGCTGTAAAATAATTCTGTCTGATGTTAATTACCTTCCTCAGGATACGGCTTGCTGATCTTGCTGTTTTTGACTATTTTGTGATCAATTAGTATTTCCAATGCTAAATGATTATTCAAAGATAACTATTGTTCTTTATTATTTTTATTAAAGGGAATGACCATTTGTGATTCAATGGGCAAATTGGATTCTCTGCTTTTAAAATGCTAAGATGTGTTTAGAAAGTTTTAAAATTGTTTTTCATTTATATCAGACCTTGTATTGTTGAACTTTGCAAGAAATGATTTTATTAAAGAAGTTTTGCTTTTTGAAGCACCTCTCAGTTAAGAAGTAGATAAAATGGTATCCAGTCTAGGCCTTAATCAATGTTGCGAATTGCCAAAGTCAAGAGACACTACTGTATATTCCACAAGTTAGTTGTGCCCTCACCTCAAAAATGAACAAGAAATAGCTCATCATATTTCCATAATTATAATATACTCCCGTAGCAGATCACAAGAAATCACTCTGCACTATCGAGTCTCACATAACTGTTGCGTAAGGGTAACATTTTGTAAGAACAGAAGGTAAGATCGGCTCACCTGGGTGAAGCAAAGGAGACGTCCAAGAGTAAGATACATAGAATAAGCCATCAACACTATGCATGATGTGGCCATGACTTATGACTAATGTACAAAACATGTTAGCATGCGTAGTGGTGGTTGTTTATCTTATGTTTACAATTTTAGTTTACAAGGTCCTTGGTGCTAGATATTTACTGTTTATATTTTCCATAGGGGAAATATTTGACACCATTTTCTCCTATACATTAGGCATTACTACTTACTTTTAATTCTGTTACAAAATAATTCCCTAAATCTGCACATTCCTTACAAATGAGTGAACCAAATGTTTATGTGCCCATCAAATGTAACCTGCTCTGCAGCATATCCTCAAACTGACATGCACCTCTACATTTGGTCATCAACTTCAATTCACTAGGGGCCTTTTCACACTCCATTCTGGCCTTGGTCCCGGGTTCCATCACAGGCTTCCAGCTGAATTGCTGAAAACAGCATCCAGGTCAAACTCTGGACTTCACTACAGGCCTAATTTCTCAGACGGAGACCACTTGAGTATGGCTTTACTCATTTTCAGCATTTGTGAATAGCCTAGTCAGCTATCAGACACTTCCCCACTCTTTAAGCTTTCAAGTACAACATAAAAGCTACTTCTTCAGTCAAGCATATGTAACCTAATGTAGCATTCACTTCATCACAATCTCATATATGATTATGTAGAATGTATATTACAATTATATAGTTGAAAAAAGAGTCAGCAATGCCTTTGGAGTTACCTGGATTTCATTTCCCTTGATTACTAATAAAATATGGTCTAAATGTTATCTGAGCCACAATTATAGACAAACACAATCTAAATAAACTAAAAACACCCAAATAATTGTGCTGCTCTTGTCTTCTATTGAGCACAATGCTTAAACATTCACAATGCAGGGATAAAAAGCAAGTGAATCCTTGAATTTAATAACTTGTAGGTCCTACTTTTGCAGCAATCACCTCCACCAAACATTTTCTATAGTAGCAAATAAAGTTTGCATATTCTTAAGAAGGAATTTTGGACCATTCCAACCTGGAAATGTGTTTTGTTTGATCAGTATTTCTGGGATGCCTGCTATGAATAACCCCTTTCAGGCTATGCCATGGTATCTCAATAGGTTAAAACTAGAGATGAGCGAGCATACTCGTCCGAGCTTGATGCTCGTTCGAATATTAGGGTGCTCGAGATGCTCGTTACTCGAGACGAGCACCACGTGATACTCGTCTCAATTAAACGAGCACTGACCATTGAATTCAATGGAGCCGGCAATACAGCCGGCTCCATTGAAACCAATGGGCTGCCGGCGAGCGCGGGATGAATTTTCGGGAAGGGCTTAAAAATATAAGCCCTTACCTGAAAATCATCCTAAAATGTGTAAAAAAAAATATATATACTCACCTTTCCGCTGCAGCGGGAGTTCAGCCGCGTCAGACAGGCAGTTCTCCTGAACTGCTTTCTGTAGTATTCAGCAGGTGGCGATTTAAAATCCCCGCCTGCTGAATGGGCTGCCTCTGATTGGTCACAGCTCTCACCAATCAGAGGCAGCTCTCACTCACCCATTCATAAACTCCGGCTGCAGCGGAAAGGTGAGTATACTTTTTTTTTTCATTTTTACACATTTTAGGATGATTTTCAGGTAAGAGCTTATATTTTTAAGCCCTTCCCAAAAATTCATCCCCCGCTCGCCGGCAGCCCATTGCTTTCAATGGAGCCGGCTGTATTGCCGGCTCCATTGAATTCAATGGGCTAACATCGTTCTTCTCTGCCACAGCTTTTACAGCTGTGGCAGAGGAGAACGATCTTTATGCTGACAGTGCTGGGGGAAGGGGGGTGTCTCACTCTTGCCACTATTGTGGCTTAATAGTGAGACCTCGGAGCCCGAAATGCAGCCCTGCATGTTGCTCCTCGCCTGCCCTATCCATTTCTGTGTTTTTTTACATGACTTTGGTGATTTGCTAAGATTTTCACAAATGAAAACCTTAGTGGAGCACCAGTCATATACAAAAATGCTCGAGTCACCCATTGACTTCAATGGGGTTCGTTACTCGAAACGAACTCTCGAGCATCACTGAAAGTTCGACTCGAGTAACGAGCACTCGAGCATTTTGGTGCTCGCTCATCTATAGTTAAAACAGATTTTCCAGGATTGTATTTAATTGATATAGTATCATCAATACAAGATTGTTGGGGGTCATCAGATTAAATCATCAATAGAAAAATCCTGTAAATCCCTTTACGGTCAGGACTTAACATTGACTATTCCATAATTCAAATCTTTTTCTTTTTCAACAATACTTTAGTTGATTTATTATTGTACTTTTGGTCATTGTCTTGTATTGCCCAACTTAAAGGGGTTGTCCCGCGCCGAAACGTTTTTTATTTTCCAACCCCCCCCCCCCGTTCGGCGCGAGACAACCCCGATGCAGGGACGTAAAAAAAAACCCGCTCAGCGCTTACCTTAATCCCCGCGCTCCGGTGACTTCTATATTTACCGGTGAAGATGGCCGCCGGGATCCTCTTCCTCCGTGGACCGCAGCTCTTCTGTGCGGTCCATTGCCGATTCCAGCCTCCTGATTGGCTGGAATCGGCACGTGACGGGGCGGAGCTACACGGAGGCGGCATTCTGCACGAGCGGCCCCATTGAAGACAGGGGAAGACCCGGACTGCGCAAGCGCGGCTAATTTGGCCATCGGAGGCCGAAAATTAGTCGGCACCATGGAGACGAGGACACCAGCAACGGAGCAGGTAAGTATAAAACTTTTGATAACTTCTGTATGGCTCATAATTAATGCACAATGTACATTACAAAGTGCATTAATATGGCCATACAGAAGTGTATAGACCCACTTGCTGCCGCGGGACAACCCCTTTAATGTAGTGAACTGCTACCCTTACATTCTTCTGTAAAATGTTATGTTACACATTAGAATTCATTGTTCCCTCAATAGACTCAAATCATTTAGAAATCATTTTATCACAAGAAAATCACAAGTACTGAAAGCATCTCCTTATGCCATATCCACAAATGCATCCAAAAAATAGAAAAATAATCTAGGTAGAGCTCCTTTGTGAAAGAATCTTCAATGGAAATGATGCTGTTACCATGCGGCGGTTGCGGCTCCTTCCGGGGGTGGCAGTGTGGCGGGCACGCCCCCCCAGGCTTGTAGTCAGGCTGCCGGGGGCGCGGGTGCCTGGCCGGTGGTGTGCTGGTGGCTCGCGGCGCTGTGCGCGCACTGGGTACTGCAGCTGCCTTGCACGAGCTCCCTCTTTATGTGCTGTTGGGAGTTGGCTGCCTCTCTCTCCGCCTCTGGGTGGAGGCTTTGGTTTAAAAGTCTGTCAGTGACTGTAATCACTGCCAGTTATTGCTTTCCCTCGGTGTGCTAGCTAGTCTGCCTCTGTTGGTCTCCTGCTCTTGTCAGCATGTCTGCTTTTCTTTCTGTTATCAGCCAGGTTTTTCCACCTGCCTGTGTTCTGTTCAGATTGTTCATGTTGGTTAGTGTCATCTGCCTTTTCTGTCGGTATTCTATGCTTTTCCATCTAGGTATGCCAGCGTCCCTTCTCGGTCCCTAGACAGTGTAGGGACCGCCACCCACTTGCCTGCCTGGGGTTAGCCAGGAGTGGAGGCAAGTAGGCAGGGACAGGGGTTGCGGGTAAGATCCAGGGCAACCCGTGCTGGCGTATCCAGGATAGTTTACCGTAACAGATGCACTAATGAGCCGAGATTGAGAAACGTGACAAGACAATTACTAGTAGACTACCAACACAATAGCCAACACAAACACAGGAAGAATATACAAACTCTGTACAGATGTCCTTTGTCAGATACAAACCCCAGACCACAATATTGCAGGACAACAAAGCAAACTACTGAGTCTCCATGCTGCCCACAGTAATAGCTACCTTGAGGGCTCAGTCACATGGGCGCATCGGCACCCGTACACCGGCGCCGATGCGCCCGTGTGACTGAGCCGTTACTGCAGAAAGAAGACGACCGTACCTGAAGACGGACGTCTCTCTGCAGCGCTGATGAAACAGGTCACATGTTCTTTCCTTCGGCGCTGCAGAGAGATGTCCGTCTTCAGGTACGGCTGTCTGCTACCTGCAGTAAAACGGGCGCCGATGTGCACGTGTGACTGAGCCCTGACAGTAAGCTTAAAGAATGGAGAATACTATTATTCCAGCCGCTTCGCATTTTTTCTAGCCCGACAAGTGCACATCAGTAACTAACCTTCCTATTACAACTCTTGCTTATGTACAGAAGCAATCCTATTGATCATTCTAAGATTAAGTCTACTTCCACAGCTTTGTGCTTCTGGAACACTGTGAACAGCATCTTCTAAACACCTTTGAGTATCCAGTCATTTCATTACTCATCTAATCACTTTCTGTCTGTAAATAAAGTCTATAGTTTATTTATTTACCCTACAAGCACTAGATAAATTGCTTTCACAGCATAATCCAGCACTTGTTCATTAGGCGAGTGCAGCTTTGTGCTTGACAACAGGTTAATGGGCCAAAACAACTTAATTTGAAAAAGTCAACAATATTGGTCCAAGAAACTGCTTTCTAAATTTAACACATCCCACATTCCCATCTCACATCTGGATTTCACACACTCAAGTTTTCTTTCATATAAAGCTGTTTATTGTTCTACTAGATTGATGCAGTTAATATTGCCTTTCAAAATGACAGATTAGCATCAGTAGTTAATCAGGGTTATTAGCAGATAAATATCTGTAATTTAATCACTACAGTAATTTCTTTTCCAATAATACGATTTACGAATGCAAGTGATTAAGTAATTAGCTGGCATCTAGGAACCTCACTATTCCTCTGAGCTCTGTTTGTCTGACTTTTCCCAAGATTTTACACTTTAATTTAAGTCACTGTGTTGTTTTTTTCAATCTTCTTTCCCTCTTTTATGAAATTAATTAGCTCTAGACTTAAATCAAAGCCATCAATGAACCAGACATCAGTTTCCAGCACTTTTGAATCGTTCTACAATATTTTCAATGTATTTGCTTAAAATATGTACTCTCCAGGCAAATTAGAAGGAATTGGACTTGTTATAATGAATAATAATGAATATATTGATGTAGTCAATGCAGAAGTTACAGGGATCTACTGGCAGGCATAATTGTCCATAATTCCATATTTAATGCAGGATTTAGATCTGTAACTATGGTCACTGCAGCAGTCTGGATGAGTCCTGTTCAACTCATATTTTGCAGATGGCATTAACCATGAAACGGGTTGCAGATGTGTAATATGAGTTCAGTTGAGCAAACAATGCTTTACTTGATTAAGATTAAAATAACATGGCAATGACATACAACAGTATCATTTGGATACAATGCAAAAGATTTTTAATGCTATAACTTGGTTTGTACCCTGCGAATAGGGTGTCATTAACTTTTTAGTGACAAAGCCTGTTTACGCCTTAGTGATGGAGCCAAACTTTGGAAATATGACATGTGTTACTTTAACATAGAATAACTCCATGAAGGTTTTGCATATCCCAGTGATTCTGAACTATAAATATAGGA